>NW_024498428.1:0-3508 GCF_017590055.1 Onychostruthus taczanowskii | reverse complement strand
CCGGAAAATCGGGAAAAACCGGGGAAATTGGGAAAAACCGGGAAAAAGGGGGAAAAAACCCCCAGGGAAATGGGGAAAAAACAGGGAAAATGGGAAAAAGGGGAAAATAGGGGGGGAAACGGGGGAGAAATGGGGGAAAATGGGGAAAAAGAAGTGAAGTGGGGAGAAATTGGGAATTTTGGGGTGAAATGCTGGAAAATGGGGAAAAGTGGGGGAAATAGATGGGAGGAATGGGGAGAAATGGGGCTGAAAATCAGGGAGAAACACAGAAAATCAGGGAGAAATGGGGAAAAACGAGAAATAAACAGAGAAATGGAGAGGAAATGGGCAAAATGGGAAGGAACGGGACAAAGGGGGGAGAAATGGGATGGGAAAATGGGGAAAAATCGGGAAAATTTGGATAAAATCGGGGGAAATGGGGAGAAATGGGATGGAAAGGGGGGAAATGGGGAAAATTGGATAAAATCGGGGGAAATGGGAGAAATGGGATGGGAAAATGGGGGAAAATCGGGGGAAATTGGATAAAATCGGGGGAAAGGGGGAGAAATGGGATGGAAAGGGGGAGAAATTGGGGAAAATCGGGGAAAATTGGGGGAAAATGGGGAAAAACCGGGGGAAAAAATCAGGAAACATCAGGGAAATCTGGAAAAATCGGGGAAAATTGGGAAAAGTTGGGGAAAAATCTGGGGAAATCGGGAAACCGGGGAAAATCGGGAAAACATCGGGGAAAATCGAGGAAAATCGGTAAAAATCGGGGGGAAAATCAGGAAAAATCAAGAGAAATTGGGAAAAATCGAGGAAAATTGGGGGGAAATCAGGGGAGAAATTGGGAAAAATCGAGGAAAAATTGGGAAAAAATGGGGAAAAATCAGGGAAAATTGAGAGAAACTGGGGGAAAATCGGGAAAATCGGGGGAAAATGGGAAAAAATCGGGGAAAATCGGGGAAAATTGGATAAAATAGGGGGAATCAGGAAAAATGCGGAAAAATCAGGGGAAATGGAGAGAAATTGGGAAAAATCGGGGAAAATCGTGGAAGATTCGGGGAAAATCTGGGAAAAATGGGGGGAAATCGGGGAAAACTGAGGATAAGTCGGCGAAAAGTGAGGAAAAATGGGGGAAAATTGGGGAAAAATGGGGAAAATCGGGGAAAAATCAGGGAAAAATGGGGGAAAAGCGAGAAAAAAATGGGGGTAAATCGGGCAAAAATCGGGGCAAATGGAGAGAAATTGGGAAAAAACGGTAGAATCGAGGAAAAATCAGGGAAAATCGGGGAAAAATTGGGAAAAAATAGGGAAAATCGGGGGAAAATCGGGGGAAACTGAGGACAAGTTGGCGAAAAGTGAGGAAAAATCGGGGAAAATCGGGAAAAAAACGATAAAAAATGGGGGAAAATCGGGGAAAA
The DNA here is from genome assembly GCF_017590055.1 of Onychostruthus taczanowskii. NCBI lineage: Eukaryota > Metazoa > Chordata > Aves > Passeriformes > Passeridae > Onychostruthus > Onychostruthus taczanowskii. Next base: position 2,105 of record NW_024498428.1, on the reverse strand, counting down.
CGGGGAAATGGGGGAAAATGGGGGTAAACCGAGGAAAAATCAGGGGAAAATCGGGAAAAATGGGGGAAAATGGGGGGAAAATGGGGGTAAACCGAGAAAAAATCGGGGAAAAAATCGGGGAAAAAATCGGGAAAAATCGGGGAAAATCAGGAAAATGGGGAAAAATGGGGGGAAAAGGGGGTAAACCGAGGAAAAATCGGGGAAAAATTGGGGAAAATCGGGAAAAATCGGGGAAAATCGGGGAACATCGGGAAAAAATGGGAAAAAATTGGAAAAAATCGGGGGAAATGGGGAAAAATCGGGAAAAATCGGGGAAAAATCGGGAAAAATGGGGGAAAATGGGGTAAAACCGGGGAACCCGGGCGAACGCGGCGCCGCGCCTGAGGCCGCAATCATCGGGACAGACACCTGCCCGCGCTGAGCTGCCAATCATCATCACCGGGACAGCTGTCAATCAATCACCGGGACAGCTGTCAATCATCGGGACAGCTGTCAGTCACCGCTAGAGACACCTGCCCGCGCTGAGCTGTCAATCATCATAGGGACAGCTGTCAATCATCACCGCCACAGCTGTCAATCATCATCGGGACAGCTGTCAATCCCCGCCACAGACACCTGCCCGCGCTGAGCCGTCAGTCATCAACGGGACAGCTGTCAATCACCGGGACAGCTGTCAGTCATCGGGACAGCTGTCAATCACCGGGACAGCTGTCAATCACCGCCAGAGACACCTGCCCGCGCTGAGCCATCAATCATCATCACCGCGACAGCTGTCAGTCATCAAGGGGACAGCTGTCAGTCATCATCGCAGGGAGAGCTGTCAATCACCGGGACAGCTGTCAATCATCAACGGGACAGCTGTCAGTCATCACCACAGGGACAGCTGTCAATCACCAGGACAGCTGTCAATCACTGCCAGAGATATCTGCCCACGTTGAGGTGTCAGTCACCGGGACAGCTGTCAATCACTGTCAGAGACAGCTGTCAATCAACGGAGATAGCTGTCAATCATTGCCTGCAGCTGCCAATCAGCACAGGCAGCTGTCAATCACAGCCAGCGGCTGTCAATCATGGCCAGGGAAAACTGTCAATCACCGTCAGAGGCAGCTGTCAATCACAGCCAGCGGCTGTCAATCATGGCCAGGGAAAACTGTCAATCACCGTCAGAGGCAGCTGTCAATCACCACAAGGGACAGGTGTCAATCATTGCCCTAAGCCACCACTCACAGCCAGCAGCTGTCAATCATCATCAATAACTGTCAGTCAGCCGGGACAGCTGTCAGTCATCATCACCAGATGCCAATCATCAGCGCCAGCTGTCAATCATCATCACCAGCAGCTGTCAATCATCAGCAGCAGCTGTCAATCATCATCAGCAGCTGTCAATCATCCCCAGCAGCTGTCAGTTATCAGCGCCAGCTGTCAATCATCATCACCAGCAGCTGTCAATCATCATCACCAGCAGCTGTCAATCATCATCCCCAGCAGCTGTCCGTCATCACCATCAGCTGTCAATCATCATCAGCAGCTGTCAATCATCCCCAGCAGCTGTCAGTTATCAGCGCCAGCTGTCAATCATCATCACCAGCAGCTGTCAATCATCACCAGCAGCTGTCAATCACCACGGACATCCCCGCTGGCCAGGACTGTCGGCTGTCAATCCGCCGCACTGACAGCTGTCAATCACCAGCCTCAGGAGCCGCCTGCCCCCCTCCCCTCCCCCCGGCACGTTGCACGCGCCGGCAGGTGATTGACAGCCGTCAATCATCCCCCCCGCCTGAGCGCCCCGCGCCGCCCGGGCCCCGCGGGTGATTGATTGACAGCTGTCACTCAGGGGAGACCGCGCCCCTCCCCCCCGTGTAACTTAATGCAAACACGAGAATATTTATGAGAGACCCCAAAATGATCCGGGACCCCAAAATAAACCCGGGACCCCCCAAAAACCCGGGACCCCCAAAATAACCAGGGACCCCAAAATAACCCGGGACCCCAAAATAACCCGGGACCCCAAAATAAACCCGGGACCCCCAAAATGACCCAGGACCCCAAAAATAAACCCGGGACCCCAAAATGACCCAGGACCCCAAAATAAACCCAGAGACCCC
>NW_024498427.1:0-1955 GCF_017590055.1 Onychostruthus taczanowskii | reverse complement strand
AAACGTTACAAATGGGTGACAAGGGCAGTTAGGCTTTTGGCACTCTATCCTGTCGATCTCAGTCATTAGCGAGGTCTTCGTAAGGTCAGTTTCAAGTTTCCAGGAGGAGAGACGATCTCCCACTCCGGTGTGTCCTCCCGCGGTTTTACCCGTTTAACCCGTGAGGCGTGTGTCCATCCCTTTTCCGTTGTCCATACTGCCGTATCTGTGGTCAAAAGAACAAGAAAGCATCCTTCCCAATGAGGGGATAACGGCGTGTCCTTCCAGGTGCTGATTAGGACGTGATCCCCGGGACAGACGGAATGGATAGAAAAGCCTACAGGGGTCCCTTGCATTATGATCCCCTGTTTCCTTAGTTCTTGTAAGTTTTTGTTAATTGCTATTAGATAGGGCCTTATTTGCCCGTCCTCGATCTTGGGGTGCCCTATTGGCATCCCATGTTCGTAGGGCATCCCGTAGAGGGATATCAAAAGGAGATATCCCCGAGTCTGCATTCAGCAGCGTCCTGATATAGAGTAGAGCTAAGGGGAGGCATTTAACCCAGGACCCCCATATGCAGTGTGATTGCTTACATCTACAAATAATTGAAAAGGCTTTCTTACATCTGGCAGGCTTAAAACTGGAGCCATCACAAGAGCCTCCTTTAACTCTCTGAGGCTTTGTTTGTCTTGCTCCCCCCACCTGGGCTTTTCCGTGGTTAATTTCTCATATAGAAATTTGACCTTTTCGCTATACCCCTCTATCCACTGTCTGCAAAAGCCCAAAAGCCCCAATATTTGCCTCACCTCCCGTTTGGTCTGAGGTGACGGCAGGGAAATAATTCCTGCAATTCTCTCAGGGTCGAGTTTCTTTTTCCCTTTTACCAACCAATGACCCAGATATTTTACCTCAGGTTCCGTGAATTGTAGTTTGGCACTGGATACCTTTAGACCCTTGTCCCCTAGGAAATTTAGCAGGGCGATGGTGGTCGCCCTCACTCCCTCCTCTTTGGGCCCGGCTATTAAAAGATCATCTACATATTGCAGCAGCTTAGTCCCACCTATGGGGACGAAGTCACTCAGGAGCTGTTCCAGGGCCTGGCCGAATAGATTGGGTGAGTCTACGAACCCCTGCGGCAGGGAGGTCCAGCGGAGTTGCTGTTTGCGGTTCGTCCCCGGGTCCTCCCACTGAAAGGCAAAGTAGTTGCGGCTTTCCTCAGCCAGAGGGCAAGTCCAAAAGGCGTCTTTCAAATCAATTACGCTATACCAAACATCCTCTGGTGAAACGTTATTCAGCAGGGTATATGGGTTTGGGACTGTGGGAAATAGGGTCTTAGTCCTCTGGTTTACCGCCCTGAGGTCCTGTACGAGGCGATAACTCCCATCCGGCTTCTGGACCGCCAGGATGGGGGTGTTGTGCCTCGACATGCATGGTTCTAAAGTACCCTTTTTAATGAGATCTTCTATGATGGGCTTTAATCCGCACCGACCCTCGAGAGGGATTGGGTATTGTTTCACCCGGATGGGGTCCTTGGGTTTCACTACTTCTATATGTATGAGTTCTATTTCCAATTTCCCTGCTTCCTCCCCTGTATGCCATACCCGAGGGTTAATCTTCCCCTCGTCTTCCACTGTGAGTTTATACAAGCTTACCATGAGCTGTGGTTCCTGTGCAATAAGGCTTATTCCCAAAAGTACCATCAGGTCCCTCCCCAATAAGTTATAATCAGCTTCTTCTACCAACAATAAGTTCCCCAAACATATTTTATTTTCAGATTCTATTTCGACGTCTTTTATTATTGATACCTTAAATGGTTCCCCCTTTGCCCCAATTACCGTCATGGAGTCTTTGCTCCTTGAGCATCCCAGTGGAAGGTGCTGTACCGTAGTCCTTTCAGCACCCGAGTCCACCAAAAAGGTTACTTCCTGTTTATGGGGTCCGATTTTAAGCTTTTTCAAGGGCTCTCTTGGTGTTAC
>NW_024498426.1:0-3515 GCF_017590055.1 Onychostruthus taczanowskii | reverse complement strand
CCCGGGGTACCCCCACCCCAAAACGCATCGCAACAGGTTTGCCTGCATTCACCTGCAATGCTGAGGCCCAAGGAGCATTTCTAAGCTCCTAAACCCCCTCCCTGGGGGCAGGATGGGGATGCACCCCCATAGTGCCGCTCAGCAGGTGGGTTGTGTTGGGTTCGTTAGTCCATGCTGGCGCAGGGTGGGGTTTATCTCAACTACTCTGTGAGGCAGAGGCTTTAAAAGAGGCCTCTGGGGAGCGCGGTGACCCGGAGTGGGCAAACAGGGGCGTGGCACGGCTTTGAGGGCGTGGTGCGGCAGTTTGCACGGCAATTCACACAGGCAGGGTTGCAAGTTTCTGGTGTTCTGGTTTGAAAGCAAAACCAGTGAGAGACTCCAAGTCAGAAATAAAATTTATTAGGGAAAGGGAAAGAAAACAAAATACATGCAATAATACAAAAGAAAAACCACTGACAGAGTAGGAATACAACCTGACACCCTGCTAGTTAAGGTGGTGGTAGCAGTCCAAATGGAATGGTCTTGTTGATGTGGTGGTCCCATAGAAAAGATCTGGTAGCTCTTGTCCTCTGGACACCAGGGCGTAAGGGCAGCATGTTGTGTTCCAAACCTCAGATTATATCCAGGTGGGGATGCTTGGCTCCTCCCCCCTGGGCAGAGCATCTCACAATGGGCTGATATCATTCTGTGAGTCCTGCCCTGGGTCCATTAAACAGAAATGGCTCCTGGAGGGAATTATCTCTGAGTCATGTGGCAAGGCATTGATGGGCCCATTAACAGGAGATAAGGAAAAACAATGCCCCTTTTGGTTTCAACAGCTCTTGAAGATGGGAATAGAATACATCTTTATATTGCAACCTAGGACACCAGGTGTCCCCTGTTCGAAAGGTTTGCTGTGTGTTGCTTTTGGTGTTTTTGTTGTCTGGTTTCAGGGTTTCTGTTAGTAATGGTCTTCAAATGATCAAAAACCCTAGTTAGTGCAAATCTGTGGGATCTCAGCACATCACTGTGGATGTGCAGAGACCCCAGGGGAGCCCCTGGGGGGCTCGGAAACCCTGGAATGCTGCCAAAAGGGTTTGGCCCTGTGGGCGGGGGAGAGTGCACTCGACTGTCCTGCTGAGCGGACCTCGGCTGGGCAGAGAGAAAACTTTGTAGATAAGAGATAATAAACAAAACTGAAGACCGAGAATTAGAGAGTCCAGACTCATCTTTTGCAATTGCGGCCGCCCAGAACCACCTTTCCCTGTGTCGGGGCAGAGACACATAACAGCGGACCCCGACACAAATCTGTGTAACCAAATGGAACCCTCCAGAAAGGACGGGTCTGTACAGAGTCATTCTTGTGCGGAGTGTTTGAGCTTGTCAGTGGTTTCAGGGGGTGTTCCGGAGGGAACTTACCTGAGGTGCAAACAGGTGAAGGATCTCCTCACATTGGTGGCTGAGCTTAGAGAGGAGGTTGAAAGACTAAGGAATATCATGGAAAGTGAAAGGGACATAAATTGGTGGAGTACAGCCCTTCCATCCTTAAGGGAGGCCCACCAAGGACCAAAGGACTCCTGTGCCTCCCACTGTCAGACAATAGAAGAATGCTTGGTAGATGAAGGGGACTGGAAATGGGTCCCAGCTTGGGGAAGTATTAATAAAAACTCCTCCTGACCCCCATCCCTTAGTCAGGTGCCATTCAGAACAGATATGAGCTCCTGGATCTAGAGAGTCAGGAAGACTTAAAAGAAAATTATCTACCTCCCAATTATGATTCATCTGTAGGACGGATCACCACCTCTAGCATCACTGGCTGAGAAAAATGGTGAAAGGAATAGCAGAACTCACATTATCAATAAGTGGCTCAGGGGTTGGTGTAATCGGCAGAACTTTGGATTCTTTGATCACAGGGCCACTTTTACAGCACCTGGCTTGTTGGAACCAGCTGGGCTCTGTCTCTGTGTTAAGGGCTTTAGCTCATGAAGATTTTTAGCTCATGAACTGGCAGAACTTGTTGAGAGGGCTTTAAACTAGGTCGGAAGGGGGAAGGGGATGCAGCTGGGCTGTCTGGAAGCAGGCCCAAGGGTGGCAAGCCTGAGTTAGGGGTGAAATCAGCAGCCCAGCTGAGGTGCATGGATACCAGTGCACGCAGCATGGGTAACAAACAAGAAGCGCTGGAGGCCATGGTCCAGCAGCAGAGCTGTGATGTAATTGCCATCATGAAATGTGGTGGGATGACTCACAGGGATGGAGCGCTGCACTGGATGGCTACAAGCTCTTCAGGAGAGTCGGGAAAGGGAGAAGAGGTGGAGGGGTGGCCCTTCATATTAGGGAGGCTTTGGACACCACAGGTGTTGAAACTAATGAGGATGGAGTTGAATGTCTGTGGGTGAGAATTAGGGGGAAGGCCAACAAGGCTGACATCCTACTGGGAGTCTGTTATCATCCAAGCAACCAGGAAAAAGTGGTGGACAAATTATGCTATATGCAGATAGAGAATGTTTCTGGACCATCAGCCCTTGTTGTAGGCAATTTCAACTTGCCGGACATCTGTTGGGAACTCAATACAGCTGAAAAAAGGCAGTCCAGGAAATTTGTAGAGTGTGTGGAGGACAACTTTTTGTCACAGCTGGTGGGTGGGCCCACTAGGGGAGGTACTGTGTTAAATCTTGTTGTTTTTAAATAGAGATGGGCTGGTGGGAGATGTGGTGGTTGGAGGGCACTTGGGGGAGGATGATCACGGGATTATAGAATTCATGATATTTGGTGAAGTCAGGAGAAACATTTATAAGACTTTTATACTGGATATTCAGAGGGCAGACGTTGACCTATTTAGGAGGCTTATTCAAAGAGTTCCTTGGGAAACAGCACTTAATAGCAAAGGGGTTCAGGAAAAGTGGGCGTGTTTCAAAACAGTGATCTTGAGGACACAGGAACAGACTGTCCCTGTGTGCTGAAAGATGAGGCAATGAGGCAAATATGCAGCCTGGATGTGCAAGGAGATTTTGAAGGAATTTAAGAATAAAAGTGGGATGTATCATCTTTGGAAGAATCGTCAGGTCTCTCGGGAAATATTTAAGGGGGCTACTAAAGCATGAAGAAGGAAAATTAAGGAAGCCAAAGCTCAGTTTGAACTTCAACTGGCAACTTCAGTAAAGGATAATAAAAAATGTTTTTACAAATATATTAATGATAAAAGGAACGGTAAGATCAACCTTTGTTCTTTATTAGTTGCAGGAGGGAACTTGCTAATTGCAGATGAGGAGAAGATAGAGGTGCTTAATGCCTTCTTTGCCTCAGTCTTTAGTGGGAAGATGACTTGCCTTCAGGAAAACTGCCCTCCTGGGTTGGTCAATGGTATCAGGGAGCAGAATGGGCCCCCGTTATCCAAGAGGAGGCAGTCAGAGAACTGCTGAGCCCCTTGGATGTTCATAAATCCATGGGACCAGATGGGATCCACCCCAGGGTGATGAGGGAGCTGGCAGAAAAGTTTTCTACAGAAAGGGTGGTAAAATCTTGGATTGGTTTGCCCA
>NW_024498425.1:0-3522 GCF_017590055.1 Onychostruthus taczanowskii | reverse complement strand
GTCAGAGTGACCGCAGAGATGGGACACAGGGTCAGAGTGACCGCAAGGACAGGACACGGGGCAGGGGCAGAGTGACCACAGGGATGGGACACGGGGCCAGAGTGACCGCAGGGATGGGACAAGGGTCAGCAGGGTCAGAGTGACCGCAAGGGCGGGACATGGGGCGGCGGTCAGCGCCAGAGTGACCACGACCATGGGACACGGGGTCAGAGTGACCACAGACACGGGACAGGGTCAGTGGTCAGTGTGGTCAGTGACCACTGCACTCGGCCATGGTCACAGCCAGCAGCAGCACCCCTGTGACCACACCCTGACCACGCCCACCGATCACACTCTGACCACACCCTGACCACACCCACTGACCACACCCACCGACCACACCCTGACCACGCCCACTAATAAAACCATCTGACCACACCCTGACACACCCACTGATCACGCCCTCTGACCACACCCTGACCACACCCCCCCGAGATCTGAGTGACCCCCGGGGTGTCCCCAGAGTGACCACAGAGTGTCCCCAGTGTCCCCTCAGCGACCCCCAGACCACCCAGGGTGTCCCCAGTGTTCCCAGTGACCCCAAAGTGTCCCCAAGGTCCCCAAAGTGACCCCAGGGTGTCCCCAGAGATGTCCCCAATGTCTGAGTGACCCAGGGGTGTCCCCAGTGTCCCCAAAATGATCACAGAGTGTCCCCAGTGTCCGAGTGACCCCCAGAGTGACCACCCAGGGTGTCCCCAGTGTTCCCAGAGTGACCCCAGGGTGTCCCCAGAGATGTCCCCAATGTCTGAGTGACCCAGGGGTGTCCCCAGTGTCCCCAAAATGATCACAGAGTGTCCCCAGTGTCCGAGTGACCCCCAGAGTGACCACCCAGGGTGTCCCCAGTGTTCCCAGAGTGACCCCAGGGTGTCCCCAGAGATGTCCCCAATGTCTGAGTGACCCAGGGGTGTCCCCAGTGTCCCCAGTGACCCCGGGGTGTCCCCAAAGTCACCCCCGTGACCCAGGGGGTGTCCCCAGGGTGTCCCCAAAGTGACCCAAGGGGGGACCCCGAGATCTGAGTGACCCCCGGGGTGTCCCCAACATCCCCAGGGTGTCCCCAGGGTGAGCCCAAAGTCACCCCAGTGACCCCCAAAGTGTCCCCAAGGTCCCCAAAGTGACCACAGGGTGTCCCCAGGGTGTCCCCAAAGTGACCCAAGGGGGGACCCCGAGATCTGAGTGACCCCCGGGGTGTCCCCAGTGCCACCCCAGTGACCCCAAAGTGTCCCCAGGGTGCCCCAAAGTGACCCCAGGGTGTCCCCAGTGTCTGAGTGACACCCCCAGAGTGACCACAGGGTGTCCCCAGGGTGTTCCCAAAGTCCCCAAAATGACCCCCAGGGTGTCCCCAATGTTCCCAAAGTCCCCCCAGTGTCCCCCAGGGTGTCCCCAGTGTCCCCAGGGGTGTCCCCAATGTCCGAGTGACCCCTGGGATGTCCCCAAAGTGACCCTTGGGGTGCCCCCAGTGTCCCCAGAGTGACCACAGGGTGTCCCCAGGGTGTCCCCAAAGTCCCCCCAGTGACCCCCAGGGTGTCCCCAAAGCCCCCCCAGACCACCCAGGGTGTCCCCGATGTCCCCAGGGTGTCCCCAAAGTCCCCCCAGTGTCCCCCAGGGTGTCCCCAGTGACCCCCAAAGTGTCCCCAAGGTCCCCAGAGTGACCACAGGGTGTCCCCAGGGTGTTCCCAAAGTCCCCAAAATGACCCCCAAGGTGTCCCCAATGTTCCCAAAGTCAGTGTCCCCAACGTCCCCAGTGACCCCAAAGTGTGCCCAGGGTGTCCCCAAAGTGACCACAGAGTGTCCCCAGTGCCACCCCAGAGACCCCCAGGGTGTCCCCAATGTCTGAGTGACCCCCAAAGTGTCCCAAGTGTCCCCAGAGTGACCACAGAGTGTCCCCAGTGTCCAAGTGACCCCCCCCAGGGTGTCCCCAACGTCCCCAGGGTGTCCCCAATGTCTGCAGTGACCCCCAGACCACCCAGGTGACCCCTCCAGGGTGTCCCCAGTGTTCCCAAAATGATCACAGAGTGTCCCCAATGTCCCCAGTGACCCCCAAATGTGCCCAAGGTCCCCAAAGTGACCACAGAGTGACCCCCGGGGTGTCCCCAGTGTCCCCTCAGTGTCCCCAGTGACCCCCAGAGTGTCCCCAGAGTGTCCCCAGAGTGACCACAGGGTGTCCCCAGTGTCCCCCCAGTGACCCCCCAATGTCCCCAAAGTGACCCAAGGGGGTCCCCAATGTCTGCAGTGACCCCCAGACCACCCAGGTGACCCCTCCAGGGTGTCCCCAGTGTTCCCAAAATGATCACAGGGTGTCCCCGATGTCCCCAGTGTCCCCCGGGGTGTCCCCAAAGTGACCAGAGAGTGTCCCCAGTGTCCCCTCAGTGACCCCCAGACCACCCAGGGTGTCCCCAACGTCCCCAGTGACCCCAAAGTGTGCCCAGGGTGTCCCCAAAGTGACCACAGAGTGTCCCCAGTGTCCGAGTGACACCCCCAGAGTGACCACAGGGTGTCCCCAAAGTGACCCAAGGGGGGCCCCGAGATCTGAGTGACCCCCAGAGTGTCCCCAGAGTGACCACAGAGTGTCCCCAGTGTCCAAGTGACCCCCAAGTGTGCCCAATGTCCCCAAAGTGACCACAGAGTGACCCCAGGGTGTCCCCAAAGCCCCCCCAGTGACCCCCAGGGTGTCCCCAGTGTCCCCAAAATGATCACAGAGTGTCCCCAGTGTCCCCCAGGGTGTCCCCAATGACCCCCAAAGTGTCCCCAAGGTCCCCAGAGTGACCACAGGGTGTCCCCAGGGTGTCCCCAGGGTGTCCCCAAAGTCTGAGTGACCCCCAGACCACCCAGGTGACCCCTCCAGGGTGTCCCCAATGTTCCCAGGGTGTCCCCAAAGTGACCCAAGGGGGGACCCCGAGATCTGAGTGACCCCCGGGGTGTCCCCAGTGCCACCCCAGAGACCCCCAGGGTGTCCCCAATGTCTGAGTGACCCCCAAAGTGTCCCAAATGTCCCCAGAGTGACCACAGAGTGTCCCCAAAGCCCCCCCAATGACCCCCAGGGTGTCCCCAAAGTGACCACAGGGTGTCCCCAGTGTCCCCTCAGCGACCCCCAGACCACCCAGGGCATCCCCAAAGTCCCCCCAGTGACCTCCAGGGTGTCCCCAATGTCCCCAAATTGGACCTTGGGGTGTCCCCAGTGTCCCCAGAGTGACCCTTGGGGTGTCCCCAACATCCCCAAAATGACCACAGGGTGTCCCCAATGTCTGAGTGACACCCCCAGAGTGTCCCCAGAGTGACCAGAGTGTCCCCAGTGTCCCCAGTGACCCCCAGAGTGACCACAGTGTCCCCTCAGTGACCCCCAGACCACCCAGGGTGTCCCCAATGTCCCCAAATTGGACCTTGGGGTGTCCCCAGTGTCCCCAGAGTGACCCTTGGGGTGTCCCCAACATCCCCAAAATGACCACAGGGTGTCCCCAATGTCTGAGTGACACCCCCAGAGTGACC
>NW_024498424.1:0-3463 GCF_017590055.1 Onychostruthus taczanowskii | reverse complement strand
GGAAAAATCCCCAAAATTTAAAGGAAATTTCCCCAAAAATGAAAGGAAAATTCCCCAAAATCAAAGGAAAAATCCCCCAAAATTAAAGGAAAATTCCCCCAAAATTTGGGAGAATCCCTCGAATTTCAGAGTCCCAAAATTCAGGAAAATCCTCCCAAAAAAAAAGACCCCAAAAATGAGGGAAAATCCCTCAAATTGAGGGGGAAATTCCCCAAAAAATCACGGAGAATCCCCCCAAAATTTAGGAAATTCCCCCTAAAAATTTAGGAATTTTCCCCCCAAAAATCGGGAGACCCCAAAATTAAGGCAGAAACCCCCAAATTTTGGGGGGACCACCCCCAAAAAAAGCAGCTTTGGGTGGTTTGGGGTGGATTTTGGGGAGTCCCGAGTGGTTTTTTTGGGGGGATTTTGGAGTTTTTTGGGGTCTCTGAAGCCCAGGGGGGGTTGGGGGTTTTCTGAGTGAAATTTTTGGGGTTTTTTTGGGTGGTTTTGGGGCTTTTTTTTTTGGGTTTTAGGGGGTTTTTCAGAAGCCATGGGGGGTTTGGGGGGTTCTGAGTGAGATTTTGGGGCATTTCTGGGTGGTTTGGGGGCAGTTTTGGGGTGATTTTAGGGTTTTTTGGGGTATTTTCAGGTGGTTTTGGGGTATTTTCAGGTGGTTTTTGGGGTATTTTCAGGTATTTTTTTGCATTTTCAGGTATTTTCCAGTATTTTTCAGGTGGTTTTGGGGTATTTTCAGGTGGTTTTTGGGGTATTTTCAGGTATTTTTTTGCATTTTCAGGTATTTTCCAGTATTTTTGGGGTATTTTTGGGGTATTTTCAGGTGGTTTTGGGTACTTTCAGGTATTTTTTTGCATTTTCAGGTATTTTCCAGTATTTTTGGGGTATTTTTGGGGTATTTTCAGGTGGTTTTGGGGTATTTTCAGGTGTTTTTGGGTTATTTTCAGGTGTTTTTTGGGATATTTTCAGGTGGTTTTGGGTACTTTCAGGTATTTTTTGGCATTTTCAGGTATTTTTGGGGTATTTTCAGGTGGTTTTGGGTACTTTCAGGTATTTTTTGGCATTTTCAGGTATTTTTGGGGTATTTTCAGGTGGTTTTGGGGTATTTTCAGGTGTTTTTTGCTCTCAGAAGCTCAGGGGAGTTTTGGAGTTCTCAGGGTGATTTTTGGGGTGCTTTTGGGGTATTTTCAGGTGGTTTTGGGGATGTTTTTGGCGTTCTCAGGGGTATTTTTGGAGTATTTTTGGGGTATTTTCAGGTGATTTTTCTCTCTCAGAAGCCATGGGGGGTTTTGGGGTTCCCAGGGTGGTTTTTGGGGGATTTTTGGGGTTCTCAGGGTGGTTTTTGGGGTGTTTCTGCTCTCAGAAGCCCAGGGGGTTTTGGGGTGTTTTTGGGTGTTTTAGGTGTATTTTTTGGGGTGTTTTTGGGTGTTTTAGGTGTATTTTTTGGGGTGTTTTCTGGGTGGTTTTTCTCTCTCAGAAGCCATGGGTGTTTTGGGGTTCTCAAGGTGTTTTTTGGGGATTTTTGGGATTCTCAGGGTGGTTTTTGGGGTGTTTTTGGGTTATTTTCAGGTGTTTCTTCTCTCTCAGAAGCCCAGAGGTTTTTGGGGTTCTCAGAGTGGTTTTTGGGGGATTTTTGGGGTGTTTTGGCTCTCTCAGAAGCCCGGGGGTGTTCTGGGGATGTTTTTGGGGTTCTCAGGGTGGTTTTTGGGGTGTTTTTGGGTTATTTTCAGGTGTTTCTGCTCTCTTAGAAGCCCAGGAGGTTTTTGGGGCGTTTCTGGGTGTTTCTGGGTGTTCCTGGGGTGTTTTTTGGGGTGTTTTCGGGGCGTTTCAGCCGTGTCAGAAGCCCAGGGGGGTGGGCACCACCACGCCCCCGCTCTCCACCACGGCCCCCGCCAGGTCCCGAAGGTTCCGGAAGCTCCGGGACGGGAGCGGCCGCAGCGAGCCCAGGACGCGCTCGTGGGCCTGGGGAGGGAGCCAAAGGAGCCCAAAATCAGCCCCAAATCAGGCCTGAATCAGCCCTGAATTATCTCCAAACCAGCCCCAAAATCAGCCCAAAATCAGGCCTCAATCAGCCCAAAATCAGGCCTGAATCAGCCCAAAATCAACCCAAAACCAGCCCCAAACCATCCCTGAATTATTCCCAAACTGACCCCAAATTATCCTAAAACCAACCCCAAACCAGCCCAAAACCAGCCCCAAAGCAGCCCAAAATCAGCCCCAAAATCAGCCCAGAATCAACCCAAAATCAGGCCTGAATCAGCCCCAAATCAGCCCCAAATCAGCCCTGAGTTATCCCCAAACCAGCCCAAAATCAGCCCAAAATCAGCCCAAAACCAGCCCAAAATCAGCCCCAAACCAGCCCCAAAATCAGCCCCAAACCAGCCCCAAAATCAGCCCCAAATCAGCCCCAAATCAGCCCCAAAATCAGCCCAAAACCAGCCCCAAAGTAGCCCCAAATCAGCCCAAAATCAACCCAAAACCAGCCCCAAAATCAGCCCAAAACCAGCCCCAAACCAGCCCAAAATCAGCCCCAAAATCAGCCCAAAATTATCCCCAAACCAACCCAAAATCAGGCCTGAATCAGCCCCAAAGCAGCCCAAAACCAGCCCTGAGTTATCCCCAAACCAGCCCCAAAATCAGCCCCAAATCAGCCTCAAAATCAGCCCCAAATCAGCCTCAAAATCAGCCCCAAACCAGCCCCAAATTATCCTAAAACCATCCCCAAACCAGCCCAAAACTCAACCCAAAATCAACCCCAAACCAGCCCAAAATCAGCCCCAAACCAGCCCAAAATCAGCCCAAAATTAACCCCAAACCAGCCCCAAACCAGCTCTGAATTATCCCCAAACCAACCCAAAACTAGCCCAAAACCAACCCCAAAATGATCCTAAAATCAGCCCAAACCAACCCCAAATTATCCTAAAACCAACCCCAAAACCAGCCCTGAATCAGCCCCAAATCAGCCCAAAACCAACCCCAAAATGATCCTAAAATCCGTCCAAAACCAGCCCCAAACCATCCCCAAATCAGCCCAAAATTGTCCCAAAACCAGCCCTGAATCTCCCCAAAATGATCCCAAAACCAAGCCCAAAATTATCCTAAAATCATCCCAAAATTATCCCCAAATCGCTCCCAAAATTATCTTAAAATCAGCACAAACATCACCCAAAATTATCCCCAAAATCAGCCCCCCAAAATCCCTGAAAATCTCCAAATTCCCCCAAATTCCCCCAAAAATTCCCATTAAAACCCAAAAAAATCCCCCAGGACCCCCCCAAATTTCCCCCAAGATTTCCCCTAAATCCCAAATTCCTCCTAAAATCTTCCCAAAAAATCCCAAATTCCCCCAAAAATTCCCATTAAAACCCAAAAAAATCCCCCAGGACCCCCCCAAATTTCCCCCAAGATTTCCCCTAAATCCCAAATTCCTCCTAAAATCTTCCCAAAAAATCCCAAATTCCCCCAA
>NW_024498423.1:3125-3527 GCF_017590055.1 Onychostruthus taczanowskii | reverse complement strand
TCCAATTTGGGGCAGATTTTGGGGTCCTTGGGGTCCCCGGGTCCAATTTGGGGCAGAATTTTGGGGTCCCCCGGATCCCTTTTGGGGCAGAATTTTGGGGTCGCCGGGTCCCTTTCGGGGCCGATTTTGGGGTCACAGGAGCCGCCCCCCCCCCGAGTGGACGCTGAAATATTCGGGGCCCCCCCCGTGGGGGAGGGGCGCCTTGGGTGGGGGAGGGGCCCAGACCCCTCCCCCTCCCCCCGCCGGGGTCTCCTCCACCTGCGGCCGCACCTGGGGGGGGAGGGGCGGTTTTGGGGAGGATTTTGGGGTCCCCCCAACCCCTGCAACCCAAATTTTGGGGATTCCCCCCCCCCAATTTTGGGGATTTTCCCCCCAAATTTTGGGGATTTTCCTCTCAATTTT
>NW_024498423.1:0-2913 GCF_017590055.1 Onychostruthus taczanowskii | reverse complement strand
CCCCACCCCTGCAACCCAAATTTTGGGGGTTCCCCCCCCCCAATTTTGGGGATTTTCCCCCCAAATTTTGGGGATTTTCCCCTCAATTTTTGGGGATTTTCCCCCCAAATTTTGGGGATTTCCCCCCCAATTTTTGGGGACTGCCCCCCAATTTTGGGGTCGCCCACCCCTGAAACCCCAAAATTTCGAATCCCCCCGTTCTTTATGGGATTTTTTCCACCTTTTGTTCTGTTTGGTTTTTTCCCCCCAATTTTTTTTTCTATTTTTCCTAAATTTTCAGGATTTCCCCCCCCCCCCAATTTTTTGGGGGATTTCTCCCCCTCCCTCTTTTATTTTTTAACTTTTCCCCCAATTTTTCCCATTTTTTTCACAATTTTCATGGGTTTTCCCCCAGTTTTTTGGTATATTTCCCCCGGTTTTGGGGATTTCCCGCCCCTCCCCCTTTTTTTGGGGACTTTTCCCCCCAAATTTTGGGATTTTCCCCTGTTTTTGGAGACTTTTCACCCCCATTTCGCTCGGTGAAGTTGGGGACCTTTCCCCCCTCATTTCTTGTTACTTTTTCCCCCAATTTTTTCCCATTTTCCCCCCATTTTTTCCCATTATTTTGAGGGTTTTTTCCCATTTTTTGGGTATTTTTCCCAATTTTTTCCCCATTTTTCAGGATTTTCCCCCCATTTTTTAGGGATATTTTCCACCATTTTTTGGTTGTTTCCCCCCATTTCTTCCCCCCTTTCCCTCCCAATTTATGGAATTTCCCCCCCATTTTTCCCATTATTTTGGGTTTTTTCCCCCCATTTTTGGGGTATTTTTTCCCATTTTCCCCAATTTTCAGGATTTCTCCCCATTTTTGGTGAATATTTTCCACCATTTTTTGGGTGTTTCCCCCCCATTTGTTCCCCCATTTTCCCCACAATTTTTGGAATTTTTTCCCATTTTTTCCCATTATTTTGAGGGTTTTTTCCCATTTTTTGGGTATTTTTCCCCATTTTTCCCAAAATTTTGGGAATTCCCCCCATTTTTGGTGAATATTTTCCACCATTTTTTTGGGTGTTTCCCCCCATTTCCCCCCCAATTTATGGAATTTTCCCCCCATTTTTTCCCATTATTTTGGGGTTTTCCCCCCATTTTTGGGGTATTTTCCCCATTTTCCCCCAAATTTCGGGATTTCCCCCCCATTTTTGGTGAATATTTTCCACCATTTTTTGGGTGTTTCCCCCCATTTCTTCCCCCATTTCCCCCCCAATTTATGGAATTTTCCCCCCATTTTTCCATTATTTTGGGGTTTTCCCCCATTTTTGGGGTATTTTCCTCATTTTTCCCCAAATTTCGGGATTTCCACCCAATTTTTGGTGAATATTTTCCACCATTTTTTGGGTGTTTCCCCCCCATTTGTTCCCCCATTTTCCCCACAATTTTTGGAATTTTTTCCCCATTTTTTCCCATTATTTTGGGGTTTTTTCCCATTTTTTGGGTATTTTTCCCCATTTTTCCCAAAATTTTGGGAATTCCCCCCATTTTTGGTGAATATTTTCCACCATTTTTTGGGTGTTTCCCCCCCATTTGTTCCCCCATTTTCCCCACAATTTTTGGAATTTTTTCCCCATTTTTTCCCATTATTTTGGGGTTTTTTCCCATTTTTTGGGTATTTTTCCCCATTTTTCCCAAAATTTTGGGAATTCCCCCCATTTTTGGTGAATATTTTCCACCATTTTTTGGGTGTTTCCCCCCATTTCTTCCCCCATTTCCCCCCCAATTTATGGAATTTTCCCCCCATTTTTCCATTATTTTGGGGTTTTCCCCCATTTTTGGGGTATTTTCCTCATTTTTCCCCAAATTTCGGGATTTCCACCCAATTTTTGGTGAATATTTTCCACCATTTTTTGGGTGTTTCCCCCCATTTCTTCCCCCGTTCCCCCCCCAATTTATGGGATTTTTCCCCCATTTTTCCATTATTTTGAGATTTTTTTCCCCCATTTTTCCATTATTTTTCCCCATTTTTTGGTATTTTTCCCCCAAATTTCAGGATTTCCCCCCATTTTTGGTGAACCCCATTTTTGGGGTATTTTTTCCCATTTTCCCCAATTTTCAGGATTTCTCCCCATTTTTGGTGAATATTTTCCACCATTTTTTGGGTGTTTCCCCCCCATTTGTTCCCCCATTTTCCCCACAATTTTTGGAATTTTTTCCCCATTTTTTCCCATTATTTTGGGGTTTTTTCCCATTTTTTGGGTATTTTTCCCCATTTTTCCCAAAATTTTGGGAATTCCCCCCATTTTTGGTGAATATTTTCCACCATTTTTTTGGGTGTTTCCCCCCATTTCCCCCCCAATTTATGGGATTTTTTCCCCCATTTTTCCATTATTTTGAGATTTTTTTCCCCCATTTTTCCATTATTTTTCCCCATTTTTTGGTATTTTTCCCCCAAATTTTGGGATTTCCCCCCATTTTTGGTGAATATTTTCCAACCATTTTTTGGGTGTTTTCCCCATTTGTTCCCCCATTTCCCCCCCAATTTTTGGGATTTTTTCCCCCATTATTTTGGTATTTTCCCCCCATTTTTTGGCTATTTTCCCCATTTTTGGGGGTATTTTTTCCCCAAATTTCGGGATATTTTTTTGGGGTGAATTCCGGGGTTTTTGGGTCGCTCACCTCGGGGGGTCCCGGGGGGGGGATGGAGAAGAGCTCGGTGAAGTTGGGGACGCTGTCGCTGATGAAGGTGACGTTGCCGTAGCCGCGGCTGGGGGAGGGGCGCGGGAATTTGGGGGGGGTCGCGCGGGCCCCGCCCCCCGCCGGGGCGGAGCCAATCTGCGAGGTGCGCACGTGGAACGGGAAGTTCTTATTGGCTGCCGAGGGCCGCGTCAGCACCTGCGGGGTGGGGCGGAAAACCGGGATTTGGGGAAAAAGCGGATTTGG
>NW_024498422.1:0-3583 GCF_017590055.1 Onychostruthus taczanowskii | reverse complement strand
TCACAGTTTGGGACAAAAATCCCAAAATTGTCACAATCGGGGCAGAAAACAACCAAAAATGTCAGAGTTTGGGTCAGGAACCAACCAAAAATGTCATATTCGGGGCAGAAAACACCAAAAACACCAGAGTTTGGGGCAGGAAACACCAAAAATGTCACAGTTTGGGACAAAAATCCCAAAAATGTCAAATCTGGGGCAGGAAACAACCAAAAATGTCAGAGTTTGGGGCAGGAACACACCAAAAATGTCAAATCTGGGGCAGGAAACAACCAAAAATGTCAGAGTTTGGGGCAGGAACACACCAAAAATGTCAAATGAACACACCAAAAATGGCAAATCTGGGGCAGGAAACAACCAAAAATGTCAGAGTTTGGGGCAGGAACACACCAAAAATGTCAAATCTGGGGCAGGAAACACCAAAAAATGTCACATCTGGGGCAGAAAACAGCAAAAACACGAGAGTTTGGGGCAGAAAACACCAAAAACACCAGAGTTTGGGTGAAAAAACACCCAAAAAACGTTAAATCTGGGGCAGAAACCAACCAAAAATGTCAGATCTGGGGCAGAAAACAGCAAAAATGTCAGAGTTTGGGACAAAGATCCACCAAAATGCCACAGTTCAGGGCAGAAAACACCCAAACAACGTCAAATCTGGGGCAGAAACCAACCAAAAATTTCACATTTGGGGCAGAAACCAACCAAAATGTCAAATCTGGGGCAGAAAACAACCAAAAATGTCAAATAGTAATCCCCAAAAAAATGTCACAGTTTGGGGCAAAACCACCAAAAATGTCAAATCTGGGGCAGAAAACACCAAAAAATGTCACAGTAATCCCCAAAAAAATGTCACAGTTTGGGGCAAAACCACCAAAAATGTCAAATCTGGGGCAGAAAACACCAAAAAATGTCACAGTAATCCCCAAAAAAATGTCACAGTTTGGGGCAAAACCACCAAAAATGTCAAATCTGGGGCAGAAAACACCAAAAAATGTCACAGTAATCCCCAAAAAAATGTCACAGTTTGGGGCAAAACCACCAAAAATGTCAAATCTGGGGCAGAAAACAGCAAAAACGACAGAGTTTGGGGCAGGAACCAACCCAAAATGTCACATCTGGGGCAGGAAACACCAAAAAATGTCAGAATTTGGGACAAAAATCCCAAAAATGTCACATTCAGGGCAGAAAACACCAAAAACACCAGAGTTTGGGGCAGAAATCCACCAAAAAATGTCACAGTTTGGGGCAGGAACCAACCAAAACGTCAGAGTTTGGGGCAAAAACCAACCAAAAATGTCACATCTAGGGCAGGAAACAACCAAAAATGTCAGAGTTTGTGGCAGGAAACAGCAAAAAATGTCACATTTGGGGCAGGAAACAGCAAAAACGTCAGAGTTTAGGGCAGAAAACAAATCAAAAATGTCAAATCTGGGGCAGGAACCACCAAAAATGTCAAATCTGGGGCAGAAATCCCAAAAATGTCAGAGTTTGGGGCAGAAAACACCAAAAAACATCAAAGTTTGGGGCAGGAAACCAATCAAAACCATCAAATCTGGGGCAGGAAACAACCAAAAATGTCACAGTTTGGGTGAGAAAACACCCAAAAATGTCAGAGTTTGGGACAAAAATCCACCAAAAAATATCACAGTTTGGGGCAGGAAACACCAAACAACGTCAGAGTTTAGGGCAGAAAACACCAAAAATGGCAAATCTGGGGCAGAAATCCCAAAAATGTCAGAGTTTGGGACAAAAATCCACCAAAAAATATCACAGTTTGGGGCAGGAAACACCAAAAACACCAGAGTTTGGGGCAGAAAACACCAAAAATGTCAAATCTGGGGCAGAAAACACCAAAAAATGTCACAGTAATCCCCAAAAAAATGTCACAGTTTGGGGCAAAACCACCAAAAATGTCAAATCTGGGGCAAGACACACCAAAAATATCAGAGTTTGGGACAAGAAACCCACCAAAAAAATCACATTTGGGGCAGAAAACACCAAAACCATCAAATTTGGGCCAGAAATCCCAAAAAAAAATTCACAGTTTGGGGCAGAAAGCACCAAATTTGGGGAGGAAAAAGTAAAATTGGGAAAGGGGAAAAGTAGGAGAAAGTAGTGGAAAGGGAATAAAAGCAAGAAAAATGGAAATAATAATGATAATTAAAGCAATATAAATACAAACAATAAACAGGAAATTAAGGGTTAAAATAAATAAAAAATAAAGCAAAGGAAAGGCAAAAAAAATAAAAGAAATAAAATGGAATTTGATAAAAAACAAAAGGTCTGACTCCACTAAAAAAATAAACAGGAAAAGGAAAATGAAAGAAAAATGGGAAAATAAAAAAACTTAAAAAAAAAAAAAATCAAAGGCAGCCCCAGAAGGGTGAAATGCCCCAAAACTGCAAATAACCCAAAAAACCCCAAAAAATCCCAAATAACCTCTAAAAACCCCAAAAAATCCCAAATAACCTCCTAAAAACCCCAAAAAAATCAAATAAACCCAAATAACCCCTAAAAACCCCCCAAAAAACAAGATAAACCCAAATAACCACCTAAAAACCCCAAAATAAACCCAAATAATTCCCTAAAAACCCCAAATAAACCCAAATAATTCCCTAAAAACCCCAAAAAATTCCAAATAATTCCCTAAAAACCCCAAATAAACCCAAATAATTCTGTAAAAACCCCAAAATAAACCCAAATAATTCCCTAAAAACCCCAAAATAAACCCAAAAAACCTCCTAAAAATCCCAAATCAACCCCCAGAAACTCCAAATAACCCCAAATAACCTCCTAAAAACCCCAAATAACCCCAAACTAACCCCAAATAACCCCTAAAAACACCAAATTAACATCTAAAAACACCAAATTAACATCTAAAAACCCCAAATAAACCCAAAGAACCCCCAAATAACCCCCTGAAAACCCCAAATAACCCCAAATAACCCCCAAACAGCCCCAAATAACCCCAAATAACCCAAATAACTCTCTAAAAACTGCAAATAACACCCTAAAAACTCCAAATAACCCCAAATAACACCCTAAAAACCCCAAGTAACGCCCAAATAACCCCAAACTACCCCCAAATAACCCCCTAAAAACCCCAAATAACCCCAAATAACCCCAAATAAACCCAAAATAACCCCAAATAAACCCCTAAAAACTGCAAATAACCCCAAATAAACCCCAAATAACCCCAAATAACCCCAAATAGACCCAAATAAACCCCAAATAACCCCAAATAAACCTCAAATAACCCCAAATAAACCCAAATAACCCCAAATAACCCCAAATAAACCCCAAATAACCCCAAATAAACCGAAAATAACTCCATAAAAAACCCAAGTAAATATCTAAAAACCCCAAATAACCTCAAATAAGCCCCTAAAAACTGCAAATAACCCCCTAAAAACCCCAAATAACCCCAAATAACCCCCTAAAAACCCCAAATAACCCCAAATAACCCCCTAAAAACCCCAAATAACCCCAAATAACCCCCTAAAAACCCCAAATAACCCCGCAAAAACCCCAAATAAATCTGTAAAAATCCCAAATAACACCCTAAAAACTGCAAATAATCCCCAAA
>NW_024498421.1:2555-3539 GCF_017590055.1 Onychostruthus taczanowskii | reverse complement strand
CCCCGGCCCCGCCCCCACCTCCTCGGTCTCGGCCGAGCGCCGCGTGGACCAGACGAACTCCATGACGGCCACCAGGATGGCCACGACCAGGCCGCACACCAGCACCACGAAGATGCCGCCGATGTTCTCCATGCCCAGCCCTGGGGGCGCGCGGGGGGGACGCGGGGGGGACAACTCAGCTTGGCTTGGTCAACTCAAGTCAACACAACCCAACCCAACTTGGTCAACACAACTCAACACAACTCAACCCAACTCAACCCAACTCAGCTTGGCTTGGTCAACTCAAGTCAACTCAAGTCAGCAAAACTCAACCCAATTCAACACAACTCAAGCCAACACAACCTAACTCAGCTTCGCTTAGTCAACTCAACCCAACTCAACCCATCCCAACTTGGTCAACACAACTCAACCCAACTCACCCCAACTCAGCTTCACATCACATGGTCAACTCAAGTCAACACAACTCAACACAACCCAACACAACTTAAATTGGTCAACTCAACCCAACTTGACCCAACTTCACATGGTTGACTAAAGTCAACACAACTCAACCCAACTCAACCCAACTTGGTCAACACAACTCAACTCAATCCAAGTTAAATTGGTCAACACAACCCAATTCAACCCAACTCAACACAACTTGGTCAACCCAACCCAACCCAAGCCAGACAAACCCAACCTTGGCCAACCCAAACTGGACCCGAGCCAATGGGGGCCAACCCGGGCCAACCCAAGCCACGCCCACCTTTGGCGCGGTGATCCTCCTCCTTGGGGCAGTGCCCCCCTTCCCACCACTTCCTCTTGAGGATCTCCAGCCGGTTGTTCTCCTGCAGCTGCAGGATGGCCAACGTGATCTCATCGCGGAACGGCGACCCTGCCAGAGGAGGGGACGAGGGACACGACACCGGGGGGGAGGTCCCACCTGCTTTTCCGGGGGAGGGCGGGAATCCCACCCCGGCCCCGCCCCCCCCGGCCCGGCCCCGC
>NW_024498421.1:0-1658 GCF_017590055.1 Onychostruthus taczanowskii | reverse complement strand
TCAACACAACTCAACCCAACTCAACCCAACTCAGCTTGGCTTGGTCAACTCAAGTCAACTCAAGTCAGCAAAACTCAACCCAATTCAACACAACTCAAGCCAACACAACCTAACTCAGCTTCGCTTAGTCAACTCAACCCAACTCAACCCATCCCAACTTGGTCAACACAACTCAACCCAACTCACCCCAACTCAGCTTCACATCACATGGTCAACTCAAGTCAACACAACTCAACACAACCCAACACAACTTAAATTGGTCAACTCAACCCAACTTGACCCAACTTCACATGGTTGACTAAAGTCAACACAACTCAACCCAACTCAACCCAACTTGGTCAACACAACTCAACTCAATCCAAGTTAAATTGGTCAACACAACCCAATTCAACCCAACTCAACACAACTTGGTCAACCCAACCCAACCCAAGCCAGACAAACCCAACCTTGGCCAACCCAAACTGGACCCGAGCCAATGGGGGCCAACCCGGGCCAACCCAAGCCACGCCCACCTTTGGCGCGGTGATCCTCCTCCTTGGGGCAGTGCCCCCCTTCCCACCACTTCCTCTTGAGGATCTCCAGCCGGTTGTTCTCCTGCAGCTGCAGGATGGCCAACGTGATCTCATCGCGGAACGGCGACCCTGCCAGAGGAGGGGACGAGGGACACGACACCGGGGGGGAGGTCCCACCTGCTTTTCCGGGGGAGGGCGGGAATCCCACCCCGGCCCCGCCCCCCCCGGCCCGGCCCCGCTCGCCTCGATTGCTCAACCCATGGGGTCGATCGATCGATCGATCGATCGGGCTGATTGATTCATTGGTCAGTTGGGTTGGTCGGGTTGGTTGGGTTGGTTGGGTCAGTTGGGTTGGTTGGGTTGGTTGGGTTGGTTGGGTTGGTTGGGTTGGTTGGGTTGGTTGGGTTGGTTGGGTTGGTTGGGTTGGTTGGGTTGGTTGGGTTGGTTGGGTTGGTTGGGTTGGTTGGGTTGGTTGGGTTGGTTGGGTTGGTTGGGTTGGTTGGGTTGGTTGGGTTGGTTGGGTCGGTTGGGTCGATTAACCCTTCAATTGGGTTAAATGACCGGACGGATCGCCTCGATTGCTCGACCCATGGGGTCGATTGATCAATCAGGTTGATTGATTCATTGGTCACTTGGGTCGGTTGGGTTGGTTGGGTTGGTTGGGTCGGTTGGGTTGGTTGGGTCGGTTGGGTTGATTAATCCTTCAATTGGGTTAAATGACCGGACGGATCGCCTCGATTGCTCGACCCATGGGGGTCGATCGATCGATCGATCGATCGGGCTGACCGGCGGATCCATCGATGGCCGCCCCTGACCTGGAAGAAGGTCATGGTGGAGCCGGCGTGGATGGTGCCGTACTCGATGTTGGTCTGGTCGGCGAGGTCGTCGGCCGACTCCACCGGCACCTCCATGCGCTGCACGGTGAGGAACGCCGCCAGGTTGGCCGTGTACGACGAGATGATGATGAGGGTGAAGGCCCACCTGAGGGGGGGGCGGGGTCAGGGATGGGGGTGGGGCAGAGACCCCCCCCAGGGCCTCAAAAATCCCCCAAAAAATGGAGTTGAACCACACGGAAAACGTGCCAAAAACACAGAAAAATCACCCCAAAACATACAGAAGTCACCCCAAAAATCCCAAAAAAAGACC
>NW_024498420.1:0-3654 GCF_017590055.1 Onychostruthus taczanowskii | reverse complement strand
TTCTAAAGAGGACTTTGAGGTTAAGGCAAAAACCCCCCTTTATCCTAGATAGAAATTATTTTCCTTTAGGAGCATATTTGTCCAAGTTCAGACCAAAGTGCAGTGTATGGTTACATTAGATTGCTTTTCTTAGTAAGAAATTCATTTGTTTTCTAAAGGAGTGCAACAAAAAAGTACCAGCTAATGAATTATTACAAAGGTGTTTAGCCTGAAATGAAATCACTTGTCACTTGACCTCAGTCTTGCAGGATGCTTTGAAGGATTGTCCCAGCTCCCTCATTAATATGCTGAATGGGACTGTTGTGGATGTAGCTGGTGGGTTTTTTTGTGCTCGTGCTGACAGTTGTTGTCAAACAGCTTCAGTCCATCATGTGGTGCTCATCGCCAGTCATCTGACTGGTATAATTTCTCAGTGCTGTGGATCACTATTTTAACTGTATCTTTCAAAGTATCTTTAAAATGTCATCTTTTCCTGCTGGTGTCTGTTTTCCACCAGCTAGTTCATGATAGGTTGCTGGCACTGGCGTATGCTTCCTTCCCAGTTTATTTCATAGCCAGAATGATAAATTCCTGACTCTCCCTTTCTGGCTTTCCCTGCCGCTCAACTCTTTTCTCCAAAGAACTGAGCTTACAGGAGATTCCATTTGGTGACTACTGTGTGTTTGTGCCAGAGCAGGGAGAGAATAATCTTCCTACCTGTCTTCTCAGTCCTTCCAAATGCTGTTCCACTGCCTCATCTGTTGACTTTCACGCAGCCAGGGAGCCTTTGAAAAGGATACAGCTTTGCTAAAGCTCCTGTCAGACCACATCAGAATAATCAGCTTTGAGAAAGACAGGTACCATGTGCTTGACTCTGGGTGCATGTGTGTCCTCCCTGCTGCATCCATGCAACTGTGAGACAAGGATCCTGGCTGCTCCATAGTGCCTCACTGCAGGTCTGTTACAGGCAGCATGGCTGTGATGGAGCCCCATGAAGGAGGAGGCTTTGGAACTTGGTGTGTAGGTCACGGCTGCTCAAGTACATCTGGCCAGGCTGCCAGGTTTGATGTGACTGTGCCTGAACAACTGCTTCTAGTGAGAGCTGTGCATGGTAAGGGGAGATGTTAGGCTGAGTCTGCTTGTCTCTCTGGGATGGAGCAGAACTGGCTTGCAGACAGCACTTGCAGTAAACAGCAAATGCGCAGCCAGCACATGTTCGGTTCAAAAGTTTCAACATGTATGACTTGACAATGGACTGTTACCACAAGAGGATGGAACACAGGGGAGGATTTTGGAAAACTAAGTTGCTATGCATTTCAAAAATCAGACAATAATCCCCTTAGAAATGGGGAAGTGGTAACTGTGATGCCTGTGCCACAGGTTGTTACATATGAGCGTGTGTATGGTATGAATGAATTGATAGTATTTCTTGGCTGTGCTAGACCAGGACTGCCAATTACAAAAACTTTTAGGAGCTTTTAAACAATACTTTTTTTTATGATTGTCTTAAATATTCTGAATAATAATGAGGATCTCAAGGCATAATTAAATGGGATAGTCATTCTTCTGTAACTTTCTGAAAGATAGCCTTAAAACAGTATTTCTGTATTTCTATTGCAAGGTTACAAAAATAAAAAGGAGCACAATCATGGACAATTCCTTTAGCATCAGAGCTTCGCCTGTGAGAGAAGGGTGAGGCTTCTGAATTGCTGATATGTTCTTGTCATAAATATAAAAAATTAGAATATGCAGGTTGCATTATGTGTCCACCAGTCTGCATTGATGTCTGACCTCCATCACACAGCGCTTCTCCCTGTTCTGCCAATATTATTTAGAAGTCTAGGTTAATGATGGTTCTTTAACCTACAAATCAGAGTGCTTTATACACCTGACAATGACCTCAGCATCACTGGAAAGTTGCAGCTAAGAGCAGAGGCAACCATTTTAAGTAAAGGTTGAAATGTGGATACAAAAAAATGTGCTAAAAAAGTTACTTCCTACGTGTGGGAGAAGGCAGCACGACTTCATGGCTTGTTTGCACCCCTGTAGAGACTAGATACACCTTTAAAATTTACCTGTAACAAGCCCCAGGTGTTATGCCTTAGACAGTATGAGTTGAACTAATTAACAAGCTGAAAGGTTTAGATTGTTCTAGCAATTAGACTTTCACGTGGATTTATGCTCCCTTCTACTTTAGAGCTTGATCCAGTAGCTCTTTAACAGGTATCATTCTTTGCAGTTGAAGTTTTGCATGAGCAAGGACTGTTTCTTGAGTATTTTTATGTACTTATAACAAAAACATTCACATTGTTAGCTTGTTGTACCTTTAAACAATGGGTGAATCAAGTTCATGAAGCTTAGGAAGAGAAATAACACTTCCAGCAGCACTGGTGATTTTAATTGATCAACAGCAAAGAAGTGCATCTCTGTGTTTGACTCCCAGGAAAAGAGCAAGATGCACTGCCACACTGACAATTTATATAAAAAAAAACTGTGTGGCAGTTGAGTTTTCTATTTCAATGACATCTTAAACTGCATCATGTGTTGGGTACTACACAGAAATTAACAAATAAATTAGATTAATGTGGTGCTGAACATGAAGGCTAAGATCAGTTTATTTTGACACAGTGGTGACAACAAAGTACAAATAAATACTTTCCTTTTATTTAGGTAAAACTGCCTTGAATGTACAGATTGAGAACTACATTTTGCTCTGCCTTTTTGTCATTTTGGTTCTGAAATACATTTTGCTTACCTCTTGCTGATTTCTGCCTGGCTCTATAGGCTGAGTTGATGTTTGGGTTTTTTTTTTTTTTTTGAACATATCAATCTATTTTCTTTATACCACTGTTCTGTGTGCAGGGCTCTTTTCTTCTTTATTCTGTATCTGTAAGCATTTTAGTCTCTTCACTTGGAGTGGCTGATTTAAGGAAACTGGGAGATTAGGATAGCAGACAACTGAGATGAGTTGAAGTAGCTCATCTTTGGCAGAAAAATCCTGTCCCTCTCAGCTGTCCCTCTTGCAAGAAAGAGGCAAAACTGGGCAGAGATCTAAACTTCAGAGGCAGATTATAATTAGGAAGAAGCAAAGTGAGAAAGTGTCTTGAACAAAGCTGGAATAAAAGGGCATCCTTTAGACTGAATTAGGTACACAAAAGTTTCCAATTCCATAGGGAGCAGCAGCAGACTATCAGTTTACTCTGAATCTGCTCTCCTCCACAGCACCTCATACAACTCATTAATTTACAAGCCTTATACATCTTGGAAAGAGAAGGGAGACAAACTTCCTGATTTAGAGACCAGAATAAAGTCAGCCATCCCGCTGGCATGGCAGGAGAAGAGACACAGCTGGGAGACAGCCAGGGAGGGCAGCTTCTGCAGCTTCCCTTGAAGAGCAGCAGTGACAGGAGGACATCTCAAATGCCTGCACACAAATGCATGCAATGCAAGGAGCAAATAAAGGGCACTGGGAACCTGTGCAGAGTTGCAGAGCTCTGATGACAGAAATGTGGAGCTCTGGCTTGCCTGCAGTGCTGCCACGGATGGACACAGGGTCTTTGGGCAATGCAGCGGTGCCTGCTGCCCAGAGGAGAGGCAAGAGATGTAGGGATAGCAAGGCTAAGTTACAGCCATCTGAGAGTGCTGAGGGGTGGATTGTGTTCTTGGAAGGTCTTT
>NW_024498419.1:0-2661 GCF_017590055.1 Onychostruthus taczanowskii | reverse complement strand
GGGAGAAAATGGGAGAAAAATGGGAAAAAATGAGGAAAAAAAAGTGAAAAATGGGGGAAATTCCCAGCAGGGAGCTCATCAGCTTCAGGGCTGGGAAATGGGGGGGAAAAGAGAGAATTTGGGAAATAATGGGGGGAAAATGGGAAAAAACACATAAAAAATAGGAAAAAAAGTGAGAAAAATCAGGGAAAAAACAGGAGAAAAGGAGGAAAACCAGGAATAAAGCAGGAAAAAACAGGAGAAAAGGAAGAAAAACAGGAATAAAGCAAGGAAAAAATGGGAAGAAACCAGGAAAAGCAGGAAAAAAGCAGAAATAAAAAAGGAAAAGCAAGACTGAAGCAGGAGAAAAGCAGGAAACCAGGAATAAAACAGGAATAAAGCAGAGGTAAAACAGGGACAAAGCAGGAAAAAAGAAGAAAAGCAGGGAAAAAACATGAGGGAAGGAGGAAAAGCAAGAATAAAGGAGGACTAAAGCAGAGATAAAACAGGGATAAAGGAGGGAGAAAGCAGGGATAAAACAGGGAAAAGGCAAGGGAAAAGCAGGGGAAAAACAGAAGAAAAAAGCAGGGGAAAAGCAGGAAAAAGAGCAAGAAAAAGGGCAGGGAAAAGAGCAGGGAAAAAACAGGAAAAGCATGAAAAAAGAAGGAAAAAGAGCAGGGAAAAAGCAGGGAAAAAGCAGGAAAATGAGCAAGAAAAAGCAGGAAAAAAGCAGGGAAAGCAGGGAAAAAGCAGGGAAAGCAGGGAAAAAGCAGGAAAATGAGCAAGAAAAAGCAGGAAAAAAGCAGGGAAAGCAGGGAAAAAGCAGGGAAAGCAGGGAAAAAGCAGGAAAATGAGCAAGAAAAAGCAGGAAAAAAGCAGGGAAAGCAGGGAAAAAGCAGGGAAAGCAGGGAAAAAGCAGGAAAATGAGCAAGAAAAAGCAGGAAAAAAGCAGGGAAAGCAGGGAAAAAGCAGGGAAAGCAGGGAAAAAGCAGGAAAATGAGCAAAGGGAAAAAGGAGAAAAAAAGAAGAAAAAAAAGAGAAAAATCAGAAAAAAAAAAAAAAAACAGGAAAAAAACCGCCAGGAATAAAACCCAGGAAAAATAAAGAGGAAAAAAGAGGAAAAAAGAGGAAAAAAAGCCAAGAAAGCAGGAAAGGAGGGACAGACTGCAGGATTTGGTGCTCCCACCTGCCAGGGTGCCGGTGTGGCGGAAGGGCCGCACCTGCGAGTCGGCCAGGCCCGTGAGGAACGCCAGCCACGAGCCCATGAGGAACCCGTCCTGCAGCTCCCGGTGCTGCCCCCGGCGCACCAGAACCGCCAGGAGATGGCAGAAACCCGAGCGGAACCGGCGCCAGGGACGGGAGCTCTGGGAGAATGGGTACTCTGGGGAGTGCTGGGATAGAGAAATATAAATAAATGTACATAAACACGGGGAAATGCACCCAGAGCTGCAGCAGCACCGCCAGGAGATGGCAGAAACCCGAGCGGAACCGGCGCCACGGGCGGGAGCTCTGGGAGAATGGGTACTCTGGGGAGTCCTGGGAATATAAAATATAAAATAAATGTATTTATAGAGAGTAAAAACACACTGAAAATGCAGCCAGAGCTGCAGCAGCACCGCCAGGAGATGGCAGAAACCCGAGCGGAACCGGCGCCAGGGACGGGAGCTCTGGGACAGCGGGTACTCTGGGGAGTCCTGGGTAAATAAATATAAAATAAATGTATTTATAGAGAGTAAAAACACACTGAAAATGCAGCCAGAGCTGCAGCAGCACCGCCAGGAGATGGCAGAAACCCGAGCGGAACCGGCGCCAGGGACGGGAGCTCTGGGACAGCGGGTACTCCGGGGAGTCCTGGGTAAATAAAAATATAAATAAATGTATTTATAGATAGGAAAAATCCAGGGGAAATGCACCCAGAGCTGCAGCAGCACCGCCAGGAGAGCAGAGAAATTGGAACGGAACCGGCGCCAGGGACGGGAGCTCCGCGAGAATGGGAACTCTGGGGAGTG
This sequence comes from Onychostruthus taczanowskii, assembly GCF_017590055.1. Classification (NCBI taxonomy): domain Eukaryota; kingdom Metazoa; phylum Chordata; class Aves; order Passeriformes; family Passeridae; genus Onychostruthus; species Onychostruthus taczanowskii. The sequence continues at coordinate 673 of NW_024498419.1, read as the reverse complement.
CTGAAAATATGAAAATACAAAACAAATGCATAAACACAGGGAAAATCCAGGGAAAATCCCCCCAAAGCTGCCCCGGCTGCAGCAGCACCGCCAGAACGGAGAAACCGGCATGGAACCGGCGCCAGGGATGGGAATTCCGGGAGAATGGGAACTCTGGGGAGTGCTGGAGTAAATAAATATGAAATGTATATAAAATAAATGTATGGAAACAGAGCAGAAATTCGCCCAGAACCGCCAGGAGATCGGAGAAACCGGAGCAGAACCGGCACCAGGGATGGGAATTCCTCAAGAATGGGAACTCTGGGGAGTCCTGGAAACACCAAAAATGTGCATAAATACACCAAAAATGTGCATAAATACACCAAAAATGTGCATAAATACACCAAAAACGTGCATAAATACACCAAAAATGTGCATAAATACACCAAAAATTCAGACAGAAAAGGTACTCCGGAGAGTCCTGAAAATAAATCCAAGTAAATAAATAAATACATCAAAAGTCCTGGGGAAAGACACCAAAAATCCAGGGACAGAGTACTCCAGGGAATCCTGAAAACTCCAAAAATCTTGGGAAAAGACACCAAAAATCCAGAAATTTCCTGGAAAAGCACCAGAATTCCCTGGAAAATCCCTGGAAAAGCACCAGAATTCCCTCGAAAAGCCCCAGAATTCC
>NW_024498418.1:1061191-1365974 GCF_017590055.1 Onychostruthus taczanowskii | reverse complement strand
AATGGTGAGAACCTACTGGGGGGAATGGGGTTGCTGAGCACCCTGCACTCAGGTTTCTCCACTCAAGGGGTCCCAGCTCACTAATTAAATCCTCATTGCCAAGGCTGATGCAGGGAAAAGTGCGTGCAGGAGGCGGCAGTGAAGCGGTGAGAGCCTCTTGCTGCTCTGACAGGCTCCCAGCAGCAAACGCAATGGAAAATATGAGCCCTCTGCAGATCCTAATGCTTTCCAGACCCTCTCCCCGAATCCCTGCATCTCCTGCCTTGCCAGCAGCTCAGACCAGAGTGGGGCTGGTGGCAGGAGTGGCCAAGGGAGCTGTCATGGCACAATACTGTAACATGACTTTTCTTTTGATTTTCATAATTTTAGACTGCGCATTCCCAGTTTCCGCTTGCCACACTCACGGATTACCCCAATCTCCAACGTGGGCCTGCAGGTCTCCATCTCCAATGCCTTTGCTGAGCTAAATGGACTCTGCAGGTGGTTTTATGACCTGTTCAAAAAGGCTGATAAGTCCCTGTTGCAGAAGAATTTAGAGACCATGGTATGTGAGCAGTAGAACACAGGGCCCTGGGATTCCTGGTTGTCTTTAGTCCTCACTTGTAGGTAATGTCCTCAAAGGATCAAGTATAGGGATACAAATATAGCTGGAGCACACACCAGTGGCATGGGTTAATCCTCTTGGTAGCTCTTTTTTGGCCATGCCCTGGCTGCTCAGCACGGTTCATTCCTGCATGGGCCAGATGAGATTCCTTCCAAGGGTCTCCCCAGAACTGAACAGTGCTGAGGGGAAATTGTTGCAAGCAGATGCTTGTAGGTATAAACCCTGCTTGTGTCTTGAACACTTAATGTGTTGCCTGATGAATTGAGGCAGCCATCTGTAGCTATGATATTTTATTAAAAATCCTTTCCTAGGATTTTTCCCCTCCTGAGAAGCTGGGAGCCTCAGGAAAGAAATGTAAACAATAACTATCTGCTGCTGTGTAATGCAACAGGTGCATCTTCCATTGATCCATGTGGATTGTTTTCAATTGATGACCAATCACAGCCACCTGTGCTGAGGCTGTGAGCAGACACAGGATTTTGTTATGCATTCTATTCTATTCCTGCTCTTTGTAGCCTTCTGAACTTTTTTTTTTCCCTCTCTTCTTTTAGTATAGTTTTAATGTAGTATTTTAGTATAATATATAACATAATAAATCAACCATCTGAGAAAATAGAGTCAATCCTTGTGTCTCCACACACAGAGAGTTCACCTCAACAGTCATCTGTGCTCATTCACTTAAGCAGGCTTTGTCATGGAGCAGGGAGCATGGCTGTGACCCGGCTGCCCCTGCTCAGCTCTGTGGCCTTTCTGTCCCACAGGTGTGTGACAATGTGGCCAAGTCTGTGCACAATGAGCTCCAGACGTACATCCAGACGCTGCCAGGTACTTGGGGGCTGTAAGTGGGTTTAGAAGCAGCTCATCCAAGCTTTTCCCATCCATGAGGAACCTTTCACTTTGTATCTGCTTCCCATCTCGGAAAGCATTACCCAAGCTGGGAGCTGGGGAGCACCGTCTCAGCTGAGAGAAATCACTGTGTGTCCTGTCTGGCTGTGGCAATTCCTTCAGAATCTATACCCAAGGGATGGTGAGGACTTAGGTTACATTAAATGGGGATGATGGCCATTCCACCAGGTGAGTGAGAGGGAGCAGCTGGCCCCAGCTGGGGCCCATCGTGCTGCCCACAAGGCCCTGCTTACCCCAGCTAAACCTCCAAATCCAGTTCTCCCAGCTGTGCTGGAAGTTTACAAATGGGAGGGTGCTCTTCACTGAGATCCCAATGACCCAGAAGCAAACCAGAGCACATGTCCCAATCCATTCTCCCTTCAGGCATGTGGTGGGTGCTGGGCGCCTAATTAATGTTGTGATTTTGTGATTCCCGCGGCGGCACCGCCCAGCAGCGGGGCGGGCCCGGAATGGCGGCGGGGCGGAACGCGGCGCTGAGGGGCGGAGGCAGCGGCGGGGCCCCATTGTCGGCGCACGGCGGGGCCGGTCTGTCCCCAGCCGGTCGGTCCGTCCCCCAAGGCACTCCCCGGCCGCGGCCATGCTGCCTGGGGCCCGAGCGCTGCGGGCGGTGGGGCTGCTCCGCCCGCCCGGGGCCGCTCCCTGCACCGGGGCCGCCTCCCGCACCGGGGCCGCCCGCCGGGCGCGCTGGGGGCCGGGACAGCGGCCGGCGTGGCGCGGCTTCGCGCTGCCCGCGGGGCCCGACCTGCAGCACTTCCTGAGGGTAGCTGCGGCGGGGCAGCCGGGGCCGTCGCCAGAGCTGCCGCCTGAGCCGGGCTCTACCCCCGGGGCCCCAAAAGGTCTGTGGGTCTTCGGGGCCGGAGCTGTTGGGGTCAGCCGTACCCCACTGCTGTGGCCTCCCTGCTGGGTCAAGGCCGGTGCGGACAATGGTGCTTCACAGTCGGAGCAGAGTGGGGAAAATGGCTTGTTTGGTTGCTTTTGGGGCCCTGAGGGAGTTTTGACGCTAGAAGGAGTTTAGTTCTTGGCTGCCAAGTCGTGTGTGTTCTTCCACCACGGAGCTGGGCAGAGGGCAGGTTGCTCTGGCGCCTGCCCGGGTTTTTGCTGGGCTGTCAGTGTGGCTGTGGCAGCCCCTGTGGGGCTGTGGTGCCCTGCGGGGATGGTGTTCATTGCCCTGAGGGTTGTGTCTCGGTGAGGACACAGCTGCTGCTGCTCTGCAGTCACAGGCCAGCCCTGCCGTGTTGCAGAGCAAACAGCTTCCCAAAGCCTGCCTCCTGGTTTATCCTTTGTGGGCTGCAGGTGCAGGCAGCTTTTGTGCTGCTTCCCTGACGCCAGTGGTGGTGTTGAGGGCTTGTTCCCGCAGAGCAGGGGATAGGACGGGCTGTGGATGGGAGCTGAGCAGGCTCCTGTGTCACTCGGCCTTTGTTGCAGTGTACCTGGAGACCTACGGCTGCCAGATGAACGTCAGTGACACCGAGATCGTCTGGGCCATCCTGCAGAAGAATGGCTATGCCAGGACAAAGGAGCTGGCTGAGGTAAGGCAGCACCTTGGCAGCTCTCCTGGAGCACAGCCCTCACACCCTGGCTGTGCCTGCAAGTCCCAGCTTTTCTCTGGAGTGCAGCCCTGTGGGATGTTACGAGTTTTGCAGTCTGAGTTCTGTGAAGTGAAAGAAACTGCTTAACAAGTGTGCTAGAAAGCTGTGGGTTGTCTTTTTTCTTTAAACTACTGGGCTCCATCTCAGTTGGAGAGGGATTGGACACAGCAGGATCCTCCTGTCTCATCTTTGGGTTTACTTTTACCATTTAGTGAAGACTCTGCTTGTCTTCTGTTTCTTTCTTGCAACTCCTTTTGTTGAAACCTGCTGTGTACTTAGGTAGGTCTTTTTTCCCTGAGTTAAGTGAGTTTTATAGTCTGCCTCTTCAGGTTACCTGGGCAGGACATGAGAACTTATTGTTTGGTTTTTATAGATTCTTCTCTTTTTGTTGCTTTCGATTTAGGCAGATGTGGTTCTTCTTGTCACCTGTTCCGTGAGGTAAGGAGACATTTATCACTGGTTTGGGACACTTTTTAAGGAAAACCAAGGCAATAAAGGTGTTGCATGAGGAAGGGAGTGTGCAGGTGTGAAACTGGCTATTTAGTTGAGGGTAAGGCTGGCTGGTGCTATGATTTGCATTAATTGTGCTATGAATTGCTTCTCTGGGCAGTGAGAAGTTCTTTGATAGTGTAAGCTCTGTGTATATGCCATGGGCAGTGAGAGACCTGCACAATTAATGATTTTATTTTAAAATATTTTATCTTCTCTTGAAGCAACTCTCTAGTACAGTGTCTGTACTTAAAAAAATGTGAGAAATATGTTAGGGGCAACTTGATATAAAGGGAACTTTCCTTGTTTTTTCTGAATGCAGAAGACACCAAATGCTCATTGTCACTTGCAGGGTACCTTGTAATGTGGCCAAGACACTTTTTGGCCCCAAGAGCTTAGTCCCTAAAGTGTTTCTGCAGTGGAGATGCTCTCAGGCAAGCAAAGTGATAGCACATAAGACAGAGCCAAGACATAATCCCCACACCACAAGCGGCACTCTCAGGTGCCATTAGATTCCCTGCCTTTAGCTGAATTCTCCTCACGGAGCTCTGGGGCCGCTTAGGCTGGGGCTCTGTGCAAGAGCAGCAGCTGGAATACCCCGTTGTGCTGGCTCCCCAGGGAGAAGGCAGAGCAGGCCATCTGGAACCGTCTGCAGCACCTCAAGGCGCTGAAGGCCCGGCGGCCGCAGGCTCGTGCTCCGCTCCGCGTCGGGATCCTGGGTACGGCCGGGCTGCATCGCCTGAGCCCCACTGGCAGCAGCCGCCTTGGCCTGGGGTGAAAGCAGCTGCAAGGGCTGCGGGGGAGTAACGAGGGCAGGCACTGCCTGATGGCACCCTTCTCCTGTGCTGGCAGGATGCATGGCTGAGAGGCTTAAAGAGAAGATTCTGCACAGGGAGAAGCTGGTCGATGTCGTGGCAGGCCCTGATGCCTACCGTGACCTTCCTCGGCTGCTGGCAGTGGCAGAGTCTGGCCAGCAAGCTGCCAATGTCCTGTTGTCCCTAGATGAGACCTATGCTGACATTCTGCCTGTCCAGACTAGTGCAGGTGGCACGACAGCATTGGTGTGAGTACCTTTTCCCTGTGCTTGTTTCTGTGGTTCTGGTTTGGAAATCTGTAGAGTAGATGTGTCAGTGACAGCAGCTGCCCAGGAGATGCAGTGCCTGGCTGCACTGAGTCTCCCAGAGTGTGTGTGTGTTTTTGCTGTTGCTTTGCTGTGTGACTGAGCCCTGGGGAGCGTGCCCTGAGCTCTGGCTGTTGTAGACCTCTCTCCCTCTCCTTTGGGAATGCTGACTTGCAGCCTGATGCTGCATTGAGTGATTTCTGTGCCACTGTCCCTACCTGAAGTCTATGCCTCTCTCATCCCTTGCCTTGTGGGGTGCCCTGCTCCAGGTTCTGCTATTCTTTCTTCTAATCCTCCACACTAATATTATAACTTCTGATTGTTCAGTTTTGGTGATAAATTGTCAGACATGAAATCAGACTCTTCTTGGTGTGGCCATAGCATATGGAAGGACAGTATCACTCTGCAGGAGTGGGATGTAGAAGAATCTTTGATCACTGCCAGGCTGCAGTGGCAGTCTGTGCCTTATTAGGTCTTTCCAGTTTTCTTGGAAATATGCAGGAAAAATCAGGAGGCGTTAGCTCAGGGCAAGCTGAATCCAGTGTGGATGGTCTGTGTGTGGAACTGGCTGCAGGCAGCAGTGCTGGGCTCGTCTGGGCAGGATGCAGCGTGGATGGTTGTGGAGGAGGGGGGTGTGACATGTGCTTTACCTCTTGGCAGGTCCATCATGCGGGGCTGTGACAACATGTGCAGTTACTGCATCGTGCCCTTCACCCGAGGCCGGGAAAGGAGCCGCCCCATCGCCTCCATCCTGCAGGAAGTGAAGATGCTCTCGGATCAGGTGAGGCAGAGCCTCCTCCCACCTGTCCCAAGCCATGAGAGGAAGGGTGGTTCCTGGTAACAGTGTTTTCAGTGGTACTTGTAACCAGTGTCACTGCCTTTATCTGCAGAGATGAGCTTATGGTGGAGGTCCACCAGTGACTTTTGGATTCCTCTTGTAATACTCCATGACAGACAGGCATGGGAGGGCTTCTGTTGGAAACTCCTTGGAGTAAAACTGTGGTTGCCCTTGCAGCTCAGCCATCCTGCCCAGGTTATATTTCTTCCTCTGTTTATTTTGTAGGGAGTGAAAGAAGTGACCCTCTTGGGTCAGAATGTCAACAGCTTTCGAGACCTGTCTGAGGTGCAGTTTCAGTCAGTGGCTGCCCCAGGCCTCAGCCGTGGCTTTAGCACAGTCTACAAAGCCAAACCGGGAGGTTTGCGCTTCTCACACCTGCTGGACCAGGTCTCTAGGATTGATCCAGAAATGAGGATCCGTTTCACCTCCCCACACCCCAAGGATTTTCCTGATGAGGCAAGTGTAAAATAAGCACCTTGGCCTCTGCTTGCAGCTAGCAAGGCAGCTCTGAAATTGAGGTATGGGGTGTGCTGCCTTCCCAAACAAAGAGAATGTGGGTTCCCGAACTGGGAACAGCAGCTCCTGGGAGTTGGATGCTGGGTCTAAAGCTGGCAGGTTTGTAGTTTGCTGGCTTTTAACCAGGGAAGACTCTTCCCTTGGCACCCAGGTACAGTTAAGCTGTCTGAGACATCTCCTGATCACTTACCACAGGTCCTGCAGCTCATCCAGGAGCGACACAACATCTGCAAACAGCTGCACCTCCCAGCCCAGAGTGGGAGCACACGAGTCCTGGAGGCCATGCGGCGAGGGTGAGTCACCCCATGAGGAGCTTTGTGTCCTGCCCTTTGATTTGCCTACTGGTTTCTCCTCACTGATGTTGTGGGTTTCCAGTTAGCAAATCCATGTGCTGTTCATTGCAGATACACAAGAGAAGCGTATTTAGAGCTCGTGCACCACGTGCGTGACTCTATTCCAGGTGCGTGTTCCTTTGGCTTGGTCTGAACTCGGCATTGCTGCATCTCACTGTCCTTTCCCGAGTGCAGCATTCCTGTCTTCCATGAGGGAAGTGTACAGCTGTGTGTCTATTACAGGAGTGAGCCTGAGCAGTGATTTCATTGCTGGGTTCTGTGGAGAGACGGAGGAGGATCACCTGCAGACTGTGTCCTTGCTGCGGGAAGTCCGCTACAATGTTGGCTTCCTGTTTGCCTACAGCATGAGACAGGTGAGTGCAGGCCCTGGTGGAGAAGGCTGTTATTTCTTACTGTGTCCCCTAAAATCCTCAGTGCTGTTTCTCACAATAACACATTTTTTAAAAAGCTGATGAAAATCATACCCAAAGACTTGGTATACTTGTAGATGTTGTTTGTCTGAGGCAACATTTGTAGGGTATGTGGTTCTGCAAGGGCTGTTATTGTGCCTGGGAGGCTTCCAGCTTCTCTGTAGGAGTGTCAGGGTTGGTAACTGCTTGGTGACCCGGCTCTGCAGATGCTCCAGGGTCATTGCAGGGAAGTAATTGTGTCAGCAGAGGCTGCAAATACATTATTTACTGATGAGGAATGTGCTGATGGAGCTGGGCTGGAGGCCAGCTATGAGGGTCTGTCAGTCAAGTCTGGGGGGAAATAGTGAATTTTTGAGAAGGTATTTTCATGAGAAGAGTGGGTAGTGGGTAAGTCTCCATTAGAATGCTCTCCACAGTGTATGATACTGTTGGGGAAAAGGACAGAAGGTTGGGAAGTGTAAAGAAGCAAAGGGATTTGGATCACCATTGAGTTCACAGATTAGAAGTAGTTGAATCTGTTGCCTGTCTATGGACAGACAGGCACATCCCACACAGGAGCTACAAACTGTTTCACAGCCACTGATACTCAATGCCTAAAAGGTGGAGAAGAAAGATGTGAGGAGCACGAGGGCGTGGCTGGCACTGGAGAATAGTTCCTTTGTGGTACAAACTGAAATGCTGTTGGAATGTGGGAAGCTGTTGCTGGAAGAGCAGTGGAGCTGGCTGGGGTCAGGCTGGGTGCTGAGGGCTGCGCTGGCTCTGTGTGTGCAGAAGACGCGGGCGCATCACCGGCTGCAGGACGATGTCCCCACAGATGTGAAGAAGCGGCGGCTGGAGCAGCTCATTGCCACCTTCAGGGAGGAGGCTGCAAGGGCCAACGCAGCACTGGTGGGACAGGCCCAGCTGGTGCTGGTGGAAGGGGTGAGTGAGCCTGGAATGGAATTGTCCTCCTCCTTTCTTGGTGGGTCTGAGGCTGTGCACAGCAGTCACCACTTCTGCCTTCCCTTCTCACTTTCCCCTTGTAATCCCAGGACTCCCAAGACCGTTTCTTCACATATAAGCAGACAGCTTGACTTTCCCAGAGCACTGAGCTGAGGACAGGGAATGGGATCAGTTAGGCATGCATCTCTGGCCAAGCACAGAATTTGTGCTTTGGTGTGTGAGTGTCACCCAGCAGCTCTGGACACAGTGCTGTGTTCCAGGGCTTGGTTAATGTGGGTTTAATACCATCAATAGTGCTCAATTAATTCCTGAGGCAATAAAGCCCAGCAGTGAATCAGAGCAATTGCCATGCAGGTAATGTTCCCTGTCTTCTTTCCAGCCCAGCAAACGCTCTGCCTCGGAGCTGTGTGGGAGGAACGACGGCAACATCAAGGTGATCTTCCCCGACGCCGAGCTGGAGCATGCTGCTGAGCACGGGGCTCCAGGCAGAGCCCAGCCTGGGGACTATGTGATGGTGAAGGTGACCTACCTGCAGTGCTCATTTCCTTGCACAGTGCTGTTCTCTAGGGCAGCTGCTGCCAGAAGAGCCTAAAATTAGAATGAATCCTCTCCAGCCTTTCTGTGCCTGAGGGCGTGTGCTGTTTCTTTCAGGTAACCTCTGCCAGCTCGCAGACCCTGCGGGGAGTTCCGCTCTGCCGGACCTCCCTGTCCCGTGCTGCTGCTTCTCACTGAGGGATCCCTGCTGCCCCTGGATGGAAGCAGCACATGTTCTCCATGAAGAAACAAGGAAGTGTGGTCAGGTGGAGAGATACGGTAGAACCAGGGAGATATATATGTGTATTGAAATTTATTTATGAAGTAATAAAATACATATATATTTCTGCTTTGGTGTCAAGTTACCCTTAATAGGTGTGTGCAGGTTCAAAGGGGTAGAAGCTGTGTGTGAACTTGCAAAATCCAAGTACTGTATTTTACTGTATTTTGACTTGCCCTGAGGCTTGTCCCACCCTCAGGATGCTGCAGGTCTGTCCTCTGACTGTGATCACGTCCTCTGGCACAGCCCAGCCTGAGATTGATGTGCAGAACAGCTCCTTCCTACGAGCTCAGCTGAATTTAGGAGCTGCAAAACCTGGTAGTACATACAAAACACAGCCCCAGTAGCTACTGGAGAATGGCAGGAGTACTGTCAAAGGGTAGAAAGAACTGAAATAACAGAAGATTAGTTAATTATTTCCAAATATTGGCAAAATGCTTGGAAAGGGGATGCAAGAACCCACACCACACTTCTGTGCTGGAATGTGGCACTGGAGTGTGGAATGAAAAATGGTGTTTAACGTGCACCAGTGAATCTGTTATGTCTGGGGCTGAAGGAATGCAGCCTTGCCCTGGTACTGGGGAGGATTGGGTCTTGTCTGGAGAAAATTTCCTTGTTTCCAGGCCTGGGGAATGCATGGGAAGAGATGGCTGCTAGTTGAGGGTCATCTCTGGCCTCTTAAAATGTGGGGTGCAGTTTTGTAATCCACATATCTGTGGGTGTCCTTCCCTTTGCTTACTAAGAGAAATGGTTGTATTGATTTAAATGGCCAGTAAGTTCTTCAAGTGCATCTGACAGTTGCTTGTTTTCATCAGCCTGCAGCTGACCCTGGCTGCGCAGTGTCACATTCCAGCCTGCTCTGTGAAATTCAAACAAGGACCTGTGACCTGCACTTGTGAGTAAACTGAGATGTGAGAAAGGATCAGCCCTTTTCATACAGATAATCATGTCATTAAAATAAATCCTTGTAAAAGGCTCAAGCCAGTGACCAGTTTTGAAGGAGCAGCTGGTAGCAGGGCAGTCACAACATGAATTTGCAGAATTTTAAAATAAACGTGAAAGGGTTTTGCTCGAAAGCTGCCTCTTCTGCTCAACTCTTTCTGGGCTATAATTGTTTCTCTTTGAAAACAGCATGGTTCACTGAATATTCATTAGGCTTCAAGAAACAAATACATTTTGCTTATTATCAGAGCCGAGTCCCTTCTCCTAGAAGAGAATTTGCACAGTCAGCACAGTCTGTGTGGGCTCTGCGGGGCTGACAGGCACACAGGGCTGATCTGCCCTCCTGCTTCCACATGGGAATGTTTATGTGGCCCAAATTCACAAACCAGGGCCTGAACCTCTGCTGCTCAGTGAGGGTGAGCCTATGGTCCAGGGGGGTTTCAGGGAGAGGCAGCAGTTTGGGATGAAACCCCAAAGGAAGCAGCAGCATGTGTAAGCAACAGCCCTCAGAGGTGACGGGCACTGAGGCCAGCGTGCTTGGCTCATCAAGTCCACTGAGCAGTGGCCAAATTTAAGTGCCCTATGGCAAATCTTTCAGCTCATAATTCCCAGGCATTTTGGGACTAGGGCCCAAGCCAGCACTCTGGAAAAAGGGGTGACTCCCACCTTTCCCTGTTCATTTTGACCTCCCCAGGAGCATCTATTCCAAGTGAGAAATGCAGACCACAGTGTGCCCTCCCCCCCTCCAGCCTGCTTTGAGGCCAGCTGTGGCCGTTTTACAATCATTATTTTAAGAGCGGGAGACTAATGAGGAGGAGAGCTGGGTTTTACATTTTGATGAGGAGGTGATAATGCTCACTGCACGGGCTCCCTGGGGAGCCATAGCACTCACCATTTGCTTCGCCTCCTTAGTTTTTATAGGCCTCGGGAATGAAGACCGAGGTTTTAAGGCAGCAAAGCATCCATTAGGAAGTGCTTACGGTGACCTTGGAGGCTGAGTCAGTCCTTTGGCACTGCGTGGAAGAAGGAATGTGTTGTTTTTCTTGAGGCCTGGAGGTGGGATGCAGGTTCTGTGTCACTTGTCAGGTTTGCTGCCTAAATCCAGCTGTTAGGAAAGCTGGACTCCTACCTCGTTTGTGTTCTTGCACGTTTCTGTTCCCACCCGGAGCAGGGACGAGAGCCCTGAACCCTGCCGGACCTCCCATCTCCCTGATGTACACCTGTGCCTTCTGCAGGTCCAAGTTGTGCCCTTACAGTCAGTCCTGCCCCAGTTACACCCATGGGCAAACACCTAAGGAGGCTTTTGGCAGATCAGGTTTCCCAGTACAGACCTGAAGTGCTGGGATGACATTTACTTTCCAACAGCAGCCGTGCCCTGAGGGTGTCTCCTGACACCTGAATTTCGTAAATCACAGCCTGCACTTTCCTTTCTGCTGGCAGGGTGTGGGTGGGGCTGGACATCACCAGCACGCACAAATAGCTTCACCTGGCAGAAAGGTTGCTGTCAGGGAGAACAAGAGCCCGTTTGTTCCCCTGGCCCCCATCAGAGAACAAACTTGTTTGTCCTCAGGTCTTGGCTGTGCTCAGGGAGTGGAGGGACAGACAGCAGTAGGTGCTCACAGCCCCTGCTCAGCTCTGGCTTTTGTTGGCCTAAGGACAGCCTCAAAATTGATTCCCATCACTGCCTACACTCACCTGCCCAAATTTGCTCCCTTCTCCAAGACTTTTGAAGCAGCTTGGGCAGAGCAGTCAGGCTTTTCCCAGTGCCAGAGCTGGCCGTGGTGTATCACATCCTCCTCCAGAACCCCTTGAGCTCTGCAGTCTGTGTTCCCTCTGCACGTCATGGTGCTGGTGGAGGGAAGGATGGACGTTTTCCCTGATGGAAGCCTGTAAGCACAGTTTGCTTTAGGTCAGCTGGAGCCTGGCTCTGCTGGGGGATGGCAGGTGACAAGGCATTGCCTCTGAGAGATGCCAGCTGGAGCCTGCCAGGCTGTGCCAGGGGAAATGCCTTCCTCCTCTTTTCTCATGGCTTTTCACTTCAGCAGACAGGCTCCATGTGCCTGCCAGCCATTCCCCCAGGCCTTCTCCTTCTCCCTGCTCTGGGACTGCTGTGGGCTGGGGATGCAGGGAGTTTTCCTTCAGCAGTTTTTCATCACCGTTTCTGAAGCCAGCTCTTTGCACAGAGCTTTGGGATTTAATGCAACATAAAGAGCTTTCCAAACTGTTTTCCACTTCTAAAACCAGTTCAACTGTTCACTCCTTTCTGAAACTGGCAGTGGTTGGGTTCTGGCAGGGCAGGTACAGCTGCTCCTGCAGGCTCCTCTGCAGCCGATGGTGAACTCTGTGCTGTGCTGGAAATGCAATGAGCTCTCCATTGCCGTTGCTTGCTGCACCCCCAAACCAGCCCCAAGCTGCTCTGCAGCCCCCCCAGGTTGGCATTGTCTGTCCCCAGCCTCCCTCCATGTCCCTGTGCCTCCCCGGAGCGCTGCTGGGCTGTGACCTGCATGGCAATGACAGGTGGTGAGTGGCAGCTCCGAGCTGTGGGGTTTGTGAATTCAGAGGGTATCTCACAGTCTGTCACAGGCACTGCTGCTCTCTGGGGCCCAGCAGTCCTGTGGCTTTCCCTCCTCCCTTGTGAGCAATTTATTTCCTTTACTGACAGACAACTATTGACTTCTCATTCTCCTGAAGATGAGATGTCTTGTCTCATCAGGTTTAAATTAGTTTTATCTTTAGCCTTTCCTATTAATAAGCTCTCATCGTGGTGTCATTACTTGATATCTATTTTCTGATGTTTTTCATTAATGGCTCTATATCTTCCAGATATTTTTTCAAGTATTTTTTTCCCTGCTGCTGAGTTATTTAACAGTCAGACACGGATCAGAGACATGAAAATGGTGTGATGCTGGTCAGAGACAGCGAGGAATGGCCCAGCACTCCTTGCTGTGCAGGGCAGGGCACTGGGACTGTGATGGGGTGGCAGTGGGGCTCCACTGGGCTGTCAGGGATGGTCATGCATTCCCTCCCTGTCTCTCTGCATCCCTCTGATCCCAGCCTGAGCTCTGACACGCCTGGGGCTCTCAGGAGCAGGAGTCAATAGAGTAATTAAAATGCCTCCTGTGAGGCGAAGGTGCTGCAATTCCTTTGGACAGCTGTATCTGTGAAAAACAGAGGACTGCTTTCTGTGCTTTGTGTGCCTGGCAGGGGCTCTTCCCCTTCAGCAGAGCTGCCACTAGGAAATGTGAAAGGGAATTATTTCACATTATTTCAAGGGGGCCCTGCCCAGGGTCCCTCTTCCTGCTGGGCCCAAGCCACCTTCCCCAGCAGCCAGTCTGGGGCAGCTGCCACTGCCACCAGGAATGTGGAGCTGGAAGTACTGCCAGCCTGGGGACAGGCAGGGTGGCCAGCCTGAGGATAGGGAGGGCTGTCAGCACAAGGACAAGGCAGGGCTTTCTGATTATGTCTCCAAGGGTGTCAAAAGCAAAGTCCATCAGTGTTGAAAACACCCAAATCTCAACCTCGCTGCCCTACATTTACTTCTTGCATTAAGGAGGAGGAGAAAGGTGTCTTAATTCCTGGAGAGCAAACCCAGGGATGACAACTGCCTGATGCACAGTGGCATGGCTAATGGAGCTGTCAGGGACACTGCTGGGGGTGTGTTTGCCCCTTACAGAGTGAGGCCATTGTGGGATCCCTCGCCCGTCCTGGCTGTGACTCCCATGTAGGAATTACAGAGTGGCTGCAGGATGGGCAATTTGCAGCAGTGCCTCCAGCAAGGGTTTGAGAGTGATTAATATTCAGCACACTGCTGTGAAAATGAACAGCCAGAAAAGATTGTCCTCCTCCCCTTCCTGCATCCATCAGGACAGTGAGGGGAACAGAAATGAGATTCACTTTTGGTCAGGCTGATTATGGGGTTTTGAGCCTAAACAAGGTGCTCCCTTCTCTTTGGGTTATTTAGTGTCTTTTAATCTGTTCCTTCTTTTTTTTTTTTTTTTTTTTTTTTTTTTAATGTGGTCTTTCTGTAATTTAACTACAGGAAGTTTAAAAAATGAATAGTAGGAGGCTTTGTTTGAAGCTATTAGAACCAAACAGGAGGCAGTTCCACAACCAGCTTTCCATTAAAAATGGAAAACATTCTGACATTTCATTAAAGGGGAAGATTCTTCTGCAAAGAAGAATCTTCTTATCAAAGAAGAAGATTCTTCTTATCCAAACTCCATTTTGAAAATCCCTTACAGTGTTGGTGGCAAAGCTTTCCCTATCCCATGCTCAGCAGCCAGCACAGCAGCGGCAATGCTGACAGTACCCCTGGGATGCTCTGCACAGCAGACAGGTGTCACTGGGTGCAGAAACCTGGGAGAGGCTCAGACCACACTCCACAAGGCAACCCAGTAGGGTGAGAGGAACCTCAGGAGAAACTCCATCAGTGCCCTTGCAGCCAGATCTGGCAAAGATCTGAGCTGTTCCAGGGTCACCTGTCCTGGCACACTGGGGCTGGGTGGTGCCAGCAGCAGGGACATCCCCCATGGCATTGTTGTTACTCATATTGGTGGGTCAGAGCAGTGCAGGTGCTGCTGCTGTCCCCACAGGGCTCACAGTGGCCGGTGGCTGCCCACCTTTGCCTCTCTGGCAGCAGAGGTGGGACCCAGCCTGGTGGCACTGTGTCACTTGGAGAGGTTTGGGGTTTGGCATTTTGGCTCTAGGGTTACTGAGGAAATATTTACACCTATTTTTGCAATCATTCACAGCAAGTGAGCCTAGAAGGGGGCTTGGCACGTTCCTTTATCCTCCTCCTCCTGTTTCCTTAGGAACTGGAAACTGAAGGTGCCCAATGAGGCGTTACGGATTCAATAGCTTGGGCCAAACACTGCCACCCATCCTGTCCTCGTGTGACAGAGCTCTGCCACTGTCATCAAAGGGCACCCAGCATCTGCCCTTCATCTTCACACTCTGAGCACACACAGATCATCAGCACCAAGATCCATTCCCTGAGCCCCCCGGTGTGGGTGTGACTGCAGCCAGAGCGAGGTGCTCTGGGTGCAGCCCAGACGTGCCCAGTGCCCACATCTCATTAGCATTGTTACCTCTGCCATTCATTGGCAGGGCACGGTGGCATTGGATGCTTGGGGTACTGCTCACTCACAATAGTGAGGCAAAGGGACTGAAGGAGCAGCAGGAGAGGCTGGGCTGTGGTCCTGTGGCACTGGTGACACATCAGCCACCCCATTACCTTGGGAAAAGGGCAGTGAGAACCTCCAAGGTTTTCAAGGGAGCATTTTGCTACCCAGAAGATGTGAGCAGGATCCCTGGCCCTGGCAGCGTGGTACCAGGAGGATGCTGGCTGCAAACTCTCAGCTAACAGCACCAGAACTCCCCTGTGCCTGTTGGATGGGGCTCTGGGGCCCTAGGCAGGAGCAGAGAGACCCACGCTGGACAGAGGCAGAGAAGGGTGTGGGTGCTGCCCACCAGGAATGCCCAGAAGAGCCAATGTGGAAATGGCTGGTGGCACATGGTACTGTGCCAGTGGATCTGGAGGCTGCAGGGCTTGGGCATCTGTCCCTGGCCCCTCTCACCATGCAGCCATTCAGCTCCAGGGCTGTGGCACAGCCAGCACTGGCATGGGGTTTTAATGCCAATGCAGCCAGGAGCAAGCTCCTGTGCCCAAGAGCTTGCTGGATACTGCCACTGCTCTCCCTGGGGTCCTGGGGGTCCCAGCCCAGCCTAGGGGGGAGCTGTCTCCCTGGGGCCCCAGGGATGTGTTTGTCCATGTCAAACAGCCCCCAGCTCACTGGCAACAGGCAGGACCAGGAATACACACTAAAAGAACCAGCAGCTCAGGGACAGGGGCAGAATAAATCTGCATAAATACAAATGAGGGGAATATTTATTTGCCACATTGACCATGTTTCTGTAGCTACTTTAAACTGTAAGAGTGGGGGTCCAGCAGCCTGGGCAGGGTTTGGGCTTCACTCAGGCCTGGCTCTGGGGCTGCAGCCCCTGTGGTTCCCCACCTTTCCAGCAGACTCACCTATTCAATATTCCTCACATGTGAGTTACTCCTGTAGCTGATGGGAGAGATAAATAACAAAACCCTTGCAAATGCAAAAATCCTTTGGCAGTTTGGAAAGGAACCAAGTCACGTGCTGAATGCAGATGAAGAAAAATCATTTTTATTGTAAGGAGTAACAGAAGGGTGTGAATCTGCCTCAAATCCACCTCACCCACAATGCAGCACGTCCAAATCCACTTGGAGATTACAAGGCAGGATAGCATTCACTCTGATCAGTTCAAAGCGTTGCTGTTTGGGAACAAATAGGCTGAGTGTGCGCCTGGATTAGGCTGGGGGCTTTTTTGCCTCTTTTTAACAGTATGAAATCACTGGAAACAGCAAAAATCCCTTTTGAAATAGTAAGCCAATCAAGAAGCAGAAGGAGAGCAAAGACAAAGTGTTTACAGCTCACTGAATTCATCCCTTTTCTCTCTTCCCTTCTCAGAAGGATTTGGGCAGTTGGTGCAGTCTCCTGAAATTCCTGAGGGAACCAAAGCCCTGCCTGACGGTCTGCATCCAGCACCTGGAATGTCCCCTCTGTGCTGAGCTATTCCTGGCCTAAACCCCAGCCCAAGTGAAGCTGGGAGGGGCGTGAGGGAAAACCAGGGGATCCAGGTCATCCCTGCATCAGTGAGCGCCAGAACAAGTGGTTTGTGGCCATGACAGGAGGGACACCAGGAGGAACACAGAGGGGCTCCTGCCTCCAGTCACAGTGTCATCAACATGGCTGATCACTGATGTAGCTAATTATCAGTGTGGCTAATTATCGACATATCGCTATTGGCACAGATTATCATTGGCACAGATAACTCTAGGCTGGACAGAGACACCAAAATCTGAGAAGGCTGAAATGTAGAATAGAAGAAAGACTTTTCTTGGTTGGGTTTCTCCATTTTCATGTCTATTCTCCACCTACTGAGTTGTTTTCCTCCCTTCCCTCCTGCTCCTCCTTGAGAATCACCTGCAGGGGGACCTGGAGGGATACCAGAGTGGAGCTTTTTAGGCAGCCCCGTGCTACCCCTGTCACCTCCCACTACCAGGCAGCAGGGTCCGGACTCTTCTCGCCCAGCCCAGGTTCTGGCACAATTGGCAGCAGAGCTCTGAGCCAGGCCCAGCCAGCCAGTCCTCCTTACCCCAGGGCTCTGTCAGTCCTGCAGCTATGGATTGATCCTGGGATTGACACCTGCAGCTGGGGGAGACACAGCCAGGTCAGTGCACGCCCTTCTCCAGGTGCCCAAAGCCTGACAGTCCCTGGTGTCCCCCAGCACGGGAACAGGCTCAGCAGTGCCTGAAGTACCAGTGGCCTGAGAGGCCCCAGCTTTATGGGCTGAGATGATTTAGTGCCCTCAGGAATACGGCTCTGGGGAAGCTGGGAAGACTTCCAACTCTTCCTTCCCTTCCCTATATATTAACTTTCCATGCATATGAAGCTGAAAGCTCTTCCAATCACCTCTGCAAATATTAATTAATCCTTGCAGCATCCTGAGGACCATTATTCACTCTTATTAAGCAAATATTATTAAATCCTTTTATAAGAGGTGAAGTGACTTTTCCAGGGCTGTGCAGGGCACAAGTAGGAGTGCACAGACTTTCTCTTGCTACTGTATTCCAGACCTGCCACTGCACAGGGGCAAAGCTGCTCACATCTGAGCTGGGGGCCGTCTCTGAGGACCAGGGACCCCCAACCACCCCCAGCACTGCTGAGAGGTACAAGTGCTCTGTGGGACTGTTCAGAGATGCACTGCCCCTGGCAGCTCTGGCTGCACCCCAGAGCCACAAGGACCCTCCCCACTCTAGGCCACTCCCCAGGACTGTGTCCCCCATTTCAGCTGCCCTGTTCTGGCTCACAGAGACCAGTGGGGATCCCACGGCAGCACTGGGGCTGGACTTACTCTGAAGGAGCCAGTCGATGAAGGTGCTTGGGAAAGGGGAATTCTGCAAAGAACAAGGGGGTGTTAGAGCATGGGAATGTGGAGGGAGGGCAGCAGTGTGGGGGCATGGGATGGAGAACAGGATGGGACATGGCTCTACCTGCAGATCCAGCTCCACGTAGTGCTCAGATGTCACTGGCAGTTTGGAGAGGGCAGAGTAGATTTTCCCCAGAAGCCCCAAGGAGATGACGCCTGGGGAGAGGGAGAGGCCATCAGGGCTGGGCACAGCTGTGTGTGGGTCACTGAGCCTGCTGGAGCCCTGTGCCCACCTGGCAGAGGCTGGGAGAGCACTGTCCTGCCCAGCAAGGGAAGTGACTTTTCCAGGGCTGTGCAGGGCACAAGTAGGAGTGCACAGACTTTCTCTTGCTACTGTATTCCAGACCTGCCACTGCACAGGGGCAAAGCTGCTCACATCTGAGCTGGGGGCCGTCTCTGAGGACCAGGGACCCCAACCACCCCCAGCACTGCTGTGCCCTGAGAGGTACAAGTGCTCTGTGGGACTGTTCAGAGATGCACTGCCCCTGGCAGCTCTGGCTGCACCCCAGAGCCACAAGGACCCTCCCCACTCTAGGCCACTCCCCAGGACTGTGTCCCCCATTTCAGCTGCCCTGTTCTGGCTCACAGACACCAGTGGGGATCCCACAGCAGCACTGGGGCTGGACTTACTCTGAAGGAGCCAGTCGATGAAGGTGCTTGGGAAAGGGGAATTCTGCAAAGAACAAGGGGGTGTTAGAGCATGGGAATGTGGAGGGAGGGCAGCAGTGTGGGGGCATGGGATGGAGAACAGGATGGGACATGGCTCTACCTGCAGATCCAGCTCCACGTAGTGCTCAGATGTCACTGGCAGTTTGGAGAGGGCAGAGTAGATTTTCCCCAGAAGCCCCAAGGAGATGACGCCTGGGGAGAGGGAGAGGCCATCAGGGCTGGGCACAGCTGTGTGTGGGTCACTGAGCCTGCTGGAGCCCTGTGCCCACCTGGCAGAGGCTGGCAGAGCACTGTCCTGCCCAGCCTGCCAGGAAAAACTCCTTGTCCTCCCTATGGATCACAAACTCCCTGGGGTTCAAATGTTCCCACGAAAGCTGCTACCCTGGAGCTCACAGGTGCAGATCCCATCACAAGGGAAATGTTGGGGGCAACAGATCTGCTTTCAGTGAAGCAGCAATTGTGTGTGAGGTTTGACATGGACAGAGCTGGGGAGGGGAAACCCTCTGGCTCTGTGGGGCTGCACCTGGCAGTCCTGGCACAGCCAACTCTTGGCAGCAGCTTGGGTCTAGCCCTGGTTAGAAAAACACCTGTAAGAAGAGCAGGACTGTGGTGTCTGGCAGTGGTGGTGAGCCAGGACTGTGCCACCCCCATGCAGAGAGCCCTGCTTGCACAGCTCCAGCTCTCCTGAGGACACCTGCTGCCCGTGGAGGTGGCCAGACACACAAACACCAAGGGTCATTCTAAAACTTAATGTAGGAAAGAAGATGTAATGACTTACGGTTGAGGAATTGCAGGTTAATGTTGATGATGCTGACCCACATGTTCACTACTGGGCAGAGCTGCAATGGCAACAAGCAGCACAGTCTTAGTGAGAACACAGTGGGTGCAGCAGCACGTTCCCCAGTACCACTTGGGTTTCACAGATTTAAATCAGGATGGGACACACATCCTGATTTCATCCTAGCTCATAGTTATTCCATGGAAAAAGAGCTGTATGATTTGTTCAGCCCCCTTCTCAAAATGGCACAGGTTCTACTGAACAAGGTAAAAAAGGCCACTTTGCTCTAAACTGGGCTGTTGCTTCTTTTCACCCCCACAGGGAGCAGCTGAGTAAAAATTACCTGATAATATCACATGTTGAAATTGAAATTACTCCTAGCAAATAAATTCTGACTGTAAAGAAGATCAAGCAATTTTGTGTAACTCACTTATGGGCTGCAGGCATGTATCTCTGCATGCACAAATACATACTCTGTATGTATGTGTGTGTATATATATATATATATTTAGATATATAATATATATTGTCCCTGCCAAGGGCAGGGGGATTGGAACTAACTAACCTTTGAGGTCCTTTCCAATCCAAACTGTTCTGTGATTGTGTGTGTGTGTGTAAATCTACCAGGCAGTTCTGGCAGGAGCACTGACTGCAGCTGAAATTCAGCTTCACAGCAAAGAATATTCAGACACTCACCAGTGCAGGGACAAGGGACTTAAGAGACTTGTTCAGCAAGCTGCTCACCAGATTTGTGAGGAGACTGGGGAGGGAAAAGACAGACAAAAGCTACCAGGGAAGTTGTCAAAACCCAGGACTTGACATCAAGAAAGAACTAAGCTCCTCTGTAGAGGAGCCCCCTCCTCTTCTCTGATAAGAGATGCTGCAAGCCCAGAGCTCCCCCAGGCTTCAGCAGGAATTACAGATGCTCAGGACTTTGTTATCTGAATCCCAAAATCTGCTTGTTGTGCTGTCAATCCGTACCCAGATTTGAGACTGAAGTTCTGCCCCCCTGACCCCCACGCTCACCCTTTCCGCAGGCTGACACTGAAGCCACCAAGGAGGTTGCTGCAATCCTTAAGCACCAACTTGAGGTCACCAGGGGAGTCCTGGGTCAGGGCAATGTGTGATGTGATGTTTGCTTCTACTGAGGATCCACTCAGAAACTGAAAAATCCTGGAAAAGAGGGAGTGGCGTGGAAGGTTATGGAGGAAGCCAAAGCAGCACTGGAGACTGGTGCCTGTGGTTGAGCTGCAAGCACAGCCTCGGCTGGGACAGTGCTTCAGGTCTGGGGCTGCCCTCAGGCTCCTTGTCCTGTAGCAGATCACAGAACCATAGAATTGTTCAGGCTGGAATTTCCCCCTAAGATCAAGAAGCCCAATTATCAACCCAGCAGCACAGCCATGTTCACTAAACCATGACCTCAACAGCCATATCCAGAAGTTTTTTGAACACTTCCATGGATGGTGAGCGTCTGTGGAGTGAGGACAGCTGGAAATGGTTCTAACGGGAGTCAGCAGCACAGCTTTCCTCACCTGCCTGTTGCTCAGTGTTTGGGGATGTTTGTCCAGCACCCAGGAGTGTCCCACCCTCCCCAGCACCCTCAGGTCCCCATGGCCTCACTCTCTAGCCTCACTCACCCTGGAAAGCGGAGCACCAGCTTCGAGTACAGGTTCAGCACAAGCTCAGAACCACGAAAGACCTTCCATGACACTCGGGCGTTCTCGAGGTTCAGCACCTTCAGCCTGGGGGTTGACACCAAGGCAAACCCACCCTGAGATGGCAGGATCAGCAGGAGCAGATCCTACAGTCCCACCTCTTCCTGCTCATCATTTGACCTGTGGATATTCCCAGGTAAAAGCGAAGGAGGGGAAGGACCAATTCCCACTCTGCAAACAGCCAATCTTAAAGCATGGTCAGGTTTCTCAAGGCTGTGTCCTCCTGAGTCTCAGCCATCTCCATGGGTGGAGATTGCCCCACCTTCTCTGTGGCCCATGGCAGTGTCACACCACTCCCACAGGTAATTTTCCCATTCCTGGTTGGAATTTCCCCTGTCTCAGATTCTCATGTGAGCTGTGAGCCCAGGACTCGTGGTTTGTATGAGAGGGAGGGTCTGATCCCCTGGATATCATGGGCCACCCTGCAGGGAGCCCCACCACGGGGCTTCTGACTCACCAGGCGTAGCGTGTCATCTTCTGGGGGGCTCCGCCACCCAACAGTCCTCCTGCTGCACCCAGCAGTCCTCCTGCTTCACCCAGAAGACCATCAAGTCCAAGCAGACTTCCATTGCCTAGGAGACCTCCTTTTCCAAGCAGCCCTGTGCCAAGCAGACCTGCCTCTCCAAGAAGGCTGTTATTGCCAAGGAGGCCATTGCCAAGGAGACCATTGTTGAGGAGACCATTGCCAAGTCCTTCCCCACCAAGGAGGCCTGTTGCAAGGCCTTTCCCACCAAGGATTCCTGTGCCAAGTCCTTCTCCACCAAGGATTCCTGTGCCAAGTCCTTCTCCACCAAGGATTCCTGTGCCAAGTCCTTCTCCACCAAGGATTCCTGTGCCGAGCAGCCCACTGCTGCCAGGCTGTCCTCCTGCAACAGCCAGGACTTCCTTACTCTCCTGTCCTCTACCACCCACAAACCCTCCTCTCCCAAACCCTCCCTGTGCCAGGTTTTCTCACCTAGGAGGCCTGTGCCAAGGACTGCAGCTGCGCTGGGTTCATTTCCTGCACCAAGGGGACTTCCTTTGCCCAGGAGGCCAGTGCCAAGCAGCCCTCCTTCACCAAGAGCATCTGTGCCAGGCAACCCACTTTTTCCACCAATGAGACCAGTGCCAAGCAGGCCTGCACCAAGAGAGTCCCAGTTACTGACTGGATTTCCACTCTTGGGAGGATTTCATTGACAGGGAAGGTTGGTTTGGCCACCTCAGGGTGCCCTGCTGGTGAGCTCTCCCAGGGAGCCCTGAGCATCCTTGAACAAAGCTGGGTTCCTCATGGAGACGGGCCTGCCAGGAGGCAGCTCCCTGATGAGCAGAGGG
The DNA here is from genome assembly GCF_017590055.1 of Onychostruthus taczanowskii. Taxonomy (NCBI): domain Eukaryota; kingdom Metazoa; phylum Chordata; class Aves; order Passeriformes; family Passeridae; genus Onychostruthus; species Onychostruthus taczanowskii. Next base: position 1,343,959 of record NW_024498418.1, on the reverse strand, counting down.
ATGTGCCATGAGCTCGAAATGGCACAGAACTCTGCAGTGACTCTCCCCTGGAAACACAGAAAATATCTGAACTCACCACCGCTGGGTTGTGCTGGGTTCAGCAGGTTGAGGAGGCCCTGGGAGGAGGGCAGGAGGCCCCCAAGAAAGATGAGACACCAGAAGGGTGGCATGTCCTGGCACAGCACCTGTGTGAAGACCCACATCAGCCCAAGCACCAGTTTCACATGGGTATTGACAGCCTGGGCACTGGTGCAGCTCTCCATCCTTCATGTGCATTGCTCTGGGCTGGTGGGGAGCTTCCTCCTGGACATACAGCCTCCAGACACCATGCCACTCATCCCAGGAGGTCAGCCCAGACCTGCAGCCCCCTTTTCCCACTTCAGGTTGCCAGGGAGCAGCTGAAGCCCAGTGCCACACTGCTCCAGAGCCATCGATGGCTCCATGCCTGACTGTGCTCCCCCCCTGCAGAGCTGGGTGCCTGACACTGCAGGGAAGTGAAAATGCCATTTTAAGACAGGAAGAGGGATGGAGATGAGGCAGGAGGACCTTGTACTGAGAGAGACAGATGGCTTCCAACCACTCTGAAATGGCCCTGAAAGAGGAACACTCGCAGGTGCACAGCCAAATAAAAAATGACGAGTGTCACAGTCGTGTCCTTCTGCCTGCTGTGAAGAGCACCCTGTGTTATTAAAGCTCAAAGCATGGCCAGAATCAGACTCACTTTCCCGTGGGCAGGTTGTTTGTTTTTCTCATCTTGCTCCACTCAAGCTGTGAAAAGAGTCTCTTTTCCCTGTGTTTGATCTACCCCCAGCCAAAAGAAAGTACCTTCAAGGACCTTCCGTTCCTGCCCGAGCTGGGCTTCTCAGGGTGACAGCTCAGGCTGGGGAGTGTTTGTTTATGCATGGAAAGGTGTTTGCAAAGAAATGAGAAAATGGTCTCTTTGCAGCACTGCCAGGGGTCCCAGCTCTAGGAGCATTTTCCTGGACAGCCCGTGTCCTGAACAGACACCTCAGCTTGTCCCTTCTGAGAAAAACAATGTACAGGGTGCAGATTGCAGAGGTTCAGCACTGAGAAATAACATTATTTAGGTCAGACTGAACAACTCCTTTATCTCTTCCAGATACCTTAAAAAAATCCCTCTATGACAGTTCTCAGCACAATTAAATTAGACTTTAATTCACTCGACTGTCTTTTACATTTTCCCTTTGATCAGCACGTAATGATGCACAGCTCCTGTAGCTGTGATTATTGAACAGGGGAGAAGGAGAGAGACTCGAGCAGCTTCTATTGAAAATCGTGTCAAATAAAATCAGTGGGATTTGTTGGAGGGGCTCTGAAAGACGTGTGCAGCATTGCAAAAGGGTACCAGAATGGATGTCAGGGCTCTTAGAAGAGCTCTTAGAGAATACGTGACCATGCAGGCACCTATCTCTGCAGTTATTAACAATATCTACCAGGGTGCTGCTCCTCGGTCATGCACGTTTCAGTGAGCCAAGCGTCTTGCACATGCAAAAGGCACGTCTGGCTTTGCAGATAAACACTTATTTTACACCAGCTGAGATGAGGTCTGGAGAGCTGAAAATTGCTCTGAATTCTGGTCACCAAGATCATGAAAAAACTCCCAGTCCTTTCTGCCAGCTTAGTCATTATCACAAACTTAACAACAACAGGAATAAACGTGGAATTTAACAAGCAAGAGCTCTGCTAGCTTTAAAAATTAATTTTCATAAATGATTAAATGCTGCTACAGAAATCAAAGGAAAGCATCATTAAAATTCCTGCTTTTCAAGCTGAGTTTTTCTGTGCTGTAGGTCGCCTGATGGAGCTGGCACGGTGGCCAAGGTCCTTCAGTGCCACTTACCTGGACCCTTTGATGTCGAGGTGGAGCTGCCCATGGTCACGGCTGCTGGCAGCTGCTTTTATAACCCGAGCTGCAGGAATGAGGAAAGCCAAGGGAAGGATGGAGCAGGGACAGTTCCCTTTTGCTGGCTGTGAAGTGTGACCCCTGCACCAGCCTGCCCCTGAACACCACACGTTGTTTGGCCAGCAGCTCACTCCTCACCCTGGCCGTGGTGCCCACCCGCTCTGGGGAGTGTCCCAGGGCTGGTTCAGCACAGCTCTGCACCATCATATGCAGCAGAATGAGTCCAAGGAGAGTGAGAGGTGAGCAATTACCTCCCAATGAGTTAATTACATACAGAAACCTCACAAATTGCAAAACAAACGAAAGAGAGTGTGGGTTTGTGGTGCAGCATCTGCTCTGAGAAAAGTGCCTGTGCCCTACAGGCAAGCAGAAGCTGGCTGTGAGTCCAAGAAAGAGCTCCACAGTTTAAAGGAGGCTTGAGAGACACCAGATAAAAGAAAACATGGAAATAAATAGAGGGGAAAGGAAAAGGAACATCAAAGATGTCAGAAAAACCTGATTCTGATGTTCCAGGTGTGTTTCAGGGTGGATCTGGGCTGGACAAGCAGTGATGCTGCAGCTGTCCCAGCTACTCCCTCTCACCCCAGGAGCAATGGGTGGCTTTAGAGCCTTAAATTAGCAAAAGCTTCATGTGGTTCATGTAGAGTTCATGGGCATTGCTGGGTGATTTTCCCCCCAGGTCCCTAAGTGCACCCAGGACAAAGGCCCAGTAACGTCCAGGGCAGGTGAGGGTGTGATGGGTGCCAACATGATCAAGATACCCCACAGCTTAGGGCCCAGGCCCTGAGGAGTCTGACATGTTTGGGTCTGACACAGCATTTTCTGGCAGAGCTCTGCACCCCCTGAGCTGGGGGTGACAAAGGGGACTGAGCTGGGGGTGACAAAGGGGACTGCAGCCCTCCCACCTGAGGTCTGCCCTGAGCCCAGGGGTTTCACCAGAGCTGGCCACCCCCAGAGGCTCGAGCACCTGCTGTGGCTGCAGAGAAGGCTGGACTTTATTGAACCTGAGCACAAGAATGCAAAGTACACCCACACCCTTCCGAGCACCCACAAAAGAGCTCGAAACACAATGTTCCATGGAAAACACACGTGTCCTCCTTCTGCTCAAGAATGCAGGCAGGATGCAACATTTACAAGGATAACTCCAAGCTGCTGTTGTGCCATGTTGGGTGTAGAGAGACACACAGGATCCTCAGGAAAGGGAAATCAATTTTCAGCAGCTTAGGGAGGGGAACCCCCTCTCCCAGCACACCTGTGGGACACAAACCAGCCCAGCACAGTGCCACAGGAGGGGGGGTCACTGCTGAACTTATTCCCAGGTCTCAGCCCCAAACTCCATCCCCTCTATGTGCAGCTCCTGTCTCCTCAAGGTGTTCTGTGGTCAAACAAAGAGGTCAGGGCTGGGGTGGCTCCTCCAGCCTCTGACCAGGCTGCAGACCAGCGAAACTGCGTTTCCCATCTGTGGGGAATCTGCCCTGTGGTGAGGGGAAACTATGGAAGGAATTTCTGCATGGGTTGTTCCTTCATACACGTTATTCAGAAGGCAGAGGGACATCACCTGGGTGGATCACCATCACCTCTGCTGCAGCTGTGAGCTGGATCACACCTGTATTTGTCCTTAAGGTCACCACTGGTGCTGGGGGGACTGCAATTTCCATCAGCAAGTCATGTGGCTCAGGGTATGCCTTGAGAATCTGGCAACACCCAAAAATGAAAAGTTTCTGCTGGTGGGAGCACAAACCAGGAGCTGCAGAGCAGGTTGCCCACTGATGCAGCAATTGCACAGTGCTGCTCCCCAGGACAGGTCTGACCCTGAATTCCTGCAGCCCAGCACAGCTGTATCTCAGCTGAAGAAGTTCATCAGGAGGCCCAGAGGGAGGAGCTGGTGTCCACTGCGGGTGGCAGGGGTGGCGTGGGGGCCCGTGGGGTCTGGGGACAGTCTCTGGTTTTCCCCGTGGACAGTCCACCAGGCCTCCAGCCACACGCCCAGTGACAGTCTGGGCACAGGGGAAGGAAACACAGGTCCAAAGGTTTGCAATATTTGCCTTTACGGTCAGCTTGACGTTCCCTCGCTGCGGAATGGCTGCACGCACGGCCTCACCAGGCAGGGCCCGTGACACTTCCTTCTCCAAAAGTTTGTGAAACCTAAACCCTGCTGTGCTCTCCCATGACAGAGGTGAGCACAAGGCACGAAGCCAGGACCTCTGCCAGCTTCCACAGCCCCCTGCCCAGCTGCACATGGCTGAAGGAGACCTTGATGAAGCTAAGGGAAATATCCCAAGCCCTGTGCACAGATGGAAGGAGAAGATGCAGGAATCACATTCAAGTCCACCTCGAGAACTGGCCAGTTACCAGGGGAAGGCTGGGAATGGTGTACTGGATCCTGCCCAGCAAATCCAGGGACACCAGTGCTGGGGGAAGAGGAAGGGATCAGCAGCTCCTTGCTGGACTCAGCTGCAAATCCCCCTCCCCTACATGAAGTTCCTTTTCATCCAGAAGAGCCTGGCTTTCAAGTGGGCTCTGGGCAGGGAGCTCCTGCAGACCCCTGCTCCTGGCAGATCTGGGGCAGGGTGGAGCAGGGGAGGGAAAGGTGTCCCAGTCCTCCCTCAGCTGGAGTGGGTGACACACGGCACAAGGCAGGACAAGGCGAGGGACCCACCGTGTGCTCACAGTTCAGGAGTCCCAGCTGGTCACTGATAAGTCCCAGGGCAATGCTGAGCACTGGGAAGAGCTGCAAGAGTTGGGGAAGGTCAGTGAGAACCCACGTTCAGAGCCAGGGAAGGACACACAGCCCTGCTTGGCTCTGCCAGGCTCTCCCTGGGCATGGGAGCACTGGGCACCTGGAATGGTAGCCCTGCTCTGGGTCTGACCCTCTCTTTCCTCAAAAAGGGAGGAGACCCAGGAGCCCAAGGGGGATGGCTAGAAACACCCTGGGGCGTTCAGGAGGAGGAGGGATTCCATGAGACCATAGCCCAGTCCAGGACATCATTAGGAGATCTCGGCATCTGGGCAGACCTCGCATTGGGAAGGAAGGAGAAGCTTCTCCCAAGCTGGTGGAGCCATGGAATGTGTGTGCCACTGATCCCAAGGTACTGGGTGCATGCAGCAGCCCTGGGACAGTGGCTCTGCTCCTGCTCCAGGCGCCAGTGATGCCGCTGGGATCTGCACCACATCTTTTCAGACTCACTGCTCCTTCCTGGAACGTTTTATTTTTCTGACTTACCAGATTAGGAAGAAGTCTGTTCAGGACACTTGCCAATAAATTATCCACAATTGGGAGCAGGCTGTGGAAAAATAAAGGAGCACCATGAAAACAACCTGCTGCAAAGTAAATGGGTCTTGTTAAACAATTCCCTGTGAATAGCGTGGAGCACAGACCTCCCGGAGCAAGGCAATTGCAGCAGCAGAGTGAATCGTTTCTGCTTGGATTTTGCATGAGATAACTGTAATTTGCATCCCAAAATAGCCGATGGGAAATTTATTGCTGCCTTTTATCTGCTAGTGTATAGTCTCCTCAAACGAGCAGAGAAAATCTCAGGCTGAGTGGTTCCTACACTCCGTGCTCACGTCTCACAAGACCCCCACTCCACATCCATTAAAATAAGCTGTGAACATGGCACACGGGACAGAATCGTGCCCTGAGATCTCTGGGACAGCACACCACTCCCTGTGGCTGTGTGAGGGTGCACAGGGACCAGCACCACTGGCCCTGTGACACGGCTGTGAGTGGCTGTCACCTCCAGGCACAGAGGGAGGGAGAGCTGTGACAGGGAAATGCCCTGGGACATTTACCATTCGCAGGGCATGGATTTGGCTGTCACCTCCAGGCACAGAGGGAGGGAGAGCTGTGACAGGGAAATGCCCTGAACATTTACCATTCACAGGGCATGGATTGGGGCTGGCAGAACTTGATGGCGAGGTGGCTCACACCAGCAGGGGACTCCTCCATCACCCCCCTCTCAGGAGTCTGGTTTTAATGCCACCAAGCAGCCTCAGCACCAGCCCCAGCCCGACCCACCCCTTGCCATTGAGGGCTCTCGATGGGGGGCTGAGGTAAGCAGCCGTGCCAGGCAGGAGCTGCAGGGACACCTGGGCAGTGCCAGCTCCAGCGACAGCAAGAGGGACACTGCGAGTGACAGCTCCAAGCACGGCTGGGCTGCACCGCTGGCACACAGCCATGCTCAGGGCTGGGCGAGCCAGAGGCCAGTCAGACCAGAAATGCCAAAAGACACGAATTTTCTCATTTATTTCCCTGTTTAAGTTAGTTACTTTCCAGTTTCATCAGAGGCTTGGTTCTTTTGCCTTGTTTTTTTCTTCTGCTTCTGCTGGGCTTCCAAGCGCAGCCGAGGGATGGGCTGAGACGGGAGCGGCGGCTCGGCAGCGCAGTTCGTGCACCCTCTGCGGGCAAAGGCTCCGGCACTGCCTCCTCTGCCCTTCCCTGCAGCCCCAGGAGCCTCCTCTGCCCTTCCCTGCAGCCCCAGGAGCCTCCTCTGCCCTTCCCTGCAGCCCCAGGAGCCTCCTCTGCCTTTCCTTGGCCACCTCAGGAGCCTCCTCTGCCCTTCCCTGCAGCCCCAGGAGCCTCCTCTGCCCTGCAATCCTGCGGGACTTCCAGAGCTTCCTCCTTCCAAGAGCCTGGCCAGCTGAAATTTTAATTACATAAACAAAACTACTCAGTTCGGAGAGGGAGGTTTCCCAAGCATGGTGCTCTCCCCTTTCCCTGTGCAATTCCCCTGCCTTTCCTGTTTGATCCTGGTGCTGGTATGAGGATGTCAATCCCAAAGGATCCCCAGTGATCCCTGTCTTCCAGGAGTGGCACTGGTGACCCACCATCATTCAGAACTCCTTTATTTAATTCCTTTACTTTATTCCGTTACTTTACTCCTTTACTTTACTCCTTTACAGCCCAGCCTGAGCCCACCTCACCCTCAGGTGAGTTGTGCAAATTAAGGCTGAAATTATATCAGTGACTCACACTGGCCTTTCTTAGTAAAATGGCCCGGTTTTAACCTTATAATGATAAAAATAACCAGAACCTCAAAAGGATATCATGACACAAAACCTCCTTAAACTTCCATGTTAAATGAATGGATTTTCAGAAAAGGGTTTTCATTTTGCTATAATGACCTATTTTCTGATTTTTCAGACTAGTCACTAAATATAAACTGGAATTACTTCATTCCTACTATTGTTGTATTTATTCCCATGTTTTTCTTGGCTCACTGGAGTGTATCATAAGGTTTGGGGGTAAAACAAAGCTCACAGTATTTTGTACCACTTTTTGAAATCTTTTTCTTTGCCTGACCTTGTCCTGAATTTCAAGGCTGGCTTTGCTCAGCTCCTCCTGAAGTGATATGCTGGTCCGTGGGCAGCTCTGCTTTAACCCACAGCAGATCCTTCTATAATGAAGATGCTGCAGGAAAAGTGGAAATGTGCTTGAATTTCCAAAGCTGGCTAGTGGATTGAGGGTAAAAAGCACCATTTGGGTGTTTCATATATTCCACTGCAAATAATGACTTGTAAACCAGGAAAAAGCATTGAGCAGCAGGTGACTGGACAGCCAGTATCAGGCAGCACTGTTCCCAAGAGCCCAGGGCAAAAGGGAAGGAAAAGTGTGTGAGACTCTGACTGCAGCACGTGAGGCTGCACTGACCCGAAAGAGCCGTGCTGGGAAATCAGCTCCTTCCACAGAAATCCCTGCTGACACCTGCCCAAGGGCTGGCACACAGGTTACCACATCAGGGGAAGTTTTTAACTTTCCAGCGAATGCATGGGGAGGCTTTGGAATAGTTTAGTGCTCAAGGAACCTCGAGAAGTGGTTCCTGAGCCTTGTCCCACCCATCCTGCAGCTGCCAGCTCCTTCCCAGCAGATGGTGCTTCCTCCAAAAAAACCCTGTGCTGGGACACCTCCACGGCCCCTCCTGGCTATAAGGGCACGTTTGTTCTGGTGCCTTCAACACTTAATACCTTTGTGAGATCAAATGTGCTTTTTTTGACAGCCTGGTGAGTCTTACACAACGAGGGGGTAACACACACCTAACTAAATCCCCATGGAGTGTGTGCTCACGTTATCTGTGCCTGGCTCTGGACAGAGCCTTGCACAACCAGCACCAGCAGGCTCCATGTGAGACCTGCTGCCAGCGGGAGCTGCTCCAGAGGGCTCCAAAGGAGAGGGAGAGATCAGCAGGAGCTGTGCCAGCGCTGCACCACAAGCCACCAGTCAGGCATGAGAGATGGGCTGCAGCAGGGCACCCGCGTGCACCCAACCCAGGGCCCCTCTGAGAGGCTGTTTCACACCTGGTGCCACAGGCTGAGCTTCAGAAATGCTCCCTTTAGGTCCCAGTTTGTCCTCTGAAGGCACAGGCTCCCCACCCATCTGTGTGCCATGTGGCACAGGGGCACGGAGCAGGTAAACAGCCATGGGGAGCCAGAAATTCATATAAATAAATATCCAGAGAGGGAAATACTGTGACAGTGAGAGATTTTATTGAAAGAGCAATAGGAGAGCAGCCTTTGTGCCTAAGAGCTCTGCCTCCTGGCTGTGGATCTTAAAAGTGGCCAAGGAGCCCCCAGACATCCACCAGCCGAGCAGCTTTCCCATATGATGTTGGCTGAGGCTGCTGCCTGTCCTGCTCAGGCCACAGCCACAGCACAGAGCAGCACTAGAGAGAAAGGAACAGGGAGAGAGTGGAGCAGAGCAGGGTTTGGGGGCATGTGCTGCCTCAGAAAGGGAACAGCATCGAGGTTCCTCTCGAGCAGGATCTTCCTAGAGTGTTCTGGCCGGAAAACTCATCCACCTGGAAGAAGTAGAACAAAAACTACTCAGTTTTCTCATTCAGATTTTCACCAGCTTTTTGCTGTATCCCAGGTGAGGCTTCCCTGTGGAAAACCAGCAGAGGGAAACTGGGAGCAGCCCATGGGAAATGAGGTTGGCCGGGGTGGTGTGGAGCTGTGGAACCTGCATGTCCCAGCCCTGGGTGGGCACATTCCCACTCCCCAGGACGCAGCACGGTGGGAAAACTCAACCCTTACATCAGTGATGTCGACTTCAGCGTTCCTGAGGTTGGTGTTGAGGACGTTGGGCAGTGGGACCGACACACGGAAGGCATCTGCAAAAACAGGGTAAGAATCTCATCACAGGGATGAAACCCGGAATGAAGGCAGCAAGGGGAGGGGGAGAGCCCCAAATCCAGCTGAATCTGAGATGAGAGGGGACCCTGACCCCCATACCTTGAACAGAAGGTACATATACAGCTGTGAGGACATTCTTGAGCCATTCTGCCAGCGAGGAGGCCTGCAGGGAAGAGGATGTGTCAGAGCAATGGTTATTGAGCCATGTCAGGGTTATCAGTTGAGTTCTACTCAGTTTGCTATGAAATACAGGAGCTAAGAAACTTCCTTCTGTGAAACACTCCCGGGACTCAGGGTGGATATGTTCTTTGGGTAATTTCTTTTTAATTATTCCTCCCCCATTCCCAGCACCCCCAAGTGAGGAGATACACCCAAGTGTCACTGCTGTAGAGCACAGGGGATCTGCAGGGCAGAGGGAAATTGCCCTCTGCCAAGAGAAGTAGAAGGATGAAAACTGAAGAATTAGCTTGTGGATTTCCTCCCCCACACAGAGCCTCTGGCCATTGCATCACTCACTGCAGCACCTTGATGCAGTGCATGCACTTACTCTGGGAGCGTCAAGGCTGGGGGGGAACCGTGTCAGGTTGATGCTACAAAAGATAAAAACAAGGAAGAGTTGGGGTGTGTTGGTGCAGCCTCCTCCAGGCCCTTTCTCAGTCTGGAAGGTTTTTTTCACTTTCATAAAGACACAAGATTTTAAAATTAGAACAACTTTTTTACAATACTCTCATCACGTCAACTGCGCAGTTGGTCTAAGGTTGGGGCTGGGGGGAGGCAGGAAGGCTCCAGCAGCCATTGACATCTTTACCATGTCTACACCACTGTCCCCCACAGCCCCATTTGTCCCCAGGCAGAGCCTCCCCACCCACAGAGCTGGGCTCTACCTGTCAAGAGCCAGGGAGGTTTGCAGTTTGCCATCAGAGACTGATGGGGTGATGCTCAGAACGATGTCCTGGAAATGGAACAATGAAAGAAATGAGGTTATTCCCCTGCACAGCTCCCAAGACTGAAAAGTGTGTTTGTAAATTACCCATTCTGAGAAAAAACACTTGTCTGTGCCGAGAAGCCACATTTTTGTGACAGATGGCATCATGTATCTCTCTCCCCAGGGTTCGCCTTCCTGTCTTTATTTTGTGTTATTCCTGAAACATTTCACTTACGCTTTATGCTTGGTCATGAGCTTGTTTAAGGGACTGGGCATCACCGTTCTGATGATGCAGTAAATACAAGAGTACAAACGCTGCAGGGCCAAGGGTAGGGCACGCCAAGGGGATGCCAGCAGTGATCCAGCCTCAGCCAGCGCCCTGTTACAGGCGTCTCATCCCCCAGGAGCTCACTCACCACATCAACCGAGAAAAGGAGCCCCTGGGGGGTCTGCAGGGCAGGGCTGGCGACATCAATAGTGGCTTTGAGGGTGACAGTGGCTCTTCCATCCCTCACAGTCACCACTGGCTCCTTGCTTACTCGGACACGCAGCTCCAAGGGCAGGGAGCCAGGGAGGGCCCGGCTGAGCTGCAGGGACAGAGGAGGTCAGGGCAGGGTTGGGGTGAGTGAGGGGTTGGAATCAATGCACGTGGAGAAGGTGACTGACCTGGGGGATGAACGGGAAAAGGGCAGACACGCTCAGCGAGCTGCTCTGGGGAACCTGTGGGGACAGCACCGGTGACATCGCTGCTGGGAGGGGCTGGGCAAAGCCCACGCTGGGCTCAGCCAGACCCCACAAACACAAGCAGGCAAAGGTGGGCAGCCTCGGGTCACCCGAGGGCAAGCAGGACACTGACCTGGCCTTGCAGGGGGGAACTGCTGCCCGTCAAGCTGGTGATGCTGAGGTTGAGGGCTCCCTGGCCCTGGCCCTGCTCCAGCAGCGCGCTGAGCGTGTCCTGGGGGACGCTGAGCCGGGGCGGGCGGCCGGTGGCCAGCTGCAGGCTGGCAGAGAGGGGCAGTCCCTGCCCGGGGGTCTTCATGCCATCCCTGGCATTCTCAGAGGGCAGCTGCAGGGGACAGAGCAGGAGGGGCTCAGAGGATTGCGCTGGGCACCACGCCTGCCTTGGACCTCGTGGAGAGGCTCTCACGAGGTTTGTCAGCATTAAATGGTGACAGGGCTGCTCCGGGCTGCTCTGGCACAGGCAAGGGCTGCATCTGCTGCACCTTCCCCACTGAAACACTGCCACATATCCTGATTGGAAAGACACATTGCTGATATTTTATGCATGATTCTGGTCCCTGTCAATTATGAAACTTTGACAAACCACTTATAAACAGAACGTGCCTGTGAGCAGTCACTGCTGCTCCTGTATGAAATTAAACTTTTCTGATTAAAAACTGTGAGAGTGCTACAATTATTCTTAATTAAGTAGCATCAAGCCACTCTTGATCATGCCACCATCAAGGATTAACAGGCAAAAAAAAATAAAGTAGAGATCCAGCAGTGGCAATAGCAGGGATGTGGCTGGAGCAGACTAATCAGAACCTTCCTGTGAACAAGTGCCTGAAGGCAGCTGAAATGTGAGTAGTCTTTGATAAACATCCATGCACCACGTTCCAATTAATCAAAGCCAAAGGTTTTGGGACCAGGGAACACAGTGGCACTTACGTTCAGATCCATCTGGATGGCATCACCACTGAGGATGGAGAAGGAGGGCAGGTCCCCCAGAGCCCCGAGTGGGAGCACCTCTGTGAACACAGGGAAGAAAGCTCTTCAGCTGCAATGGCAGGGGGTTCTCCCAAATCCTGTGGTCCCAGGAGTTACTGGAACCAGCACAGCTCCCATTCACAGCATTCTCAGCTAGAAAAGCCACTAGAAAATAATAGTTTGCAGCAAAAATTTGTTTCTAAAACCCTGTGGTGGGGTTCTGCTGGAAGAGCTGGCTGCTGCTGCTGGGTCAGGGAAACTGAGTATTGGGCTTGAGCTGGGAGTTGTGGTTTTAGAAAATTGCTAAAATATTTGTATTTGACTAATGTAAAAAGCCAAGCAATGCTAAGGACGGGATGTCACATGGAGGAGGGGAACAGGTGTCAACTTACCGTTCCTGGAGCCGAGCAGGGAGCTCAACACCTTGAGCTTGGCGTTGATGATGTTGCAGCCCTGGGGAAGCAGAGGGGAGTGAGAGGGTCCTGGGACCCACTGCACCACTGGGTGGCATGGCCCAACACAGCCAGTGACAGCAGGCCCTGCTGGCTGCACATGTGGGCAGAGCTGCTGCAGGCAGTGCTGGGGGGCACATCCCATCACGCAGGACTCAGCATGGCATGGGTGAGCGGCCCCTCTGACCCACGTGGGTCTCACCTGGGTTAGTGGCTGCTAAACCAGCGCCTGGCTCAGAAATCTGTTTGCCAGCAGAGCCTGGCACAGGTGATGGTGCTGGTGCCTTTCAGCAGGAGGAGAGGCTGACCGCCCCACTGAGCTCACAGCTGTGCAAATATCCACATCCATGGGCAGCCCGGCCTTCTGCCTGCCCTGCCCTGCTCCCTGTCCTGCCCTGCTGCCTGCCCACCCGGCACTGTGCATGGAGGTGGCTCTGCAGACTCACCAGATCCTGCAGGACATTGCTGAGCAGTCGTTTCAAAGGCTCTTCCAGAACTGGCACTCTGGGTCTGGTAACAGGAAAATAGGAAATAGCAAGCGACAAAGATTAATGCTGGAAAGTAAGGGGACTTCCCACAAGAGAAACATGAGGCCTCGCTTGCTTTGTCCTTACTCAGTGCTGAAATATCACCGTTCCCAAGCCCTCTGAATCCTGCCCAGTGCCAGGTTCCCCACACCCAGAAATGTTCTTTTCTTCTCCAAAATTTTAGAAAAAGGTCAATAGTTCCCCTCTGAGCCCAACAGCTGGATCACCTTCAAGACACCACGCAGAGAGGCACTGCCATCAATGACCAACAGCACCAAGGTGTCCCACTGCCACGAGGGCCACGGGCCGCCCCCTCACACAGATGTTCCCTCACACCTCATTCATACCTCACATGGGCGTTTATGTCAACAGTCTTGCAGTTCAGAGCCCGCTGCTGAGCTGTCCACGTGTCCTGCACCAGTATGGTCGCATCTACCTCCACCAGCTGGCAGAGGGGCTGGCCCGGCACGCTGCCCAGGGGAAGCACAGCAGGCAGCTCAGGACACTTGCTGACCACTTTCTTTCCAAAGAGACGGAGCCCCCCTGCCCCAAGCCATGCCCCAATGGACATGCCCTACCTGCTCTCTACCAGCAGCTGTGTGTTGAAGTCCACCTGGTGCCCAAAGCCCGGCAGGGAGCGCAGACTGATTTTGGGGAGGGTGTTGTTCACAATTCTCAGTCTGGATGGTTACAACAAGGAAAAAGGCAGTGAACAGCACATTTGCACAGCCCTGCCCCCTCAGCCCCCAGCACTGCAGCTGTGCTCTTGGAGTCCTCTTCCCCCTGGGTCATCAGGCATCCCCACCAGCCAGGAGCAGCTTGTGGCACATACAAGGCACCCTGGTACGCCTTGTAGGCATCCTTCTCCCAGGCAGAGGCAGAAACTCCCAACAGGTGAACCCCCATTTATGAGCCCACCCCAGGAGTGGAGGGAGGGAGCCCTGTGTGTGCAGGCTCCAGAACAGGACCTCCTTTCCCCAGCATGGCTCAGACACACCAGGCTGCTCAGGGTCACCGTCTCCCACTCGCACTCACCCAATGAGTTCTTCACCATTTCTACCAAGGAGGCTGCCAACGAGACCGTTTTTGCCAAGGAGACCATTTTTGCCTATGAGAAGCTCAAGGACGGTGTCAAGGAGAGTATCAACAAGGCCATCTTTGCCAAGGAGACCATCAATAACACCATCTTTGCCAAGGAGACCACCGAGGATGCCATCTTGGCTAAGGAGACCACCAACTACACCATCTTCGCCAAGGAGACCACCTAGGAGACCATCTCCACCAAGGAGACCATCTCCACCAAGGAGACCACCAAGGAGACCATTTCCACCAAGGAGACCATTTCCACCAAGGAGACCTCCAACAGCACCATTTTCTCCAAGGAGGCCACCAAGGAGACCATCTTGGCCAAGGAGACTGCCTACAGGACCATTTTTTCCAAGGAGATTGCCTACAGCACCATCTGGGCCAAGGAGACTGCCTACAGGACCATTTTTTCCAAGGAGATTGCCTACAGCACCATCTGGGCCAAGGAGACTGCCTACAGGACCATTTTTTCCAAGGAGACTGCCTACAGCACCATCTGGGCCAAGGAGACTGCCTACAGGACCATTTTTTCCAAGGAGACTGCCTACAGCACCATCTGGGCCAAGGAGACTGCCTACAGGACCATTTTTTCCAAGGAGACTGCCTACAGCACCATCTGGGCCAAGGAGACTGCCTACAGGACCATTTTTTCCAAGGAGACTCCCAGCGACTCCATGCTTGCCAAGGAGACCACCAAGCAGATTGCCACCAAGGAGACCACCCGAAGCTCTCTGGGGAACATCTTTGGCTGGTGAATCTTTAAAACCTGAAGAACAGAATCAGAGGTCACTGTGAGCTGCACAATGTGTGCCAGCCTGGCTCTTCCCTCCCCTCCCCTCTCCCTCTCCATACAAAAGAGGTGGTGGCACCAGCCTCTGTAAAGTAACTGAAGTGCCATCTCCAAAGTGCTTTATAAATGCAAATTACTTGCATTGCTACTATTGCTGGGCAGATGTGCACCAGCTTCTGATATTCTGAGTACGGTCAAGAGCCAAAGAAAGCAGAACTGGCCCCAAAAGAAGGATAAATCCTGTTTCTTACATACATTTACCATTTGTATCTGGTCTGGCAACCGAGAATGGGATTATAAATCCTTGTGAAGGGATCAGCAGGCTGTTGAGCAGAACAACAGTCCACAACACTGACATCTTCAGTCCTGATAACTGTGGGAAGTGATAGCCATGAGTGCAGTGCTGGGAGAGCGAGCACCATCCCATGGAGGGAGGAAAGAGAAGGGAGGGAGGAGAAAGGAGGGAGGAAGGAGAAAGATTTTGTCAGGGAAGACAAAATCAGGGAGGAAGCTGCTGGCATCTTTCCTGCCTCCTCATCACTGGTTATGATGGACAGTGACACTCCTGGTGGCTCTTTCCTGCAGGAGGAACCAGAGTGTCAACACCAGTCACTCCAAAAACCGATGGCCAGAGCAGTCAAGGGGAGAGCAAAGGGTTGTTGGGATCTTCCTGCTGTGATCCCCTCAGTGCTGGTGAGCAATGGCATGACTGAGCTGTGTGATTTGGGATTCATCCATCCTAGATGGGGATTTCTCCAAGAAACACATCCTGCATGCCACAGAATGGGAAAACAAGACATTTCTGACAACATGATTGTCTGTAGAAGAAAAGCAACAACATCTACAGAGTACAAATACAGAAATATATCAAGCAAGGAGAGAATCTCCGGGGTGAATGTCATGATTTCTGCACAAACATCAGATTCTGAGGCTTCCCTCTGCATGGAAACACCTGATGGAATTGTAAGAAAGAGAAAGTAAACTTTCACATTTCAGTGTCATTGAAATATTTCTGTGGGACCTACAATTTGAAGTAGCTTATTTTTCTTTTTTAAAGAACCAAAATGAACTTCATTGCTCCAAATCTATTTAAATGTAAATAACTCATCAAAAAGGGATCAAAACAAGTGTGAGAGGTCTAATTCACCTTAGCTAGAAATCTATGGCAGATAACCAAGTTATACCAAAGATAATTGAAGTGATAATTGTTTATGAAAACCCTGAAATACCCTTTCTTCTGTGAGGACTGCAAATCCAATGAGCACGCACATCTCTTCTGGAGAAACTTGCACTGAAAGGCACCATTTACTTCTCAGAGCATAATTCAGGCAGGCAGCAGGCAAGAATAACAATTTTTGCTAAAAGGCCAACACTCCCAAAGGAACACTGAGGGTTTGCAGAGGCAGAAGCAAGGAGCACACCTTTTGAGGAATAAGTTTGCTCTTACCTGACCAAGTTCTCTCTCCAGCCAATGTCCCTGTCTTCTGAAGATCACCGGGGTCCAAGATCTTCATATATAGAGCTTCTCAGCAGGAAAAAAAAGGCAGGTGATGTCATTTGGGGCATCCAAAATAATTGGTGGGGAGCAAAACAAACAAGGTCTTGTTTCTGGTGACTTCCACTGCAAATATTTCCTTGGAGATATTAGGAGTTAGGTAAACCATTGAGCAACGAGCTGTAGGTGCAGGCTCAGCCAGCCCTGGGTGCCTGGTGTGGTACACCATCCTTTCATCCTGCCTCGATGCGGACGTGGCTGAGATGTCATGCCCTGATAAAATGCCTTTCTTTCTTTTTTGCTTCTAAATAAAATTGATGTTCTGACTGAAAAATGTGTCAAAACCCTGGCCACCCCTGACTGCTCTTACTTCTGCAGTTGTCAGGGCCGCAGTGCTGGGCAGTAAGCCCCTGTGTGGGGATGTGCCACGCGTTGTGATAAATGAAGGACCAGGCAGCACCTTTTCCAGTGTAAAGACAGACTGTGGAGACAATAATAGCCAGGTATTCCCTGTCCAGGCCTCCAGGACATGCCCAGCATTGCATCCAACTCACCTACAGCCTGATCAGATGTCACAGCCTAACTGATACCCTGTTAGGTGACTCTTTGGAGAGATACCACCTAACTGGGAAATGCTGCCTTATCTAACTGGCATGGAATTGCTTCCAAGTCCATCACCTCTGCTCAGAGTGCTCCAGGGGGCTGGAGGTGGGATGTGCTTTAACAGAAAGACTCTGTTGAGAGGCTGATGCCATTGACCTGGAAGCTCCCAGGTCAGAACTTGTTGGTTTGGGGTCTTTCTGAAGTTCTGGAAGGATTGATGATCCCATTGTGGGCACACCACCCCATGTAACAGATGTGCTGCAGCTGCCCAGGCTCTTCTGCCTCCTTCCTGTGGACCCTGCCCTGATTGCTGCCCAGGAGACACAGAGACACTGCAGCAGCCCTTTGGGGAGGGAAAGGAAACCTTCCTCCATGGGCTCCAGACCAAACTGGGATGTGGGATGTGATTCCCATGCATGGAGCACATCCCGACAAGCACAACAAAAACTATCTGTGCTGAAGGGAGAATGCACCAGCTGAGGGGACTGGGGTGAGCTCTTCACTCCCTGATGTCCTCACTGACAGGAGTGGATGGCAATGGCTGCTCCCCAGCTCTGCTGAAAAATAATCCAGAAAAACTGCTTGCTCAGTGTTAATACTTTCTGTAAACTTGGAAATAAATATTTCCAGCAGATTAGCCAGCTTTGGACACACATTATTTCCAGCTTTGAAAAAATACCTTAGTTAAAGGCCAAGGAAATGGTGGTAAAGATATCAAAGCACTGAAGGAGTTGTCACCCTCCTTGCAACCTGATCAGCCAGGACCTCTGGAGCACAAAGCCCAGCTGTCATGGTGAGATCATGACCTTTGATAAGATGGACGAGGGTGTTAACAAGATGGTATTAAATTATCATTTATCCTGAATTGCTTCATGGTCCAGGAGCCACTGTCCAAAACCTGAATTACCATGAAGACAGCCCCGATACTGGTCAGTGCACGGGGAAGGGGCAGGGTGGCAGCTCTGGGAACAGTTCCTGTGCAGTGACCTTTCAGGCATGACAGTAACTTGGCCTCTCCCCAGAGGCTGCTGAATGCAGAGGTCTCTGACCATTGGATATTTTGGAAAAACCGAAGCAGATTCCCATAAAGAGAATGACATGGTGATGTCCAGGTCTCGCTAAAGTGACTTTCAAAGCCCCAAGAGCACAGAGCCAAATTACTGAGTGAGGACAGAAACCAGAACGGATTTGGTCAGAGGGAGAAGAATAGCACTGATGTGAACAGACATGTTTGCCTCAGTTCTCTGTGCTTGGATCACCTGAAATGAAGCTGTCAGGCAAACAGCAAGGGCACGTACTCCCAAGAAGAGTCAGACCTTGACATCAGCAGGCTCCAGTCAGAGCAGGCTGGGGGAAACATCCTAGCTATGGCTGGAAAATGAGGTGGATCTGCTCTGCTCTCCCTTTGATGGCATCATTCACACATGGCCTGTCTGCCTGAGGAAACCAAGGTTTGCCCTGCCATCCCTCTGGGACCACTGAGAGACTGGTACATCCCTGCTGCTGAGGGATCAGGGCTTCTGGGTCCGTGCAGGGCTCCAGGGAACAGCACTGGACAAGGCTGCACATCCACCCCAGGTCACCAGTACCAGGGACATGACAGTGTGGCTCAGCAGCAGAGCTGCTTCATGAAAAATTAACTAGGTGTTCCTTGAGATTGCCGGCCTTGAATTCTCTAGGAAAGCTGTGGACAGATATTTGGATTCATTTTTTTGTTCTGCTGAAAGGATTGAGACTCAAACTGTTCAATTTGTTTGTTAGCTAACACAAGAACAATAAGGGAGATCTGGCCCATGCTTGCAGTGACATGAAGAGAGGCATCACAAACCCCAGTTTTTGTGGGGAGCTGCTTTTACAGCTCCTTCCTCACTGGTGAGACTCCCAAGGAGAATAATTCCTTACACATGATGCAGAACAAATCCCTGTGGAGAGCAGATGGGATTTTTGGAGCCTGCCTCCCCAGCAGGTTTTCCTGGGAGTAATTTCCTAAAACCACAACAGTCTTTCCAAAGATATCCTCGGTTCAGCGCCAGCTTCCTGTCACCAGGAAAAGATGTTCAAATCATGTCAGCTCGATGAAACCAGGATCAACGCTGTTTATTGACTTACTAATGACAAGAAATTATCCAGGAGCCAGTGAGTTACACACTCAGGATCAATATCAGTGAAGCAGATGATAAATACCAACACCAGCCTGAACCTAACTCCTTCTGGGGTCCTAATTCCTGGGCACACTCCCCACCCCTCCAGGGTGTGCACCCTGGGAGCAGAGGGTCACATTCTTGCATCCATGTTGTGGGAAGTGTGGGCGATGCATCCTGACAGTGCAAATGTGATTTATTTAGGGACCAGCTCTTTCAGGACACAGCCTCTGCCCAGCCATGCCCAGCTGGATCTGACAGTGCACAGCAGGACAGTCTCACTAGGGGGTCATGAGGTCTTTTTACTTCAGTTTGTGGAGTCAAAAACTCCTGGAAAGCCAAAGAAAGGAAGACACCCCAGGAACACCAGCACCCTGCTGGTCCCTCCCCCACCCATTCCCCTGAGTCCTGGCCACACTGGGGATTGGGGATTGCAGCCACAGAGTCCCCATCCCTCAGGTCTCAGTGACAAGCATGTCCAGCACCAGCATGTTCTGTGGATTTAACAGCAAAAAGAACCTGTGTGGGATTTAACAGTTGGTTCTGTGTTTGTGTGTGATGGACTAATGGCACCAAGTCCAGGGGTGGCCCAGGGTATGGCAGAGCCACCATGGCAGTGCCCCTGCCTTGTCCCCAGGGATGATGTAGGTGCTGCCCAGCAGGTCAGACAGGATCCCTGCACACAGCCTCCCTGAAATGAGGAGGAGACACTGTCAGAGACACCTCAGCTGTGGTGGGCACTGCCAGCATCTCCAGCATTTCCCTGCCTACCAAAGGATTTTGGGAATACTCAGAGGGAAAATCAGCAGGGTGGGAGTTCTTGGTTTTGTGTATTTTAGTTTAGTCTCTGCTTTTGGCATGCTTCCCACATGAGATAAGTAGATAAATGGGTGCTGCGAGGTGGGGAATTTTGCTGCCATTTCAGCTGGGTTTAAGCACGGTTTAGGGAGATGTGTTGATTTTTGGAGATTTCAGAAAGGCAAAGAACTGTGATAGCAAGGGGGTTTGGTTCTGAGGACAGGAGCAGTGCTCCAGGAGGCCTCAGAGAAGCTGTCTGCATCCTGTGCTGTGGCTCTGACCATGCAGGCAGATCCTTCTAGCCCCTGAAGGACTGGGCAGAGCTGGCTCCAGGCACTGCCCAACACTTCCCCCTGCAGGTCCCCTGCAATGGAAGGGCTGGCAAGGACTGTCCCAGCAGAACCCCTGGCAGTCCTGGGGGCTGGAGGAATGTGCCAGGTTCCCACACCACAGGTGCCACACCCAGTGGAGTTACTGCTGGCCAAAACTCTCCCACAAATGCACATTGTGAGCATGGATCACTTCTGAGCACTTTTGTTGGGGGGGGGGGGGGGGGGGGGAACAGTTTAGGAGGCTGATTTATCATTTGTTATTCTTTGAAATATTATTCCTTGAGATAACATTTTCATTTCCAGGATCCACTTCTGGTGGGAGCAGAGCTTTGAGGCTGCCAGATCACAAACATCAGGAGCCTCCACTGCTGGTTACACAAACCAGGGCTTGCCTCAGATTCCTCTGTCCCTGGCTGAACTGGGTTATTCTGGATTAAACCTGCCTTAAGATGAGCAAAGAGCAGGGCCAGATCCCCACAGGTACCTGACTAAAATGGACTGACTTTATGGCGTGTTGGGGGCCTGCAAGTCTGTCCTTTGACGTTTGGGAACCAGTGCTCAACGCCAAGGGCAGCTGACATCCCTGCCCGCCAGGCTGGGACAAGGGGGCTTCCAGCAGCACCAGTGCATTTGCTGCATCAACCCAGGAATGGCTGGAAATGCTGCTTTTCACCAGCCTGAAAGCTCCTTTGTGTGGCAAAACTGTGAAATCTGTTACAGTGCACTGAGAAGAAGGAGGAGGCGGAGGAGGTGGAGAAGGAGAAGGAGGAGAGGGAGGAGGAGATGATCTGGGAAACAGGGATGGGAGGAGGATGGGACTTACCAGAGCTGGCAGCACTTTCTGAAGGGTGCTGTGAAGGACCTTGCTCACGACTTGGGTTACACACTGGGCAGGGAGAACATGTCACCCTCAGAGCCTTCATGTACCCGGCAGTAATTATTTATTGAAGATCAAAAGGTGGGAAAGTCACTCGCTAAAGAAATTTATCTGGTATGGATTAGAGCAAAATTTGCCTTGTGTATAATAAAATATGTTTGCTCTCCTTGCAAACCTTTTCTCAAGAATGCCATCTTCTGGTTTTAAATGAAGTTGAAGGTTTAAGTCCCTAAACGAAGCTCTGACAGTCTGGGAATATAAAGCAGACAAATATCCACATTGCATGGAATAGCACAACTAGAGATGGTCTGAATTTGTCCGTAAAATCTTTGTTCAGTGGGAAAAAAGAACTGCAAAAAGTATTTGTGTGCTGCAGAAATCCAAACCTGAAGACTGAAACCTCTAACAGTGCTGTTGCCTGCCCCTGAGGAATTGCCCATCCTGGCAAACCAGCAATATGTCCTTTGGGACTTTCCTGCTGGGGGGTTGTTCTAACACTGACAAAGGGGGTGTGGAAGCTCCTGGGGCTGAACCTCGGGGTGCCCCTGGTGTCCTGCCCCAGCCACCCTCCGACCATCAGGTTTACAACCAGAGTGATTTCCTTCTGTAGAGCTGCTCAGAGCAAAGTTTGGTCAGCACAGGATAAACCCCAGGGATGAGTGAGCTCCCAGATCCCCCAGCCATTTTCTCCATGGGCATTGGCTCCCATTAAGCTTTTCCCAGTGATTCTCATTTGGACTGAGCCTTGAAGAGCCCTGAGCCAGGGGAGAACACCACAAAGATCACCAGGACACAGAAACTTTTCACCTTCAGCCCAAAGGAAAGATAGAGGAAAAGAGCTGGATGAGAGGGAACAGTCACAGCCTGATGCCCAGTATTTTTGCTTACAGCAAAGTCACCTCTTCCTGGTATTCTCATTACTTTTTTCTTCCCCTTCTTGTTCAAACTTTCCATTTAAATCTAATTTAGGAACATGTTTTTCCCAATGAAAAATCACACTGTCTAATTTAAGAAAAAATTCTTTTGGCATTCAAAACATCTCCATGCCCCCATCCAGCATGGATCTGGGGGATGGAGGGCTGGCTTTGATCCCCCAGAAATTCAGGGGTTGCACTGGGACATCATGGGATGCTGCAGAGCTACGACACCTGCGGTGCTGAGGCGGGAGCTGAGGCGCTTTGTTGCCTTTAAGTTACAGTTTCTTTGTGTGTTTGTAGACACAACCATGCAGAAAATCACCAGCTTTAATATCGCACTTGTTAGCAGGGAGTGATTCGTGGCTGCCTGCGGGCTGACACTTCCCAACCTCCCAGTTTTATTTGCCCGTCCCCGGTTCCGGGCTGGCAGCGCGAGGCTGCTGCTCATCACTCACCCCAGGTGCCTTTCCTGGGCTTGGGCTTGGGCTTTTTTTTCACAGCTTCCTCTGCCATTTTCTGCAGAGCATCACTCCCATTTAGAGCAGCTGAGACTGCTGGAGGATTTGCAGAATGTGAGGAGTTCAGCACAAACCCAGGCGGGAGCCTGTGCCGGAGGGTGAGGGGTTGCAGAGTGTCATATAAAATATCTCTATTAACATATCCCATCCCAGCACAGCCAGGACCCCTGCTGATCTTCTGCAGAGAGGTAAGGAACAGACAGTCTATAAAACCTGACTGAGAAAGAGGAGAACCAAAAGAATTAAAGAGGATACTGTTGTGTGAGCTGGTCCCTGAGGGTTTCCAACATCTGCCAATATGAATAATTTCACTGATAAATCTGAAAGTCTGGGTAAGCTCTCAGTCTCAGGTCCCAATCAGAGCTCCCAACCAACAGAGACTTGTGTATCAAGTCTGAAGGAAAAAACTCATCTCCTTAATTATGTGGTACAGACAGAAGTGGGAGCAAGAGGAAACCTAAGATGGGCAGTGGCAAATTCTGCTCCTGGAGCCACACCTGTAATTGTGACTCTTGGAGGAGCAGCTCCCCAAAGGTTCTTGAGGTTGTGCAAACACTGAGGGAGGAACAGTGTGCAAACACTGATGGGCTCAGCTGGGGGATAACCCAGTGAAAATTGTGGTTACCTCAATAATATTCTTACTGATTTCAGGCAGGGTTAGAGTGAGGATGAGAGGAACTTACACCCGCCCAGAGAATGGGCTCCTCAGCCCCATCCCTGTCCTAATTCCACCACTGGACATCCACACATCCCACCAGGCTGCAAAGGGGCTGCACAGAGCCCTCCTCCAGCCTGCTGCTGTCCCTTTGGCCACCACTGTGTCCTCCTCCATCCCCTCCTGGCTACCCCACCCAGCAGGACCCAGCTCTGGGAGCTCAGCCTGGTGAGGTAATGCAGCACAAAGTAATTTATTTCCTCTCTTCATTTCTGTATAAAACTTGTCATGAGGTTTAATCCGTCATTACCTCCCTCCCAGAGCTGTGCTCGGTGGCCTGCTGCTAAGCCCAGACAAGGAGATTTACATCTTATCTAACAGGAGTGTAAGATTTATGGATAACTCCCGACAAGGAGCACATCATGCCAGAAAGACACTTTTGTGCTAGTAACTTGATCAGTCATTATGCTGTGAGTTGACATCTAATTAAGCCTCCACAGGCATCATCAGGTCCAGAACAGCTCTTCAGGAGGAGAAAATCCACCTCTAAGCACCGTGGTGGCAGATTATCCCCAACCCTTGCACTGCTGGAACAGACAATAACGCTCCCCAGAAAACCCCCAGTCTCAGGGAGAGCTGCTGGTATCACCTGCGCTGGGAAAAGGAACCACAGGGGTAAATTCCCAACTGCTGCTCTAAAGTGCAACAAACACCCATTTCTTAGAGGCTTTCCTAGGCTGTGCCCACGTCCCTGCCAAAGTCAGATCCACAAAACACCTCCCATGGCCGCAGGGGACTCGTCTGAGGGTTACAACCTTCTCAATGGCTTTACTTTTCTGAGCACATTTCTTGCCTCTCAATGGGCTGCCTACACCAGCGTGGAAGTGTAAATCCTGCTCTCCCTTGGCAGGCTGCTCGATCTTCATATTTCCTCCTGACACTGCTCCAGGATGCCTTCAATGGAAATGCACGGCGTGGCTGGAATTCTGCTTTCCTTGGCATTTCCCTGCCATGCTGAGCAGGAAGGTAACACCGTGCTGGGGAGAGCCAAGGGCTTTGAACGTGTCAAGACGCACCTGGACCCAGAGGCCGGTAGCTGACACCACCGAGGCACAAGGGACAATGCTGCTGCCCGGGCTGCAGGTGTTTCAACAAGCCCTGAACACCTCACCCGCTGCCAAGGCACTCAGACCAAAATGGGCAGCCCAACCCTCTCTGGAGACTGGTCATGCTGAGCTCGTGAGGGACGGGGGAAAGGCAGAGCTCAAAGGGGAGCTGGCCAGGCCGTGCAGGGGGTGTGTGTGGTGTCTGCAGGTGGTCCATGCTCTGTCCTCCAGGCCAAAAGGAAGCCAGAGGAACATGATGGACGTCAAGCACAGGAAGGAGAGGAACTCCTATTCCCTCCCATGAAGGGTTTCTCTACTTTTGGAGATATTATCAAAGAGAGTGGATGCCACTGACTATATTCTCAGCCAAATGTAATAAATATTGCTGCTGGCTTTTGATAGGGAATGGATTTAAGAGAGGAAGCGATTATTGCACATGGGACCATTTCAGATCTTCTGTCTGGTCTGAAACTTGCTGAACCCAATAGAAACACTTCTGTTACCTTCAAAAGACTTACTCAGCCCTGATGGAACCAGAGAATGTTCTTAATAAATTGCCAGGTCATGTTCAAATCTCATCCCTTCTGGTCTGAGCTCCCGAGCCAGGAGAGTGACACAAACCACAGCAGCCTCCATAGAATCCTGGAATAGCTTGGGTTCTGAGGGACCTTATAGCTCATCCAGTTCCAAAGCTCTGCCATGGGCAGGGACACCTTCCTCTAGACTTTTCCAAGTCCCATCCAGACCTTGAACACTTCCAGGCATGGGGCAGACACAGCTCCTCTGGGCACCCTGTGCCAGGGCCTCACCACCCTCACAGGGAAGAATTTCTTCCTAATCTCTAACATAACCCTGCACTCTGTCAGATTGAAGCCATTGCCACTTGTCCTGTCCCTCCATGGCCTAGTCACAAGTCCCTCTGCAGCTCTCTGGGAGCCCCTTTAGGCACTGGAAGGGGCTCAAAGACCTCCCTGGAGCCTTCTTTTCTCCAGGATGAACAACCCCAGCCCTCTCAGCGTGTCCATAGCAGAGGGGGACACGGAGCTGCTGTCCCTGTGGGGTTCAGAAGAAAGGGTGTCTGCAGAGCGGAGAAATCCACATTTGCTTTCTAACAATGTTTGGTTTCTTGGCACCCTCCACCCAGAGGCCTTTCTTTGTGCTCCTCAGGAGCACCACAGTGAAGACAAGCTGCCCCAGCACCTGCTGTTCAATCCTTCACCTCGCCGGGTCAACGGCCAAAGTAATCAATTCTATGGGGAAACAATAAAAAAGGGACAAAAAAAACAAAGTGTCCCCCCAGTGTCCTGGTTCCCAGCCCTCTTTGCCAATTCCTGCATTCTATGGGGAAACAATAAAAAAGGGACAAAAAAAACAAAGTGTCCCCCCAGTCAGCCCTCTTTGCCAATTCCTGCCCATCAGCTTTGGCTGGGGGATATATAAAACCAGCAGAATTTCTCAGTGTGGCCACGGCAAGACACAGGCTGAGTCAGAAGAATGGGAAGACCAGCCAGGAGAGGTAAAGATGCTTTTGCAAACTGAATAACTTGATACAGGCATTGCTCCTACTTTTGTGTGTCTCCATAAGGGTCAGCACTCACCAGAATGATGCTTTCTGCAAAGACTGAGATAAATATGTATGTTTTCTGCAGGTTAAACTTTCTGTATTACTTGTTTTCATAACATTGTAGGAGCATTACAGACATTATAAACAATTCCCAAATGTTTTTCAGAGACAGATAACACTTTCACCTTTTCATTTGACTTTATAACTCCTCCATAACTTCCATTTCTTCCTCTATTAGTTTTAGCTTCTGTTTATTTGCTATTTTTATACCAGTTGTGGCCATTCTGTGCTCCTCAGTAAGCGAGATATTGCTGCAGGCACTGTCCTAGCTCATAAGATTGCAGAGGCTCTTCAAGGCTGAACCTTCTGTCAGTGCTTTTGAGACACCACACGAGAGCTGTGGGCTGTTATTGCACCAAAGTGAAAAAAGCTCCACACCACAACCCCAGTCAAGGAGCAGATCTGTGGCTCCATGCCTCAGTGGCCAGGCAAGAGCCACGTTGCTCTGACCAGGCTGCTGTGGGTGCCCTCTTCCTCCCCCTCCTCCTCTTCCTCTTCTTTCTCCTCCTCGCCCTCCAGGTGCCTGCACGGCCGTGCTCCGCACCCTGAGCATCCTCCTGAGCCTCCTGGTCCCAGCTCTCACCACCAGGTCACCCGACTGTGGGGGCATCCTCAGCCCCTCTGGACTGAGATACCGTAAGTGCAGAGCCACACCTCCCATGCCAGCAGCAGGCAGTGACACCTTCCTCTGTGCTGGTGAAACACCAAACGCTGGCACCAGAGTCTCCTGCCACTGCTCAGCTTACCTGCCTCACCCCCTGCCCATTGCTGGCAGCAGGGGCTTAGTAAGGGATGGAAGTGGGTTTTAGTCTGTCCATCAGGACACAAGCTCCAGAGGCTCTCATAAAACATCTGCTCTGTTTCACAGTTGCTGAAGTTTCAAAGCCACATGCAGAGTCGGTCCTCAGGAGGGACCTCATGGCCCCGCCACCCCCAGCCACATCTCCCACCTCTCCAAGTAGGTGAGTTGCCCTCTCTTGCCCCTGCCATACCCCTGGCTCACACTGGTGTTTGAATATTGTCACAAAAGCACTTTGCCAGTGAGAACAAAAATCCTCCTGCAGACCAGGGTGTTTAGAAATGAGGCTCTGGCTCCTTTGTTGGTGTCCAGCAGCAGCAGAACCCACGCTGCTCTCAGAGCATGGATTTATCTGTGCAGATCTCGTGAACTTTGGGGGTTTCTCAGCATCTGTTCTGGTCTCCCAACATCTTCCTTTCTGCTCCAGCAGGAACCAAATTATCTCTGTCAAAGTTGACAAGTTTTCCCTGACCCTGATCCCCGACACTGGGATGCGGCTGAGCATCGAGGTGGACCTTGGCATCAAATCTGCCCCGTGAGTGCCGGGGCTGCCGGGCTGGAGCCAGCCCACGCTCCTGGCTGGAGTCACAGGGCACCTGCAGGAGCAAGGGTGGCCTGGGGGGAGCGTGGCCAGGAGCAGCCCCCAGCTCCAGCCGCCACTCTTTGCTGGAATAATTCTCCTCTCCTCTCCTCTCCTCTCCTCTCCTCCACAGCTCAGCCACCAAGGAGATGAGGCTGTCCATCCTGGCAGACCTCCACGTGGACATGAACCCCGAAGGGAACCTGGAGCTGGTGACCTCTGACTGCAAACCCACCCTGGAGGAGGTGCAGAGCACCGAGGAGACAGACAGGTCAGCCCCACGGTTTTCCTCCTTGTGGGATTCAAGTAATGGGTGAAAGAAGAAACTGAGGCACAAATGTTTCTAGGCATTGGATTGAGACTTGCTCACTGCCCTCAAAGCTAACAAAGGCCAACACTAAAACTTTATCTTCATGGGAGGGGCTTTGCTCTATTTTTGGGGTGGTTTCCCCATTTTAAGAGGGTTTCAGCCTGTCACAAGGGAGTGGTACTTTTAGAGCTGTGCAGCTGGAATGCTTTTTATGTAGGTCCAGTGGCAATTCTCCAGTGGTTTGTGATTCTGAATTGTAATCATGGCTTGATAGAAAACAGTGGTACTTCTATCTCTGGATACCTGTTGGGTCAGGTAAAAGACACTCACCCACCTTTGGCTGATCTGCTTTTCTCCTAACTTCTGTTCTGTTGTTTTTACCCAGCAAGTCCTCGGGCTCTGATGTGGACAAGCAGATCAACGTTGAAAAAGTAAGATAAAGTTTGTAAAGGCATAAGAGAGCCTTGTACAGGTCTGTAAGAATTAGAACAGTTTATGTCTCCCTGGTGCTTTTCCAGATTTCCCCCACAGCTCTGTGCTCACTGGACACTGCCATTGTCCCCTGGCTCCTGATACCAGCCACCTCAGAGGCTTTCTGGGGACACCCAGTGCCATCAGACCCCTATCTTCATCTGTCACCTCTCTTTTCTTTTTGTTCTTTATTCCACAGATTTGCCTGGAAGTCTCCAGACTGCTGCTTCTTCCAAACGAGCGGCTGATGTCTCTGGCAGGTGGGCAGCTGGCTTTCAGTCCCATTGTGGACTGAGGGTTTCAAGGAGCATTTTGGAGCAGATGATGAGGTGGGACAGATTCCTACCCTGCAGTAGCAGAGGCTCTGCTGCCATCATCTCCCCGGGATGTGCTCCCTCTGCCTGGCTCTTTCCCTGTCTTTTTTACTCTGGAAACCCAGACACTTCCCAGAGCCTGTCACTCCTTCCCTTCTCTTCCTGAGCATCCCTCTGCTCCATTTGCAGCTCCATTCCCCATCACACCAAACTGCCAAGTCCAGTACCTGCCCCTGGCTGCCCCCATGTACTCTGAGCAAGGAATCATCATCTCTCTGCAAGTAAGCCTTCACTTTCCAGCTCTTACAGCCCAGCTCCAGTCCTTGGAAGAGCTGCTTCCACCAAGTGCTACAGCCCTGAGACACTTGAAATTCATTTTCTCTTTGCCTGTGTCCCTGCAGACAACTTTCCAAGTGGCAGGGACAGTGGTCCCTCTGCCAGTCAGCCCTGTGCCTTTCAGCATGCCTGAGCCAGCGAGCTCCAGCCCTTCCCACCTCATCCTGGCCTTCTCTGAGCACTTCTACACCAGCTTATTCTCTGCCTTGGAAGAGTCTGGAGCCCTCAACGTGAGTCTCCTGGTGAGTGGCACAAGGGAGGGAGGAAGGAGTGGGAGACACACTCTTGGAGGGACAGCCCTGCCCTGGGAATGTCTTGGAGGATCCACAAGCCCTACATAGAAATTAGAGTGTGTCCAAGCACCTGCAGGAGTCCCAGCCCCTCACCCCAAAGCTCCTAAAAATATTCCTGGTCTAATGGAGCATGGAGAGTTTGGCATGAGGAGTAACCTGCACTGCTCCTGGCATGGGCTGGTGTGAGGAGGGCTCCTGCTCATACCCAGCGTGGGAGGGGGCTCATCAGAGGGGCTGCATGGCCACGAGCCCTGGAGCAGCCCCATGGGTCTGATCACGAGCTGTGCTTTGTGTTCCAGAGCTCGCTGACCACGGCCACCTTGGCTGAGAGGATCACTCAGGTGTGTTGCTGTCCCTGGAACCCCAAGAGGCACAAGCCCAACTCAGGCAGGGTCCCCAGCTGCCCACCCCACCCTGGGGGTGCGGGGGTGGCCGCCATGCCCAGAAACAGCCCCGCTCCCTCGGCAGATGGGCTCCCTCTTCCAAGAGGACCTCCCAGTGGTGCTCCAAACTGTGACCCGGAGCTCGCCTCATGTGGTGCTGGAGGAAGGCAAAGCCATCGTGCAGCTTTTCCTGACCGCCCAGATCGGAGCAGGACCATCCCTTTCCCAGAGCTTCCTGAGTGTCAACGTGGTGGGTGTGGAAGCTTGGGGAGCGTGTGCTGAGAGTGTCTGTGCTGCCCCCAGGCACTGCCCCTTCCTCTGAGCCCCGGTGCAGCCACTGCAGGGCTGGCTCAGCCTTTTCCATCACGGTGCTCCCGGGGTCCAGCAGCGTTTGCCCGTGCAGGGTGCAGGGAGCACACTGCAGAGGCAGCACGGGGTCCAGCAGCGTTTGCCCGCGTGCCATCGTGCAGGGTGCAGGGAGCACACTGCGTGGCATCGTGCAGGGTGCAGGGTGGATGGGCTCCTCACACCCCACGAAGCCCAAGTGGGATTGTTTCCTCGCTGATCCTGCTCTCCGTTCCCCCCACAGGACGTGACTGCCAGGCTCCACCTCAGCGTGGCCGACACCAGGATGATCATCTCTGTGGCAGCCGTAGAGTAATGGCCCCTCTGCCCTGCAGGAGCCCCAGGGGGACACGTCCCACCCACAGCAGGGAAAGGAGAGGCAAAGTGGGCTGGGAGGGTTTGAGCTATTAGAGTTGGGGCATTGCAGACGTAGCTTCTTCCCCAGGGAGACAGTGGAATTCCAGAAACATGGCTAGGGAGAAGTGGGAACTGCAGCTTCCACACTCCCACAAAGGCACAGATGAGGAGTTTGGGGAAGGTGCTCAGTACAGCTCAGCACCAGCAGCTCCTCTGCTGCTCTTGGTTTTGCAGGGATATCGAGCTCAGCCTGGCCACCTCTGATGTGGGTCCTATACTGGTAGGTACCTCCAGCTGTGGCCACTCCTGGTGCCATCCTCTAAGAGCCTGGTCCCCCTCAGCTGCCCCAGCCACCCTGGGCAGCGGGTGCCAGCAGGGAAATATGGGAATACTGACTTTGGGTGCTTGCTGCACCTGGTGGGAAGCACAGTTGAGTCCTTGTGGGGTGGGAAGAGGTGCAGTGAGCACCAGGACCCTCTGTGCCCCTCTCCTCCTGCCTGAGCCCCACACCATGAGCTGAACCTGACTTTCCCCCACAGGCTGCCTTGCTGGAGGAGCTGTTCCTGCCCACAATCCGTGAGGAGGTGCCAGCCCAGATAAACAGTGAGGAGATGGGAGCTCTGCGGGTGCTGCCATGTGGGAAGCTCAGCATGGACCCAGGCAGCACCAGGTGGCAACTTTCCCTCTTTCTTTCTTTCTCTCAGAGGTCCTGAGACAAGGGGTTTTCCTGCCCCACATCGCCAGTTTCACTTACACTGATGTCAACATCACCATTCACAAGGTAAGAAATAAGACATTGAAATTGCTCCCTGCTGTGCTTGATTTAAAGGAAGCCTGGGAGCAATGCTAACCTCCCAACTCCAGAATAAATCAGAGCCTGGTTGTCCAGCCCTGGTAACTTGCAGGACCAAGTTCCACTGCCTGAAATAGGCCCAGCCCCTGTGTAGCCCCATAGCCACAGGCAGTGGCTGGGGCTGTGGGGGAGATGGTGAAGCCCTGTGTGAGCTGATGGAGCCACACAGGCACCATGCTCAGTCCTCCCTCCTTCCTTCCTTCCTCACTCAGGATTATGTCTTGATCCCCTGCAACCTCCAGCTAGAGGCAAGGACTGCAGAGGCAAGAACCTGGGAGTGAAATTTGGTGTCTGGAGTAGAACAGTGGCAGAATCATTCAGCTGACTCTCACATCGTGCTCTGTGGCTTGCCACTGCTTGAAATGTTGAAAATTTCCTTTCTTGACATACTAAAACATCATGGTTTTATATTCTGGATAATAATGGTGTTGCACTAGCAGCTTTCTCTTCCAGCCCTGCTCCTGGTAGTTTTGTTGCACAGAGAATGGATTGTAACAACGTTCCGTGCTTTAATTAAACATTTCTCTTTAATTCTGCATTTATTGGTGTGACTATTGACATTTTTCCACCCTCAACAATTTGTACCTATAAACAGATAAATTTTGCCCATCACGTCCAGACCCTACATTTAATTAATTCCACTCATTTACAAGGATGCAAAACAGACTCGTGCCTCTCAGCTGCAGAACAACATAGTCCCTACAAGGAGAGATCTTTCATCTGCTTCTCCTCCATGTCTCGTGTTACTATGGGAACATTACAGCTGGTGAGTTTCCTGGGTCAGAAAGAAGAGGAGGGGGAGGAAATCAGTCTGCAGAATGGTTTCTAATTTTAGACCTGAAGGCAGTTATATTTTCAACACTTTGCTTCTGAGGAAGCTCATCACAGAGAAGATGCTGAATGAGAGGTGACTGCAGGCCTCAGACTGCGCCGGCGCCGTGCTCGCTGGCATTGGGATGCTCCTTCCTACTGACCAAACACATCTCCCGAGTGTTCAGGAACATAAAGGGAGGAAAAAACACCCACAGCAGACACAGGCATCCAAAGGGGAGGGTGGGTGGTAACAGAGCTTCAAAAGCTGCCCCAGCCACTCAGTCAGTGGGTGCTGTTGGCATCTACCCCAGACAGGGAGAACATGAGGCTGTGCTGATGCCAGGAGGAGAATCCTTGTCCCTGACCATACAGCCCAGGAGGAGAATCCATGTCCCTGACCATGCAGCCCAGGAGGAGCATCCTCATCCCTGACCATGCAGCTCCCACCTCAGCTCTCCCATGGTGATGCTTCACATAACCACGAAACCTTATTAATTATATCTACATCTGCTTTCACTTGCTACAACTATACCCATCATTTCTAGCCTCTGAAGCTGCTGGAAAACACTTCAAAACCTTCTATTTCAAAGGCTCAGAAATAGGAAAAGCAAACAAAACAAGCCAGATTGATTTACTGCAAGGAGTAAAGAACCCTGAAGGTTTATATGCCCGGAGTGGGGACCTGACTAATGATGTTAATGCCTGAGGTTGGCCATAGCAGGAACAGCTCTGAAGAAAAGCTTCCTGGTAGAGCTGCAACCATTATTCTTTGACTAATATATGTTAAACCAGTTTCCCAAAAGGAATAAGATACAGTAGTGAAAAGATGCATTTCTTTGGCAGGGAATATTCTGGCTCCAAGCTTTACTGCATGACTTTGCCTCTCCAGTGTAGGGCTGGAGTCTCCAGAGCTGCATCCACAACTGCCAGCCCCACCTAGGAATAGCCACAGCTTAGAGCTGCCTCATGCTGGAGAATGAGGGTCTTCTGCTTCTCCCTCCAGACACCCCATTCACTGAGAGCCCCAGCACAGCCAGGGAAAAGGAATGCTGAAAAAATTGTTTGCATTAGCCCCCTTGACAAACACAGAATCCATCACTTTCCTGCAGGAGGAGCTGCCTGGTGAACCCCAGCTTCCCTCACTGCTGGCACATGGAGCAGCACACCCCAGCCAAATGGCTCAAACCCCAGAGCAGGGGGAACGAGACCCTTCTCCAGCCCCCACAAAACAGCAGAGGGATGAAGCTTTTGCCAGGGGCATTGCTGGAGCAAGAGCCAGAGAGCTCCAACAAACCCCAGCAGCACAGCCAGTCCCTGGAAACCCCTCCTGCTGCTCACCCAGCAGAAGATTTCCAGCCTGTCAGGGTTCCAGTGTTAAAGAAACTTTCCTGAACAGGATTATCCCAGCTGTTAAGGGTTCTGGATTGCAGTTTCCTGCTCTGGATATACTCCTGAAGCCAGTAGAAATTCAGAGCATTAGATGTACAAGTTGCAGAAGTGACAAGTAACACTGGGAAGATGCTGCCTTTCCCTTTGGAAAAGGCTCCTCTGCTGCTTCCCCCTCAGTCCTGTGTGATGAGCAGCACGATGGAGGCCAGATCCCTAGAGGAAAAGCCTTTTCCAGGGCCACAAGGTGACTCTTCCACTCCTCTGTGGCCCTGGGCTCGCCGTGCCAGCGCTCCATGCAGAGCAGCCTCTCATCACGTGCTCTCACCACACTGTTTTGTTTCTCAAGACAAGCAGAGGCCTGGGACAGTGCCAGATCACAGAGCCCTCTGCAATGTGCCAGAGAAATGAATGCCTCCCAGTAGAGCAGAATACACACAGAAGTGATGGCCAAATGGGAATGAAAAGAGGCCCTAAACTTTACTCACTGTCCAGAAGGTGTTTGCTCAGGAGCCAGAACAAAGCCTTGTATCAACACAGCCTGTTCTGCCACCTGTGGGCAAAAAGGATGGATGGAGACACCAAGTCCCAGCAGTGCAGGAGCCCTGAAGTGGCACAAAGCAGATGCCAGCACAGGTGGCTGGGGAACTGTCACTCATGCCATCCTCCAGGTAACAGGGTCCCACAGAGCCCAGAGCTGCTCTGCCAGCTCCAGGGGCGTGCTGGTGTCAGAGAACATGAGCAGTTCTGAGCTCCCTGCTCCTGGCTCCTGAGCGGGTTCCAAAGCTCCACAGCGTTCACTCTTGCTGGCAGCTCACTCCACAGGGGTTCAGCTGGTGATGGGACCCAGCCCAGTGCTCTAGTGTCACCACAGGAGTGCCCCTTCTGCTCAGGGACAGGACAAGGCTTGTGTCACCAGCAGCTGAACAGTCTCTGGGGAGCACAGTGCCACAGGCAGCATCAGCCTGCACCACGCTGGGAACCAAAAGAGCTGTTTGTACTCACCAGGACACCCATCTTCAACATCAGCATGCATTCCAGCCCACCCAAGGCCTTTCTGCTGGACACAAGGCAGGGCAGCCCATGTGGTGGCAGCGTGTGACACCAGGTTTGTGTCTGGCACAGCTCAGGAGGGAGCTGGCCAGTTCACACAGAGAGGGACCCCCAATGGGTCCAGCACCTCCCCTGCCGTGCTCAGTGATTCCTCTGCAGCATCTCACAGCAATGCTGGGAGCTCATGCAGCAGCCACAGGTTTGGCCCCACAGATACTGAGCTGCTCCTACCTTCAGGCAGAAATGCAGGGTGGAATATTGCCCCATCCCTCACCTGGTCAGTGCCAGACTGCCACGACTTCTGGGGACACAAGGAGTAAGACACACACTCTGGTAATATCATCCAGTGCTGGGGAAAAAATGGTGTTGGAGAGGCCATTTAAAAGCTGAGATTTGTAATTTTTTTTTTTTAACACAGAATAATTTGGGCTTTTTAAAATCCGAAATGCTGGGATTCTTGTCACTGTGACATGCAGAGACAAACAGGCTGTGACATCAGCCTAAGCAGACATGGCTCTGGCAGGCACACCAGTGCTCTCCAGGGCTTTCAGACCTCTCAGTCCTCTGGTAAGGAAGTTTTCCCTCCAGATTCTATTAGGAAATGCTTCATGACCTTTGGAAATTCGATTTAATTTTGATTTCTGCTTGTGGATTAGCATTTGGTCAGCAGGTTATCAGGCCAGGAGGAGCCACTGAAAGTTCAAATTTTTTTCTCAGGAAGTTCTAGTGGGAAGCCTTTTCAAACCCAAACTCAAAATATTGATTGTCACAAAGGAACAAGATCCCAGAGTGGAGGACAGAAGCTCACCCTGAGAAGCATCAGAAACCAGAACTTCATTCCAAGCACTAAAAAAGTAGGAACATTTATTAAAAGAATTACATGACAAATGTATGCTGAACTCCCACTCAGCACTTCACATCCTCCTGGACAAGGATGGGAAGATTCACTTCAGAAGCCACGTGCAACAAATTCACTTTTTCATTCTATCAGGAAAAATTTCACCTCAGAACAAATTTCCCAATTCCACTGCAGCACCACATTCAACTGTTGTGACTGTGACCCCAAAATCACACCAACTTCTCCAAATAAATATTTGTACATAGAGCTGCCAGTCAGGTTTGCAAGTGTCAAACTGTACTCACACAAGCCAATTCACTTTAAAGAGTCTTAAATATTATCAAGAATCTTGAATCAAATTTAGTAAATAAAAGCAGATAATGCTGGTCCTGGCATTCCATTCTTGCTGCTCTCTTCCTCTCTCTGCCCCCACAGTCTCTCCGTGCCTCAGGCTGCACAGCTCACACCAGAAACAGGATCAGGCCCTGGAGGAGGGCAGGGAGAAACACAAACACATTATCTCCCATCAAGGGATGTTGGTTCACAGCACACAGCAAAGACAGAACCCTCCTGCAAAAGTCCTCACGTCCAGTTTGTAGTAAGGGGGGCACAGAACTCTTTGGGAGTGTTGGGGAATATCCTGGCTACTCCAGGACAGCTCCAGGGCGGACAGGGCTGGAATTTGGGGCAATTCAAGATTCTTTGAATGGTGCCACTGGAGAGGGCTTGCCTGAACACTGGATGCACAACAGAGCTGCTCCCACTGAGTTCCTCAGAAAGAAAAGGGCCTGGGCAGGGAATGGGACCCTGCCCAGTGCCTGAGCACTGCTCACGGTGCAGCTGCGCCCACCCCTTGTGTGGGCATCACATCCTCAGGACATTCCCTGGCCAGGAAGAGCAGCCCTTTCAGACTTTCAGGGAGTGAATTCTCCAGCCCTTGCACACACAGCCAGCACTGGCAGGGCCCTGTGAACAGCCTGGAGCCTTACAGGAGGGAGCAGCCATTAACTCACCGCTTTTATCTGAAAATCCACATTCACCAAGGGGATGCGCAGCACCTTGGGCAGCGGGATCCCCATGCTCAGGGCACCTGCAGGGGACACACAGGACCTCACATGCTGAGCCAGCTCAGCCCACAGCAGAGCTGCCCCAGGGAGGGCACAGGAGCAGAGCTTCTCGGGGCCAGCGCTGTGTGCTGGCTTTCCTGAGGTTCTCCAGCACTGGCTGTTGCCAGAAATGATGCTGGGCTGGGATGGTGCAAATATAAGGTTGGACTTCTAACTGCATCCTGAAAATGGGGATTTCAGGGTTTTAATGGCTCCAGCATTCCTTGTATATCTTCCAAACCCACAGCCACACCCACTCACATACACCCACACACACCCATACACACACACACAGACACACACACGCACACACACACACGACGCCCTCTTCCCTCCTTGCCCAGAGCTCCAAGTGCTCCCAGCATTACAGCCACCATCCAGGTCACCTTACCATTGATCACAGGCATGAATGTTTCCACAAGCAGACTGCTGCAGTGGGGCTTCAGGGTGGAGATCTGAATCAGAGAAGGAGCAACCATGTTAGCAGCACTGCCTGGCCCATGCCAGCAGCAAGCAGGACCCCTGGGACTGCAAACCACTGCCCACTGACACAGCAAAAGAACAATCCCTCTTCCCTGTGAAGTGAATCTACTTTTCTTCTTTGATTTGTATTCAGTCCTTCCTTTAGAAAAACTTCTGCCTTGTGACACTTCTGCTGCAGCTCAGTGTGAGCTTTGCCCAAGCAGAGGTGAATAAACAAACAGATTTCAGCTTTACATTTTCTTTATTAGAAAAGGCAGAAGGGAAAAAGAAACCCCAGCAACAGAGGAATTGCTACAGCCTACACCACAGAGCAGCTAACAGCTCTGACCACCAGCAGGGGTAATTCATCACAGCATCCCACAGCCACTGCCTGGCTCCCTCCCTCCCCAAGAGCCACAGGGCATCATGCTTGGCTGCTCTCCCTGCCCAGTAAAGCCCAGACTAATGTTAGAGACTTACATTACTGATGCCAACATCAGAAGACTCCAAGGAGAGGGAAGTGCTGCAGGGAAAGGAGAGCAAACAGCAGGTCAGACACAAGGCACTGACCAGAGCTCACAGCCAGACCCAGCCACCTCCAAGCACACTCAACCCCTGGGCAGAGACCCACAAAGGGACACCTGCATTGTAACATGAAAAACCAGGGCTGGCACACTTGCAAAAGAGAAAAGAAAATAGGAAAATCAAAGCTTAACCTAATTTTAATTTGCTTGTCAATGATGCAGCAGTGCAGCAGGGCAGACACAGCTCCTGGCTGCGCCTTCCCTCTCCCTCCCTTCACTTTCAGGAAGAAGACAGCTCCTGGCCAGCTGGGAGCAGAGCTTCTGGAACCCCGTGGCAGGGGGGCTGGAACTGGATGATCTTTAAGATCCCTTCCAACCCAAACCATTCTGTGGTTCTATGGAAAAGCACACAGTCTGGTGAATTTGCTACAGCTCCTCATCTATCACTGCAATCACACCACTATCCATACCTAAAATGGATGCTTTATTTCCACTTTCAATTTCTCTTTTCTACTTCTATTGGATCTTGTCATACCCTTGTCTATTGAATTAAAAGCCTTTTGAGGCATTTCTATTCCCTATATCGCTGCATACAAGCTATGCCAATTTTGCTTCTAAATCCAGCTCTCTGACAAGCTAAATGGCCCCAAATCCTCAAACCTCCTGCTATAAGGAATGCTCTCCAAACTTTAATCATGCCTTGACTGGCATTAATGACAGCACTTTCCTTTACTGCTTTATCATTCATGTCCAATATCAGGCATTTCGAACCACTGCCCAGGATCAAAGTCAAGCTGACAGTCTTACAATTATTCAGGTTACCTCATTCCTCCTTGTTATAAAACTGACACACTTTTCCTCCAGCCTCTTAAAACTTTCCAACTGCTGCAATCCTTCCTGAACTACCCCATCCACCTTATGCCATCAGTCAGGCATGAAATTCTCACATTCAGATGAAATGTCTGGTTTACAGACACGGAAAACATTTCAAGGCAGCAGCCCCAGAGCTAACATTGCAGCACAGAGAATGTCCCCACGTGCGTGAGGGGACAGCTCACCTGCCCAAGGCCAGCTGCAGCACCAGCCTGCCCCCAACAATCGACACACGGACGTTCAGAGCAAGGTCCTGCAAGCAGAGAGGGAGAGGATCAGCAGATGGGAACATCCCCATCCTAGCCACCACTCACTCAGCACTCCCAGCCACCACGCTGCACCCCTCGGAGGCAGCTCCAGCCACACTTACAGCCTTCAGCAGCAGGAAGTTGAGGATGGATCCATCTAAGTGGTTACTGAACAGCTGAATCAGGACTGAAAGCTTGACACTGGCTTTGTTTTCTTCCAAGAGGATGAGCGGGTTCCCTCTCAACACCAGTTTGATGCTCAGAGGACTGGTCCCACTGCAGGCGGAGCACTGTGGGAATTGGGGACGCATGGAGGTGGCTGCTGGCACCCCACACACCAGCCAGGCAGGGGACTAGCAGTCCTCGGCAGGCTCTCACAGCCCCATAGCTCCACAGGGCCTCCCCAAGGTCACACACACACCCTGGACAAGCCAAATTTACAGAGCAAATAGGTCTGGCACGGATCAGCTCTCCATGCTGAGGGCAGAAGGGATGAGGAAGGCAAGGTGGACACAGAGGGGGCTGTGGGTGCCAGAGGGTGCCCAAGAAATGGGATACACCAGACAAGGAAACAGGGGATATGTATCAGCTTTCTATGTCAATGGCTACAGGCTGAGAGAAGGCTTTCCCCTGGTCAGGGAGCAGGAGAAGGCAGAACAGACAATGGCACACAGGAGAGCAGGGCTGTGCAAACCCCAGCCCCTTCTCCCACTCCCATCAGCTGGCCGGGCAGCGGGACAGGCTCAGGCCATGCTGGTGCAAGACGAGGGGAGCAGAAGACTGGGGACCTTTGGCAGGGGCATGATGGCACAGCCAGGTGTGTCCTGGAGAGCTTCACACAAACCCTTGTGGCAGAAGAAGCTCCTCACCCCAGCAGGAGCGATGGTCCGCACGGCCTCGCGCAGGCGGCTGGCGCCCGAGAACTGAGGGAACAGAAGCACCAGCAGCCCCAGTGAGCCCTCCAGACAATTCCAACAGCACCCATCCTGCCAGGGCCACCCCACCACACAGCACCCCGAGCCCCCCACTCTCTCCACTGCTCCCCAGCTGTCTGGGTGACTCCTGGGAGTCGTTAAGGTGATGGCACCCAGCTGTGGAAGGTGATGTGTAGGAATGTACCCCGTGTTGATGGAGTGGCAAAACTATCCTTGTCCCCCTAAAAAAGAAAGAAGCCCAGAAGCTTCTCTCATCGATTAGGTGAAAAGACCTCTCATAAGACTTTGAAGACCACCTCAGACTTAAGGATAGCTAATTGGGCAGAATTCAAAAAGTCCCACCTGGGCAATTTACTAGAAGAGAAGTGAACAAAAAAAACCTAATCAGTTTTGTGAAGTGTTTTATCAGGGGCAAGAGAGCCTCTTGCACCTAGATCAGTTTTTCTATCTGTTATTTTGCCTTTTATTAAACCTCTTTCAGTTTCCAACACTGCAACAAAAACCATCCTGCTAATTTTTTATGCCTCCAAAAGTAGCTAAGCTGTCTTAAGTGTACTATATACCTCCAAGAGCTTATGAGACCTGGCTTGAGGAGGTACATATAACAGTGGTATCCCCCAGAGGCTTTCAACACCTGCCACGTGTGGACCTTAAACATTTCCCATTGGGAGTAGAGATCAGAGGCACAGGAAATGCAAACACCCAGGGAATGGCACTGCAGACATGCAATGTCTTTTCTTGGTGGCACTTTGCAGACTCCTTGAAAGGCTCAGGGCCTGCAGGAGTCCATGGCACAACCAGAACACAGCTGCTCTCAGCTGGTGTCCCCGGGGGTGTCCTCAGAGCCAAGAGCAGAGCTGGGCAGTGCAGGGGCTGTTAGAGCCCTCTGAGAAGGCAGGAGGGAGGCAGTGCTGCACACACACAATGCTCACAGCCAGGGACTGCCACAAACAGCCCTCCCTGCTGCTGCTGCCTGTCCCTTGTCACTCGCTGCAGCTGGAGCACAGCCCTGTGTACTCACAACTTCTGGCGTGCAGGGGAAGGTCTGTGGGGGCAGCTGGAGCAGCAGGGACAGGACTGCGTTGAGGAAGCTCTGGCGCATCACCAGGAGCAGGAGCCGGTCCATCAGAGGAGGCAAAGCAGAGGGGGACGAGTCGTGGGGGATGGTGCTGCCTCCCACCTGCTTCACCACGCCCTGCAAAGACAGGTGACACACACATCAGCCCTCAAACCTCGAGGCACGGTCAGATCTCTCAGGAGAGCAGCCGGTGCCAGCTGAACATCCCTCCCTCCTCTCCTCGGAGCTTCGGGAAAGCACCGGACTCGAGCAGCTCCCTCTGTTTTTTCATAGATGGCAGGAGCTGACAAAGGCGAGCCTGCATAACTGAGGTGCTATTAGCTAATAACACACAGTCCAAATCACAAATCTCTGCTTCACTTCATCCCTGAGGTCTCATTCCAAGCACCGAGGGGTGATGGTGCTGCACACAGTGATCCCCCTCCAGCTCCACAGACACCCACACTGACACGGACTTTTTGCTAAGGAGACTCATTCTGACCATCGGGGGGGTTGGGGCAAAGGCTCCTCCCAATGAAGTCATTTCACCAAAGTTAGTACAGCAGCATGGGTTTCACAGGCTGCAGTGTTTGCTATCAGCCCCTGCTCCTCTTTAGTGCTCACGTCCCACTGGCTTCTTGCTTTTTTAAGCAACTTGCTTTTTTAAGCTCCGTTAGCAAGTAGGTTGCTTTTTGCTGGTTTTTTTTTTTTTCCCCCCCCCACTGGCTTCTGTCCAGCTGCTTGCCTTTTTAAGCTCTCCTGTTAGCAAGTAGTTTGCTTTTTGCTGTTTGGGGTTTTTTCCCTCACAGTGAGACAGAAGTAAAAAAATGCATCCATTAGCCTGGCTTATCATTCACCCATTGCAGAGACTGAACAGCAAAGGCAAAAGCACCCTGCAGGTCTGCAGGGCAAGGGAGACAAGGAGAACTGCTCATCCCATGAGAAGAACTGCTCATCCCAGCAGCTACATCCAACAGACACAGCCTCGAGCAGACTCAGGGTAGGTTGGCATAAAGAGCCAAGAGAAGAAAAGCCCACACTATCACTTAGTGGTGATTTGGATAAAGACCTAAGCACTTAGGAGCTGCATTTCCAGGATAAATCATTAGCCCAGCTTCTCGTGGGATTCTCCAGCTCCCATGGGATGAGGAATGCACAGCCACACTCCCAGGGTCCTGCTGCCCAGCATGAACTTACGTCTAAATCCAGCCCAAGGAACTTGCCAGAGGTGTAGGGGATGCTGGCCAGCTGGTAGTGGATTGTTCCTGCTGTGCCCACCGGGATCACCGCTACACACAGGAAAAGGATCATTACCTGGATCAGCACCAGGAAATCAGCAGTAACACAACCTCCCCTGACCCAAGGGCCACCAGCCCCCAAACCACAAACAGGCCCAAGCATTCAGGGCTGGGGGGTGCTTGCTGCTACTCCAAAAGGCCAGAACATCCCCAGTTCAGCTTGGTGGGATCTACCTTTAGGATATAGCACAAAAAGAGCATCAAAGACAATAAGAAAAATCCAAAGGTGATGTATAAAAATGGAATAAGGAGGGCCAAGGTGGGAGCAGTTCACTGGAAGGCTGGGCTGTGAATTCCAGGCTCACCAACAGCCCTGCAGAAGTGCTGGACTTCTGCTGATGCACTGAGGGACTTGATGTGGGAAATGGGTCTTGCTCCCGCTGTGGGAAACACAGGGCAGCAGTGCCTCAGCCTCCACAAGCAACGCACCATTGAGAGTGCTCAGCAGATGGATGTTCACAAGGTTCATCACGATGTCGACCACTGGACAGAGCTGCAACACAAAGCAGAGATGGGTCTGCCCAACCCCCTCACCACCATCACCCACAGCCTGCCCAGAGGCCCTCCTTTCCCCACCAGGGAAAGAGCTGCATGGCAATAGACACAGCTGGGATGCTGTGAAAGACTTGGGGCAGCGCAGCATCCCTGGAGCAGTGGGACCACACTGAAGGGAAATGTTTGGATCTGAGGCTTTGCCCCACAGGCAGCAGCCCTGTGGACAGCCCAGCCCCACGGCCCATGGCAGTGATGTGGGACAGCAGCACAGAGACAGTGCATCTTGCTGTAATCAGTTTTCCCCAGTATTTCTGTGCTTCAGCTGTGAAAGGAGGACAATCCTCGGCCGTACCAAAGCGGGCAGAGTCGCTGTCAGCTGGCGAAGCACCAGCTCATTCACTGACAGGGTGAGCAAGCTGGAAAAGAAGGAAAAAACCTCCAAATCAGCACAAACAAAGCTCCAGGACAGGAGACAAAAAGATCTCCAGCCTTCATTTTACATTCTCCTACACCCTCAGTCATCCCTTCAGGGCCAGTGCTGTGGCTGATGCTCACCAGAGCAGGGGCTGGAGGTAAAAAAGAGCCACTTATCCACTGAGGAGAGAATTTCACTCATTGCTGAGAATCACAGAATCATTAAGACTGGAAAACACACCCAAAATTATCAAGTCCAACCATCAGCTCTGCACCACCATCAGGTTCCCCACTAAACCACATCCTCAGGTGCCATAGTCACATTTTTTTAGCACTTCCAGGGGTGGTGTCCCTACCACATCCCTGGGCAGCCTGTTCCAGTGCTTGACAACCCTTTCTGTGAGGAAAATATTCCTTCAGCTCTCAGGGAGCTTTCACTGCATGAAAAGAGTGAGCCTGTCACAGTCTAACCTTGTGCTTGGTATCTCCCTCAGGTATTTAAATCAGTGCTGTAGTTAAGGGAAGAGGGAGCTGTTAGGAAATATCTTCATGTTAGTTACTGGGAACAAACAATTTGCATCTGGAATAACAAGAGGAGAAATCTGCTGTGTGACATTTCCACACTGCTGCTGAACAACTCACTCAGGACCTGTGATGCCTGCAGCAGCACAGAGGCAGTTTTGTCTGATAATCAATATATTTCTGGACTGTTGAGTTGGCAAGACACAGACAGCAGGAATTCATAGAGCACCTGTTATTTATGCCCAAATTCTGCCTACAAATGGATCTGAGGAGCTGCCATGAAGTCATTTGTGTATATTTACACTTCCCTTGGCCCTCTAGGAGTTCACTTCCTGCAAACCATCACATTAATCCTGCTAAAAATTAAACCATAACCCCCAGAGCAGGTGAGTCGTGCTCCTCTGTTCACTCACACAGCATTTTTCAAAGCAGCTGCTGCATTGATTGAAATATAATGCATAATGCAAAAATTAATTAGGAGAATTTCGATGAACCCGAAAAGTGAGTAATTCAAAAGCTATAGAAGAAAATATTTCCCATTATCAATGTACTGCTGAGTTCATCAATACATGAAGTCAGCCAATCCTTGCTGTCAAGAATTTAATAAGACTGAGCAGGAGATGGCACGAATTTGCCTGGAATTACACACAACCACAGCAGTCAGAGGGAAACTCCACATGCCAGGCATCCTCCTGGGACAGCAGCCAAAGGCAGAGCACAGAACCAGGGAAAGTAATGGTCCCGTTTTCCTGGAATTCTCCCAGCCCTATTACTCCTACCCTTTGGATATCAATTCTCTAGCTAAGTCTAGAGAAAGTGTGTTGGGAAAGGTACCAAACCTCATGCTTCAGACCTTAAAATTTCCACAGGCAAGCTGGGCAAATTAAGCCTCATTCCACTGATGCAATTGGCACTGGCAATAGGAAAGAAATTCCATCCCTGAGGCCTGGCTCTACACCAGCAAGCACCTCTGTGTCCTGGCAGACTGTCCATATTAATAAAGAGAAGAGGATTGCACATAACGAAAACGTAAATCCACAGGCACTTACCCAGAAAGGACCTTGATCTTTATGGCCCCAAGAATGCAGAGGCAGTCTTCAGTGACAACCTGGAACGTGCCAGATTCAAAATTCGTGCATTTAATGTTTGCAGTAATGTTCACCTCCACTAAGATATCAATGAGTTCTGAGAGCAGGCCAACCAAGCTGCAAAAAAGCAAATGGGATTATTGCATCTCTCAGTCTCTACACACAGAAACTCACCAAAGCCAGGAGAAACAGACTTCTCCATTTCCAGCAGGCTATTGCCAATGCCACAGGTCATTTTTGGTGTCTGTTTTGCTCTGTGACTTTATTATAGGTAAGAAACACTTAAAAATCCTTAAGAGATGCAAAATATGTCAGGGCAGGGGTTTCCCTGCCTGAATCCCCCACTCACCAGTTGCCTCTGAGCTGCAGCTTGGCCCCGATGGTCAGCTGGACCCCGATCCCTGGCAGCAGCACCACCGACAGCCTGGGCACCCGGACCTTGATCAGGTGCAGGCTGTGAACAACAGCAAAGGCTGGCACAAACTAAAAACACCTTCCAGCAGCTGAGCAGCTGCACCCAGGGAGGACCTACAGCACCCACAGCACCCCTGCCAGTTCCAGCTGGAGGTACAAGGGTAAGAGACAGCTGACTACAAGAGGCAGCCTAGGGCAGGCTGGGGTGGAAGCTGACTTTGGAGAGCTGTCTGCTTTTTCCCTCCGTGGTGCCTTTTCCCTCTCTCAGTGCTGCCAGGCATTAACAGCACCACCAGAGCTGTCACTCTGCACCCACAACCTGCAGGGTCCCTTGCCACCCACGCAGTGACCACACTGACAACATTACTGGGTCAGATTTTCAGTACCACAATAAAACCAGGATAACAGCCCAGGCCAGCC
Organism: Onychostruthus taczanowskii; assembly: GCF_017590055.1. Taxonomy (NCBI): domain Eukaryota; kingdom Metazoa; phylum Chordata; class Aves; order Passeriformes; family Passeridae; genus Onychostruthus; species Onychostruthus taczanowskii. The sequence goes on along the minus strand of NW_024498418.1, from coordinate 1,299,367 downwards.
ATGCCAGGGACAGCTCAGCCCGCCTTGCTCAGATCTGATGCTGAAGGGGCACTCAGTGAAGCACTTACTCCGTGATGCTGGTGGGAGAGTTCAGCTGACTCCCTTCACCCATGATGTTGGGAACCACGAGACCCTGCAGGTGCTGGTGGATGAGCCCATTATGAATTATGGCATCTGAGAGAACTGGAAAACATCTGTGTGTGAGGACCAGCACGGGCAGCAGTGACCTGTCCCCCCTCAGGCAGATCCAGCCTGGCACAGCAAAGCCCCTCCCCTCCCCAGAACTCCTCATGGAGAGACATCAGCTGTCCCCATGCAGTAAAATAACACAGGGGTGGCATTTGATAACTTTGGTGCAATAAACCAAAGCTGCTCTTGGTGAAGTGAACAGGAGGGGCAGCAGTGGAAAGCATCCCAGACTCCAATTCAAACATCACAACTTGGCTGTGCACTGCCAGGAGCAGCAGGACCCCACTCAGATGCTGGGCTCCCACTCACAGCTCATTTCCCCTTTGTCAAAGAGGTTTTTACTTGTTGATTTTTGCCTGTTTATTTTTGCTTTCAGCTTTTGGAGTTTTTTAGTAGAAACAACTTGAAACAAGCCTGAACATTGCAAATATTATTATGTCTGCTACTTCAGAGCAGCTGTTTGTCAAATATCAGCTGCTCCAATATGGAAATGAGAAACTGAGAAAAAAAGAGGAAATAACCCAGATCTAGCCCTGAAATTCTGTGTGGCTGCTTGGAGCTGAAACGTGCCCCAGTTCTGGAGCACAGATTTCCCTGACCCATGAACCTGGTGATGGCTCTCAGGGGCTCTGAGCAAAGTCTGCAGCCCTGAGGAATTATGAAATAAAGATAATGGGGAGTAAAACTCAGAAAGTTTTACTTTACACAGAGCTTTCAAAGCAGACACAACTTTGAGGTGTTTTTTGTAGTTACCGTTCTGCATTGCCTGCGGGCTGACAGCACAGGACAGCCCAGACAAGACTTCCTGCGAGGGTGGGAGGAGGCCACAGAAAAAGATGATTCCAAAAAGCTTCAAAACCATCATCTCCAGAAGATTCCCCTGCTGGCAAGGGAGACATCAGAGGGGACAGTGAGGCAAAAAACTCTCAGAAGCGACCCCAGTGTCTTTATGAGGAAAGAAGTCAAGAAAGGAATCCCTCCTTTAGTCTTTATCTGGATCAAAGGAGACTCTGCTCAAGCCCAGAGCAACAGAACCTTCTTCATGTCCACACACATGGACAGACTGCACGTGTGGGTCAATAAAAGCCCTTTCCTCATCCCTTGTGAGTGGCCCAAAATGTTCACACAAAAGAAGCCAAACCTGATGTTTAAGCTATTTCTGTAGCCCTGCAATACACAGTTACAGGTATTTGGTGAGGGGCTTTGCCAAGGGAAGCATCTGAGGACTCTCTGTGCTCCTTCTACCTTTCCAAAGCAATAAACTAAAACACAAGTGATAAAAATAAGCCAGCTAGAAGTTATAACTTAATAACTACTAACATAAATTTAATTATGCCATAGCAGACATAGGGAGGTGACCAGGAGCTTGGTGCCCAGCACAATCTCCAACCAAAGCAGTCAAGCACTTCCAGCGTGGGGACCCTGCCCCTGCAGCTGTCACCCTGCCACCACACAACCTGCACGTGGAGGATGTTACCTGACTCAGCTGCAGCCAGCTGGGATGGGCTCTTGGCTCCACTCAGGCTCCTCTGGACTCCTCGAGACTCTGCGCTGTCCCTTTTCTCCCCAGAGCTGAGATGAAAGCACGGCCCTTATATAAAATCCGCAGCCAGGCAGACACGCCTCTCGTGCTCAGCCTCCCTGGGCCATGGGCAGCCATCCCTTTGCTCCTGCTCCTTGCAAGAAGCACCCAGCTGCCAGCTCTCTTGTTAGAAACAAGGCAACACCACTGAGCCACCCCCTGAGTGCTCACTTGGCCTCTGGATGCTGCTGTTCAGCCCCACTCACCCCATCTGCTCTAAAAATGGTGCCCCGCAAAAGTCGATCCAGTGGGGACCCCATGAGGTAAACAAGCTTTTTAAAAAGTAGTGAGAATTACTGAAGAATCTTGGCAGAAGGCTGATGTGACTTCCTGAGCAGGAAGGCAGCACACAGAGCACAGGAATGGGGGTTCCAGGAGACTTAGACCTAGAATATCTATTTTTGGCAAGCTGGCAAGTCAGTCCCAGGGTGATTTGGCCTCTGATGGGGATGCCTGTGCAGGAAGGCAGCACAAAAAGCATAGGAACTTAGGTTTAGAATATCTATTTTTGGCAACCTTGCAAGGTGTGAGATGCAAAAGACTCATTCCTCGTTCAAGTGGACTCCTGGGAAAAGATTTTCTTGACAAGAGGCAATACTGAAGTTGCAGAGATCTGATAAAGGTTGGCATTTAGATTGATTTCAGATGGGTCTGTAAATTGCCATGTAAAAAATGAAGTTGTATTGAAATGCAAAAAGCCAATGGTTAACATGGTTTTGAATAAACAACACTTATGGTAGCTGAACACTGGTAGCAGCAACATGGATTTCAAAGGAAAATCTCATCCTGCAGGAATAAGACTCTCAGCCCTCAGCAGATGCCTTGGCTGGGCTTAGCAGAAGTTTCCATTGTGCAGGGCCCCGGGGAGATCTTATCTGGGCACTTTGTTTGGGTCTGGCCACCCGTGTTCAGCTGGGATGGAAATGGGGGAAGCTGGGCAGCAAAGGGCTGGGGAGCTGGAGAGGGGCTGGTGTGCTCAGCCTCATGGAACAGGGAGCAGCAGAGATACCATCATCCTCCACAAACATGGGAGAGAAGGAGAGGAGAGAGGGAGGAGAGCTGCCTGGGCTCAGGGACAAGGCTGGCACAGGAACAAACAAAGCTTATGATTCAAGTTGAAGTTAGGAGAAAGCTGCTACCACCACAGTGAGTTTAGGGCTAGCTGTCCCCTGGGAATACAGAAGGCAGAAAAATATACTCAGGATGCTCTTCAATACTGTACAAGGTGTGTTTTGCAGCAGCAGCAAAGTGCTTGCACTGAGTCCCTCAGCATGGGCTGCCCTGGGCTTGGGCTCAATGGAGCAAACTTTTGCTTGTCACAGAAACTTGTTTTATTTAACATTCAACCAGCACTGCATTTGATGTGCTGGTGGCAGTCTAGTCCCAAAACCAGGGGATGAAGTAGATGATGTTAACAGGCAACCTATCCATGCTGCTCTTTTTTTGTCCCCTTTCAAAGACCCAAATGCACCAGGCTGAGCAGTCACCACGAGCACACCCACAGTGAAGAGTCCCTGACACTGCTCCAGCCACATACAGGGATATCACTGCTGGCAAAGGCCAGCTGCTGAGCATGAACAAATGTGGATTTCCAGCTGGTTTCAGAGTGTCCCTGTGTGTGCAGTGTCACCTGAGCTGCTGTGTACATGCACATGCCCAGCAGAGCCAGGCGCTCCCATCGGATCCTCTCGCTGTTCCATGGGATCCATGTCCACACCCTCACGTCCTGCACCACACCTGAGCCACGGCACTGACAGCAGCTGTGAGGAACACAGCCCATTTTACACACCCTGTCCATATTTCTTCTTGCTCTGTGACTTTTTCCTCCTCAGTCACATCCCTTGTCTCCCCTCTCCTGCGCCCATATTTCATCCTCTCCTTGCAGCAGTGATTTAGATATCACTTACCAGGAGGCTGGATTCAGCCCTGCAGTGACAAGGGAAGATATATTAAAATAAAGCATTGCAAGAAATTGTAGAAGAGATTGTCTCAACACAACTGCTGGAAAGCAGAAGGGCTCAAGGAAAGACCAACACCCACAGAGAAGAAATGCTCCAGAGCAGCCTCTGGCATCCTGCACTGCCCCAGGCTTGGGGTTCTGCAAGGCAGGTTAAAAAGCAACAGGATCTTTAGAAGAGTAATATTAAAGTAATTAAATGTAATAATTTACTAAATATTAAATTAACTTTTTTTTTTTCTCTAATATTCAGAACCATGGAAGCCTAGGGAAAACTTAGGAGAATTGCACCATACAGGTCAAATTAAAATGCTGAGCAATGCTGAAGATGAAATAAAATCAGAATTTTTGCACTACATTTTAATGACAGATGGTGGTTTGGGACATTTCAGAGGTTTGCAGGCTAGAGGAGCACAGTTTTCCTTCATTGCTATGTGACAAATAAAAACTAAAGAGTGTTAAAATTCTCAGAGTGTTAAAATTCTTTAATGGGCAAATAGTAACTCCTTGTTTAGAGTATAAATAAACTGAATCCTCTCTCTCGAGGTAAAAAGCCTAAGTCTGGTGGCAGGACTTGCAGGCTGTGATGGAGCTGCTTTGTACAGATGTCCAGCCTTTTCCCTCCCAGGGACACCTCCTAGGAGTCCGTGACTGCTTCCAAACGGGAGCTGTGAACATTAATGAACTGCTCAGCCCAGATGTCAATGGAAAACATTCCCTGATGCCACCAAGAAGGCAGCAGCCCAAGGGGAAGGAAAAAGCACCTGGGGAGGAAAACGACACAGCAAACTGCTGTGCTGGAGCAGAAACTGGAAAGGGCAGGGGGAACAAAATAAGTTTTAAGTGCTGACTGCAGCTGGGCTGTGAACTCGCAGCATGGTCTCTGAAATGCTGAAGTTGGGGTGATGAATTGTTTTTCCCACACAGTATTTTACTGGGGAATATGGCAACATACCAGATCTTCTCTGGGAGGGGATCAGGCCCTCGGTCAGGACAGCTCAGTCCAGAGCCTGGGCATGGAAAAGTGTGACTCACTGTTCTAATTCTTCTGCCTCACTACGAGCTGGCTTGTTCAGAGATTTTTTTTTTCCCACTCCTGTTAATGAAATTGCTCAGGGAAGTGGAAGGAAGGAGCTGTCTCTGAGCTCCCCAATGCAGTGTAAAACGCTGAATTCAGCACCAGAAACATGGCATTAGTGCAGCAGTGTCTCTGTGGAGTCACCTGTGCTCTGGTTGGTTTGGGGTGGATTAATCTTCCCAGAGCCAGGCTCCAAAACTAATTTTGAGCAATAGGATTTGCCAAAACTTAAACTAGAGTCTCCTAGAAAGGACCTGGAAGGTTTTAGTAAGAACTGAAGGACTCAAACCCTCCTCAAGCACTGGGACTTGACTCGAGGCCAGGATTGACAGAAACCCACCATCCCCAGGGCCAGATTTACAGTGGCTGGTTTAGCAGCTCCCATTGTCAGCAGCCCAGGAGGGCAGAGCAGCTTAATTAATACCCATCACTCCTGCAGCACAGGCAGCCTTGCCAAGCTCAGGCTGACCTGGGGCTGCTGCTTGGCACACAAACCCCAGGCCCGTGGCAGGGCAGACGTCAGAGCCCTCCTTTGCAGCTGTGCCCGTGTCTGATCACTCAGCCCTGCAGTTTCCTACACGGGCAGCTTGAGAAGCAGGAGCATCATCTCAGGCAAGGGCCACACAGAGAGCCCGGGCAGGGAAAACAGGGAGAAGGACACAGAGAGCTGCCTGTCAGGAGGAGGCAGAGCAGCAGCATTGATTTCTGGAAGCATCCGCAATGCTGAGCATAAACAGCAAAGCCGAGTAAAATCACTGCCGTGAGATAAGCACAAATCGATGTCTCCAGGAATTTTACAGACAGGAAATTTTCTTCTTCTGAGACGCCGACAGAAGCAGAAGGAGCATAATGTTATCAGCCTGCAAAAAGGGACAAACTTCATCAGGCAGATGCAGCACAGTGAGACGGAAAAGAAAAGCACAGAAAACTCACTGGACACTCTGCAGAGCAAAAATTGGGGCACTTCTGCAGACAGGTGTTCAGACCTTGCCCAGAGCTCCCCAACACAACACTGACAGCAGCACAGGCTGCAGGGCTCACAGGGACACCCAGGGAAGCCCAGGCACCCTTGCAAATCCCTTCCCAGCTGCTTTGGGCAGGCACTGCTTCACCAAGTTTTGCAATATTTTATCAGTGTCTGTCACTGCAAAGACCAAAGTGCAGCAGAAGTGCTGCCCTGAGCACCTTCCTGGGTGGGTGTTTTGCATCTGGACTTTCAGGTTTGGCCCATTCCAGGTTTCCCTGGGGCATTCTTTCTCAGCTGGCCCCACACAAGGGGTTGTGACCTGCTGTCTGCCCTGTGCTTGGGGTGCACGGCCAGAGCCATCCCTGCCTTCTGCAGCAGCTGACCTACACCAGCAGCTCTCCGTCCCTCCCTCCCTGCTGCTGCCCAGCACATCCCCAGCAGAGCCACGGTAGCCTGAGCTCCTCAGTGATGCAACATGCACCTCAAAGTCAATTCCAGTTCTGTGTTTTAAGCAAATGAATCCCTCTCCTGCTTTCCTCCCATCACTTCCAATCACTCGCACTGCGAGCGCGGTGAACGCCTCAATTCCTCCTCACTCTTCATTCTTCCAATTTATTTTTTCCTTCCTCTCAGGCTGGAAAATGGATTTCTGTCCATTTTGTTGTCTCAGAAAGTGTTGGCACTGTGGTGCCAGTGAAGACTTTTTAAATAAAGACAGCTAATTCTATTTGACTGAAGGATAGCGACACAGACTCAAAGCCATGTTTCTGCCTTGCCTGAGGTTTGGGGAAGCTTTACTTTACAAAAAGAAAAGCAATATTGAGTGAAATTGTCCTTGATAGTCTCCATTAATCCCTGGGAAGAATTAGCAGCAGCTTTATATTACATTCATACATCTTCTAGAAGCAAAGATTTCAGGCTTTCTGTCTTATTCACAGCTTTTAATAGAGCCTTGACACGGTCTCTTCGGACACATCATCAGCACAGGTGGCAGAATTAGTGCCCTGCTTTGTCCAGATGCTCCTCGGGGGATAAATTACAGCCCTGCAGGCAGGCAGGGTTCCGAGTCAGCGTTATGGAAATAAATGCTTATATCCAGGAAGACACCGACTGCTCTAAAGAAATTGCAGCTGAAACCAGAGAGTGAGTTCATGTTAAACAAACCTTGCTGATGAGTTAATTAGCCTGATGAGCACGGATGAGGTCTAACTCACCCAGGTGCCATTTCCCTTCCATCAGTTTGGTGAAGGTGTGTCGATTCTGTCTTGGGGCAGAAACATCAAAACAACCAATGTGATTCTGAAAGAAGGAGACAAAAAGGCATTAAAGGACAAAGAGGCATTAAAATCCTGAGCAGGCCGGAGGGCAAAGAACAGGGTCATGCCACACAGGTGGGTGGCTGTCCTGCCTCTGACTCCGTGGGGCTCAGCATCCCAGTTCACACCTACAGCTGGTACAGCTGATATTTGTGAGCACCCATCCCGTGTCCTGTGCACCGAGGAGAGGCCACATTTCTCACACATCCTGCCTGGGTCCCCGTGTTTCCACACGGAACAGCCATTCCAGTGCAAAAGATGGGTGAGGAGCTCGGCTCTCGCAAAGAAAGAGACGGGAGTGAGGGGCAGGTGGTGCACGGGCCCAGAGCTACCCTGGGGACAGGCCTGGAGGGTTTCTGGTGAAATACACCCACGAAGCGCAGAGGAGGGCCAGGGAGAGGCCGAGAGACACTCCGGGAGCAGGGACAGCAGCTCGAACACCCAGCGCGGGGCTGGAACCGCGGGACTCGAACCCGCGGCCCCTGGAGCTCAGGGCGGCTCCCCGGGGCTGTACCGCCCCCTGCTGGCGGCGGGAGGTCCCGGGGGCACGCACCGGGCAGGGACCGGGCAGGGACAGGGCAGGGACGGGGCACGGACCAGGCAGGGACCGGGCACGGACCTGGCAGGGACCGGGCAGGGACCGGGCAGGGACCGGGCACGGACCGGGCAGGGACCACCCTGGAGCTCAGGGCGGCTCCCCGGGGCTGTACCGCCCCCTGCTGGCGGCGGGAGGTCCCGGGGGCAGGGACCGGGCAGGGACCGGGCAGGGACTGGGCACGGACCGGGCACGGACTTGGCAGGGACTGGGCACGGACCTGGCAGGGACGGGGCAGGGACCGGGCAGGGACCCCCGACCGCCCCCGGTGACCGGGAAGGGGGCACGGGACAGCGCAGGGCGGCAGGAGGGTGTTGATGGAACGCTGGAGGTTTGGAGCTGGAAGGGAAAATGCGCTAGTTGGGAAGGTTCCACAGGAAAAGGTTCATGAAGGGGATGAAGCTGCTTAAAGTGACTGCCGTTGTGGGCAGATCGATTCCTGTGCACCAAAGGCAATAAAGACAGAATAGAGAGAGACCATTTAATTCCCCTTTCACTAAGAAGAGCTATTTGATATCGACCTGACACATGGCAAGGAGTGCAATGCCAGCCCTGAGCATGGACACAGCCCAGGGGCTTGGGGCACGAGCCAGGGCCAGGTAACTCACACTACAGCATCACAGACACTCAGAGTGATGGGAACAGGCATTTCAGCAGGGCCTGTTCCCTAAAAGAGGGAACATTTAGACTGGAGATAAGGAGGAAGATTTTTTTACTATGAGGTTGGTAAGATTCTGGCACAGCTTGGCCAGAGAAGCTGTGGCTGCCCCATCCCTGGAGGTGCTCAAGGTCAGGTTGGAGCAACCTGGTGTAATGGAAGATGTCCCTGCCCATGGCAGAGGGGCTGGACTAGGTAATTTTGGAAGGTCCCTTTCAACCCAAACCATTCTATGATTCTAAGTTACAAAAACTATGTGGCTCAAGGATGATTTCACTCACACAGTAAAAGCAAAACTTTGATAGCACAGGCTGATCTGTTAAGAATATCTGTTAAGAAGCTCCACAGCAGAGCTCCTCACATGCACAAAGGGACTCACAGCCATGCCAAAGGCCCCAGCCACCCCACATCCTGTGGGAAAGAACTGTGTCCCTCACCTGCACAGCAGCAAGGAAGATGTCATTGTTCAAAACCCCACTGCAACCTAATTAAAACCTAAATAAGCTTCCACAATTGCTTTTAGCATCCCACCACTGAGCAAGAAACACCCTGTGTAACCATCTGGGGGCAGAGGTGCTCACTGGAATTTGTGTGTGAAATCACCACGTGCTCCACCAAGGTGTTTCAGCTGGATCACCCCCATACCCAAACACTGAACCACAGCGTGCAGCCCTCCAAACTGTCTCCAAAACAAAGAAGAGGATTTTTCACAGCATCACCAGGATCTGGTAATTTCCTGCAGCCTCTCCTGACTGCAGATGCTCAGACTGTAAATAATCACTACACGTTTTTGCTGCCACTGATATTTTCTCGCCCGAGGCAGCCGCTGGCTGTCCTGCCTCTGAGATAAGGCTGGGGAGCTTCACAGGGCTTGGGCGCTTTGAGTGGAATCTTCTCAACATCAAAGTCCCAGTAGGGTTTTTAGTGAGGCTTTAGAACCAAGTTAAGGATTTTTAATGTGCCATGCAGCACCCAGCATCAAAGGGACAGCGTCTGCAGGGGCCTGCTGTTAACAAAGTCACCAATAGCATGGAAATACAGCTGAACTAAACAGCTCCATCACCACTATTTTGAGCAACTTTTATGTAGAGGAGAAGAACACTCTGGAGGTTTACTTGGAGGAGAGAGTGAATAAAAAAACCTGACTCCCCTATTGGCCATGTGAAATTAGTCAGATGGAAATGAGGAGCTGGGAATCTTTGAGCTTGTGCCGTGCAGCTCAGTATAAATATTCTCATTGAATTATGACACTTTGCAGGCCTCACACACGGAATCAAGGTCATTGGCAGCAGTCGGCAGGAGAGCTCTGCTCCTTCAGCTTTGCTGTTTCAGGATGCAATTGGTTTTTCTCTTCCAGCAGAAGTTATTGTAAGCAGGGGCTCGCTGGGCTGTCAGAGGAGGGGTGTGTCCAACACGGCCATGGGCAGCAGGAGCGTTGCTGCGTGTGAAATATGCTGTGTGAAACTCTGGTAACACCAGCACCCTGCAAATCCTTCCCTCCTGTTGTCCATTTCTTCCCAGGAACACGAGCATCCTGTCACTCACACAGAATCCCCCCTGTGCCCCTGGCACAGGGCACTCCAGAGCCGCTGCTGAAGAGGCTCCTGAGGAACCCCCAGCACTGAGGGGCGACGGTGCTGCCTTGACCAAGAGTCAGCCACAGCGAGGGCAGGGCTGCACCTCCATCCCACTGAAGGGCACGGCTTTGGCAGCCAAACGCAGCTCACACACAGGAATCCAGCCCTGCTCCTGCACTGGGAGCTGGAACACTCTCAGAAACACAAGCTGGTTTCCTGGGAGCTGGAGCAAATACACATTTTCCAGCAGTTTCCTCTATTTTTCAGGGAATAAGTAAGACAAGCAAGGGCAAAGCAACACCCTGTGGCACAGCAGGATCCAAGGCTCCCTTCTGCAGCATCCCACACCAAACAAAGGTGAAACACCTTCTGCCTCACCCAGGGGAGTGGGCATTTGGGACATAACACAGCAAACACCATGGCAGTGGCTGTTTGACCCGCTGCAATACAGTGCCAATTTCAGAGCCACAAGGTTCTCACTTGTTTTTGCCAAGCCCTGATGCAAGGAGGAAATAAGGCATCTTGAGGGTTTTTTGTTGTTGTTGTTTTTGTTTTTTTGTTTTTTTTTTTTTTAAGTAACAGTTTCCAGCATCTTTTCAGACCAGTAGGAACCATCCCTACAGACGTCGTGGCCCCATTACTGAGCATGACCCTGACTGCCTTCGTGCCAAGCAGCAGGTCTGAATTCAGAGGCTTTGGACAGCCTCTCCCCAGCCCTCCTGCTTGGCCAGCAGCAGATTTCTGCTGTGCACCACGGCTGGGTGGTTGCAGGGCTCCCAGCTGCCACACAGCTGAGAAAATCAAACTAATATTATTAAGTTAACGCCAGCCCTGGGTGCCTCCACCAGCGATCAAAGCCACCTTCGGCTTCACCGACACGCAGTGACTTGTAAAAGGCTGAGCTGAAACAGTATTTCACGGCTTGAATTGCTTCAAATCCCCCAGGAACAAGTGTCAGGGCTTTCAATAGCTATAGTGCTAATAATAAAACAGGGACCTCTTCCAGTATCACAGCACAAACAGTAGTTATTTCTCTCTCAAAGCTTTGATTCCTAAAACCTTTCTTACATTCAGCTTGACATCAAAACACCCATCTCATTCACTGAGGCTGTCACAGGAGAGTTGTGTGCTGCTATTAGAAATAGCCCTGAGGTGAATTAAGAACAGTCTGTAATGATGTTCCACTACAGCAACTTTATTTCTACCAAACCAAATAAATGAGCAATATTTTATCTGATGTGCCTTGGCTCAGCAGAGAACGGCAGCTGCTTCCCTTATGATTTATTGAATTGATGTTTTCTAAATAGCCAAAGCTGGTCTCTGAAGCCAGCCACCAAATCTCCCACTCCTAACAGCCCAGCAGAGACAGGAGAGGGACATTCAAGTTCTGGATAGTGGCAAGCTTGGACATGAACACTTTTATTTGTAATTTTCCCCCTATAAACAAAATGCAGAAACAAGAAATTGTATTTTAAAAAAATCTATAAATATTGATGCTCAGCAGCTGGCAGCAGATACAGGGCACAGACAAAGCTCTTCCTGAACAGCTGCAGAAGCAACAGAGTCCAGCACAGTCAGGGGAGCTTTGGGTGTTCTGGGTGCTGCTGGAGACTGGGATGGGGGCAAGGAAAAGGTGAAGGGCTCATGGAAATATGGAATGTCTTTGGGAGTGGTACAGGCAGCACATCCCAGCACTGCAGACACCCCAGGGTACAGTGGGTCCCTGCAGCCATCACCCCAGAGCAGCACCACAGTGAGGTGAGCAGGAAGAGAAGAAAAATCAAACAATCACAGACACACCAGCTCTCCAGCAAACAGGACGTGGCAGCCACAGCTGAAGTGGGATTTGGGGCTTCTGGAAAACTGGCAGGAGGAAATGCATGTTCACATCAGCTATTAAAACGTGGGATATTCTGCCAGAGGACATCTCCTAAGCCAAGAAGTTGATGAGATGCAAAACAGGTCTGGACATTCACACGGACACTAAGGACACAGGGAAGCATTGCAGGAGCAGCAACAGATTTCATGGAGGTCACACTTCATGGAGGTCACACTTACTTCATGGAGGTCACACTTCATGGAGGTCACACTTCAGTGGGCTCTGCTCCCAGAGGCTCCAACACCAGAACAGGAGGCAGCAGGGGTTTTTTTAACACGTGCTGCAGAGTGCTGGTGCCTCAGAAGGGCCTGACAGAAGAGCTGCCAGCGAGGAGTGACAGTCCCGAGGGACAGAGATGATCCATTCAGGGTGTTTTCATTCTTTTAATGCCAGAGCAAATGGAAAGCTGATGAGGGCAGAGCAAAATCCTGACCAGGCAGCAGCAAGTGCCTGGTGTGGGCACCACTGGGATTCCTGCCCTGAGAGAGGAAGAATGCCCCAATATTTATAGCCTGAGAAATGCCAAGCACTTCATTCCACGCACTGGCTGGGTGTTTGCTCCAGGAGCAGAACCAGGAGCAGCAGTCTCCAGGGATAAGGGAGTGAAGGGTCTCCAGACCGTTCTGGGAGGACACCAGCCCCAGGAGCTCCCATCTGTGGAATTGCTGATTAAACACACCCAGGCTGGGGGAAAGCTCCAGAGCACTGCTTTGTTTGTGTTAGTCAGCACATCAGCCCTGTCTGATGAAACAGGGAAGCCTTAAGGGAAAACAGCTTAAAACCTTTACAGAAAGCTCACAAAGGCTTGTCCTGATGCCAGTTCGAGTCCCTGTCAGCAGATTCCCAAACCAAAGCAGCCTTTGATGCCAGCTGGGCACACATTCCCCACAATATTTCACTCGAAGGCTATAAAACAACAACAAAAATAATTTCTCTGATACTTTGCCCTTGACTAATGTGCACTTACTGAAATAAATAACCACCTGGTCTTGCCATTGAAGAGCAGCACAAACATTGCCACAAGCAGATTATTGACCAGAAATCCAGAAGCCAAGGTATAAACAGGTTAGTAATTCAATAAACAGAACTGTGAAGCATTTCCAAACAGACCATACAAACCTCACTCTACCTGCCTCCAACAAAGGAAGTCAAATATCTATTTATGAGATTCTAACTCCCTATTTTCTATGCCATTCAGCACAAAGAAGAAAAAAGAATCAAGATAAAGAGAGGGCATATTTTAGCTGTTCAGGATTTATTCATTCAATTTACATTTGAATCAATTATCCAGGCAAAGCTCGAACACTGCCAACGTGATTCAGGTAGCTGAACACACATCATAAATAGTGCAGCATTCAAGTCATATAATCCATGCCTGTCTTTCCTGGATGGCTCCATAAGCAGGAAGAATATCCCGACTCACAGAGTGACATTATTTCCAAGTAGGAGCGTGCTTGGCTGCAGCTTGGAACAGAGCCTCTGAAACCTCTCAGACAAAGCCCTGGCTAACATCCAGCCCAGTGGATTAGGGATAAACCCCTGGAAGGCTGGGCCAAGCCCCCAGCTCGGGCAGGGCTGAGCAGGGCAGGGCAGGGACCTGCCTGGATGGGTTTTTGGCCTTTTGTCACTTAAGGAGTGCTGGGGTCACTGATGGCTCCTGGGCTGGGAGAGCCCCTGGACCTGCTGTGCCCACAGCAAAGGACACAGAGCTGCCTCTTGCAGCCTCACATCCACCTCAGGATTCCCTTTTTCTGCCTGTAGCTATGGCACACAATGCATCTCTCTGAGGAAAACAGATGAGAAAACTCAACTCATTTCACAAGCAGAGAGCGGAGCCGCTCCTCTGCTCAGCTTTTCTCCAGCAGAACATTTCTGTGCTGCAATGGAGTTTAGCTCTGCACAAATGCAAGAAAGGAGACAAAGAATTATGAAGCCATGTATCCCATTAGCATCCAAATGCAGCTGTGGAGGCAAGGGTTTTTTCTGGAGATAAGGTGGTTTTGAAACAGTACAGGAGGACGAAAAATTTCCTTTATGAAACACATTTTTCACAGACCTGAAATCCACAGCGCGTTATAAAACTGAATTTGTTGCTGTTGTTTTTATTTTACAGCACTAATCACTAAAGGCTTGCTTAGGTGGGCAGGAAAAATCCATTTCCCATTGTATTAACTTCACACAATTTAAGAAGCCTTTCAAGGCCCACATAAATGCAAGTAGGCACTCCCAAGTCTGCCTGTCCTGCACTGGCTGGGCACACAGATGCCCACAGGTGTCAGTGGACATGCCAGACAGTCCAGAGGTGGAGAGCACTTAAATCCTGGAGTTCCATCACCCATCACTTGATTTAAAGTCTGTGGGAAATGAGCTTTCCCAGAAAACCATTTCCTCTGGGACAGAGAGTGAGAGGATATTCACCCTCCATCCCAGAGGATTAGGAGACAGCAAATACCCTCAGATCCTGAGTGCTGGGATCTCTCCACCTTTGAGAGTCTGAGAATTAACAAACACAAAGGCTTCACTCCTTTGGCCTCCCCAGCCTCACATCAGGGTTTCGGAGAACAAGTGCACAGGGTGAAGGGAAGAGCCAGAAAGGTTCGCTGAAGATATTTAACAAAACTCTGCAGTATTTGCTAAAGCAGATGTGCAGTTACAACACAGAACTCTTACCCCAGTGACAACAGACTGCCTTTAGTCAATTCTGAGTGAAATTATCTTATTTCAGTGTGGAGAAACAGATGGATTTGGTGCATCATCTGGAGATAAACAGACCCGGGTCAGGTGTAGGCAGAAACACACATCAGAGCTTTGGAATTTTACTGCTCACTCCCCCAGACAACTACATTTTCATACAATATACATAAACATTGTTTTGGCACATGAACAGCGCAGCCTAAGTGCCAAAGGGATGGTTGTGAGTATGCAAGGTTCCTAATGCCCAACTTGACTTTTAGGAATCAACAGAAATACAATGTGCAATTGCTTCAGCAAAGAGCAGGCACTTGGACTGCTCCAAAAGGGGAATTTTAAAAAGAAAAACAACCAAAACCAACCAAAAAAAAAAAAAAAAAAAAAAAAAAAAAGAGGAAAAAAAAACCCCTCTGGGCTTGCATAATTTCAATTTTGTATAAGGAGCAATCAGGGAAGAAAACAGCCCTGTGGACTTGCAATTGATTTCCAGAACAAAAGCTCCCAAGGGATCTTGAAGGAGGTTGATCTGAAAAACAAACGATGACCTTCTCGGCCAGCCACAGGAACACATCGCTGCAATCCTCCCCTCTCATCCAGCAGGAAGGAGAAAGGCTTTGCACATCCTGGCCGCGTGAGCAGGAGCTGGTGAAAGGAGCTGGCATTGTCACCGCTCTGTCCCCTGCCTGCCCCAGCCTCTGGGAGCGGCTCTCACACAGCTGCTGGCAGAAAATGTCAGGAAACTGTTGGGAAACTTCAGCCTCTGACAGACACTGAGCTCACACTTACCTCCCCAGGCATTTCAGAGCAGTAATTACGGGTGGCTCGGGCGCACACTTGCTTTCCCCTTTCTGAAACGCAATTACAGCTGCAGAGAAACAGGAGGAGATTTATGGAGGGAACACCAGAAGAATCAATATATCAGCCCAGGTGGAAGAGCATGATTTTGAGCTGCTGCTGAACTACACTAAAGCACCTAAATTAACTTAATTACGTGTCAAAACATGTTTACTTGATATATAAGAGATATTTGTTTTAAAAAACCTCTCAGTTCCGTTTAAAAAAGCAGGCTTGGCTCTCAATCAACATAGCTCCTCCAATCAACTTTTAAAGACTCCATGCACCATGAGAACCAGACATTTTATAGCTCATCTCAAAGTTATATTTAGATAACAGGCATTCAGCAATTTACAGGCAAAATCAAATCAGAAATATCAGCCAACTGACTCAAGAGAAAATAAGGAGGCAGTCTAGGATGAAAGATAACCTTTACATGCCTAAGCCTCAGTACTGCCACAATTAGCTGTTCATGTATCTGGATGGTGACAGCCACTTTGGAAGATATTTGTTATATATATATATGTGTGTGTGTATATATATACGTATATATGTGTTTATATACATGTGTGTATATATTTTTAATATATATTTAGTATACGTATATTAATATACATATATATGTATATATGTGGTTTTATATGTGTGTATATTTTTAATATATATATTAATACATGTATATGAATATACACATGTATGTGTATATTTTAATATATATGTATGTATATTTTATATATATTTATTTGTTTATTTATATTTATATGTATATATACATATGTATGTATGTATATATATATATATGTGGATTTATATGTATATATATATAGATATAGATATATATATAGATATGTATAAATGTCCATTCCCTCCTTCCTCCTTTTCCATAAGCTTTTCACGTTAGGGCAGCATTTCAAAACACAGTAACTTGTCTAAACAATTGGTGACCACTGCACAGGGCACACGCTGTGCTGAGCTGGTGACAGGTGTGAGTGCAGCTGGAACAGGCGCGTTTCAAATGGGGTGCCCACACCGCTGCAGCCCACAACAAACACCCCGACAGGTCAGGAAGGCACCAGGGCACCTCCCCACCAGCATCACCAGCGACACAAGGACGCCTGGAAAGCAGCATTATTTACAATTTCTCTGGTAGAGCAGCTCCTGTGTCCAGCAGAGAAGTAGCTGGAAACATGAGAATGTTATTGTGTTTCAGGCTCAGAGATTTCAGCTAAGTCAGGGAGAAGCCCAGGCTCACTGTTTTCCTTTCAGAGGTGCGGGGTGTCACCTGAGCTGTCACACGTGGCTCCAGGGTGACTGGTATTCATCAGCAGGGCAGACAGAGCAGAGATCTCCTGCTGCAGAGCTGGGCACACCCCAGCCCACCCGTGACACACCTACAGCTCCCACAGGGACCCTGCTGCTGCAGCCCGGGCAGGTGACATTGCCACAGCCAGGGGACAAAGCAGGGTCCTGCCCTCTTCCAGTGGAGGCTTTGTAAAAGGTGCCTCAGAACACACTCCATGGCTGCATCACGGAGATGAGTGAGGAAAAATCCCTTTTCTCCTCTCTTGGCCCCAGAGAATGCCATCAGAAGGGAGCTGAGCCTTGCTTTGGAACTCAGGGATGTTGAGTGCTGCCACGCTTGCATCAACACTGCTGCAAAGGGAAACTTCCGTGGAGCTAAACAAACCATCAGCAGCCAAGAGCAATTAGAGAAATCACCAGGAGAGGATTGGAGCGCAGTTCAGTGTTTGGAAGAGCTGCCTCAGGAGAGGGCAGCCTCAGGAAGCAGATGGGTGCCTCCTCTCCCCGAGCAGGGGCACACAGAGCACCCCAGGCTCTGATTCTGGACACCGTGGCCAGCCAAGGTCACAGCCAAAAAAATCTGTTCCAAATCTTTGTCCAGAGCCGGCTAGCACCCCAGGCTCTGATTCTGGACACCGTGGCCAGCCAAGGTCACAGCCAAAAAATCTGGTCCAAATCCTTGTCCAGAGCCGGCTGCCGAGCCCAGGTCTGGATCCAGCCTCACCACCAGGGTGTGCTCCCTAAGGCGCTGTGCCACAGCCGGATCCCGGCTTTCCTCTGGAATAACCCAGCCAACACCTGTGATTCCAGGGACTGAAATAGTTCACAGGGCCGCCCTGAGCTGCTATTTGAGGCACACGTTTAAGCCTCTATTTTCACTTAACCCAGTCCAGTCTGTACAGGGAACACTCCCTTAGGGAGGGAGAAAGCCAGAGGTCCTTCCCTGAGACACTTGCTCCAAAATCCAGCTCTGGAGGAGCTGCTCACAGAGCCACCCAAGGGACATTCAGGGTGTGCCCTGCAAAACCCAGCCCACCCCGCTCCTCTGGGCAGTGTCACATCACGTGCTGTTGTGATTCTCAGCTCCCCAAATCAGCAAAACCCAGCCCACCCCGCTCCTCTGGGCACGTGCTGTTGTGATTCTCAGCTCCCAAATCGTGAAGGGAAGATCATTATGTGCAAAACATTCATAATAATATAGTTACCATTACAGGGTTCTACAGGCCTCACCCTGTTGGTTTATTCTTATCTCTAAGGATGAGAAAAATGTGTTCAGTGCTGGGAAGATAAGATCTGGATACAAACAGCCCCACAGTGCAATGAGGAACATAAAAAGATCAGAAAAGTGCCCTAGAATGTTAGGAAAAGTAGAATGCAAGGCCCATGGGCTAATGCACCTTCCCAGAGGCACCTCTTGGGCCCCCCTTCCTCCAGGCAAAGACCAAGGTCACCTGCAGACTTCCCCAGCTGCACCACCAAGCCAAAGTCCTGCCCTCTCCCACTAGAATGAGCCAATAAACATGAATTAATAAAAAACAAGGCACAATACACAGCATTGTTCCACCACTGGTGTTTACCTTTGTGTTCAACAAAAGTAAAGCCCAGTAAAGCTCAGGCTTAGAAAAAGCAACACAAATTTCTTGCTAAAAGCAGTTACAGGCATCCCTTTATTTATGTCCTTACAACCACACAGACAACTCAGGCTGCCAGGGGGGCCACCTGCCCCCCAAAATCTGCTCCTCTGTACCTGGCTGAGGGAGCTGCTCTCCCTTCCCCTGCTCTGCCCATTTTTAAGCTGCAACCCGAGCCTTGCTGGTGCTGGCAGAAATGATGAAGTGGAAGCTGACACATGTTTAAGCTTTCCTAATTATCCCCTACGGCCTACTAAGTATAATTACCAAATAATGCCTGGGAACACGGCTGCCTCCTTGGCAATTAGGGTGATGGCACAGAAGGGCCACCAGCCCTCCCAGCATGTCCTGCTGCAGTTCCTGGCCAGTTCCTCCCAGGAGCATCCCACAGGAGTGGCAGAACAGCACCCAACATCCCACCTTCCTCTACCCAGAGCAGCTGCTCGGGATTTTAGGACATAAAAATAACAAACTGCCGGCATTGCAAGGATCAGGTGCTCAGAGGAAGGGCGATGGGCCTGTACAAATGGTTTATTTGCACTTCACAGCAGCTGCTCCCCTGCAGAAATGTGTCTGGCCAGGTCTGTTCCCCACCGCCCTGAGGTTCACCTGTGGGTCTCATCCCTCAGACCCTGTGGCCCCGTCCTGCTCCAGAGCCAATGCCAGGAGATGGAGCCGTGGCAGACAACCACCCTCGACAGCCACAATGCCACAGAACCAAAACGGAGAAGGGCACGAAGCCAGGGAGGACTGCAGGGGTGTTTTAGCCGCTGATGAAAATAACCAAGCTCGTGCATCCTTCTCTTACTGCCAGACCTCTGCTCCTTCCAGCAATCCCGTGCCTGCCCTCAGCAGAATTCCTTCTCAGACAAGAGGCAGAGTCGTGCCTGCACAGCTCTGAGCAACCTGCTCAGCCAGTTCCCAGTGAGCTCTGGTTTGAAATCATCTATTTTGAGAGTTGTCTCTGCTTTCACGGGGAGGATGGAACACCCACACCAGGCACCCAAAATCCCTGCCAGGAGTGGGCAAGGCTGCAGTGGCTCCTGCCCAATGGTTCAGCCTCAGCAGCCAGGTCAAGGTTCGTTCACCAGCAGCTGCAGCTGCTGTAAACATGAAGATTTACTCCTGGTTAAAAATTACAGTGTGAGCTGACAAGAATTGCAGCATTTTCACACTGATTTTAATTGTGTTTTGGCCAGCCTGAAGTTAATTCTTATTTGCTGTAACTCCAAAATGTGTCTGCCTCTAAGCTGGGGCTGAACCCAGATTTGCTAGCTCATGAGCACAGATCTTGGAAAAAAGATCTTAGGAGATCAAAAGCTAGAGGCCAAAATAGCTAACTCTTTAGGGACAAGGCAATTAAAAATAAGCAGAGATAAATATTATATTATATATATATATATATATATATATATATGTTTGTTTTGTTGGGGTTTTTTTAACCTACTGTAAGGTCTGTCAGGGACCCAGGCATCCTGCTACACTTTCAACAAGAATATACAGAGTACAAACAAATCACAAGTTAATTATAAACCTGGTCATAGCAGCTAAGAAAACACTGGAAGGTAAATATCTGCTCAGGTGAGATAATTCTGCCATGGAACCAATGTCCTGCTCCACAGAGGGCCAGCTCCTATTAACAGGTGAGTTTTCCATGGGGTTGTACCTGCCTTTCTTCCCAGGAGCTTCCACCCCCTGACATCACAGCTGCTGCTAAAGTAATGATAAGCCTGAGACTTTTTATATACAAAATGTGTGATATGTTCTTCAAGTGACCCTCCAGGATCTCAGGAGCTCTGAAGGGATGAATCCAACTACTGGCAATCTGCTGAACAGATAAAATAAAATTAATTAATTAAGATTTTCTCTAAGGACAAGCTCAACGATTTAAGGGGGTTCTTGACACTGTACCCTTTGCAACTTTAAGAAACAGCAAGAAAGTGATCTGCAGGGAGAAAAAAAAAATTAAAAAAAAAAGAGGACTTTGATTTTGATCACCTCAGCAGTGGACAGCAATATCAAATTATTGTAGTTCACAAAAAATGTTAGACTAAAAATATTAGAACTCCTCCTTCCTCCTCCACTGATGGAGCAGGACCACAGCCTTCCTCAGTGCTCATGATGAGGTTGGTCATGCCAGGATTTTGCTCACATGTCTTTTGTAAAATCACCTGGAAGGGAGGACACAGTGACTCATGTTCTGTCTGCTCTCCTTCCTCTGTGCCCAGCGGGTGGGCTGAAGCACAGGACCAGCACTTCCCACCTTTTGTACTGCTGCTACTTCACTCCTCAGGCTTTTCTGCCAGTTTTGCTCATTTTGTTTTTGCTACAACTTAAAATTTTAGCAGCAGCTCTCTGGGTCTTGAGAGAATCAGCTCTTATCTTGACTTTTTCACCTTCTGCTGGTGGGGTTGTCTGCAAATGTCAGAAGCATCATCACATTCCTAAAGCTCCTACACTTCAAATCACACCCCATGGACCATCACAGTCCCGCTTTTATCTGAAGTACATTCAGCATGTTTGAAGTCTGACAGCACTTCTTGAGGGGCATTACTTCTTTTCAAGATTAAGCACAAGGGAATGTCATGCGAAGACAGATTCTGCAACAACTTTACTGGGATATAAAATAGCCAGAATTAGAAAGTTGTACTGCTGCCCAAGACAAGGCAGAGAGAGGCAAGGACAGCAGGAGGTGATGCTCCCTTGGAGCTTTGCTGCCTTGGAGCAGCGCTCGTGGAGAAGCAGTAACCGTGCTGGGACAGTGAGCCGGGTTTGGGCTGAGCCTGCCTTGGCTCCAGCTCTTACCCAAAGCCCAGAACCACACTGGGCATTCCTTTTGGCCTGGGCAGTGCCCTCCTTTGGGCTTTTCACGGCAAGGAAGCCAAGTCTGCAGCAGGAAAACAGGAAATGGGAGTCAGGCTGTGGGAGCCCACCCAGCACGTGCTCATCCCAGAGCACTTGCAGCTCACACAAAAACTTTCTGTTTCTTTTGAATGCTTCTCATGGATTCCTCTGGATTCTCAGTAACTGTCTGAGCACTGGAAATAAGTTGTGTTTCATCATGAAAGCCTCAATTGTTTTTTTATACTGTTTTTCAGCATTCTGCCTTTAATATCACCCATTGGCTCCAAGAGCACTAAGAGAAACAGAATCCACTACTAAAAGCACTCAGAAAAGTTGAATCCCTTGTTTAAGGGCATGTGTGGCAGGATGCCTGCAGCATTTCCATTGGAGCCAGCTTCTGATGGCTCCACAGGGAACAGAACAGAGCCATCAGCTCAGCACAGGCTCCACATCCAAGCAATATTCATTAAAATAGCAAAAACACAAACTCCCCCACCCCTACTTCCTCAAAATCAACTGTTTGGGGAAATGTATGGCAAACAGCATGATGCATTTGCAAATAACAACCCCACTCAGGTGCTGGCAATGCCTCTGGAAGCTGGAAGAGATTCTGAACATGTACATCAAAGCATTGAGTCATGATCAGAGCTTTAATCTAAATTTGTTCCATTGATGTGGCAGGAGATTTGTTCCACATCAAGTTGTTTATGTTTTGATGTGCAAGTGAGTAGATTTAGCTCATGGTTCAGTCTTCTAGAAGTCAAAATATTTCTTAGAAACATGGCCCATTTAATTCTGCTTGTTCTTTGCTGCTGGAACACTATTAACATGCATGCTGCTTTTATTTGGATGCCTTCCTATCACTCTTCAACTCATGTTTAGTGGGCACTTCTCCAAAACCATAATCCTCCATACAGGCAATTCACTTAAGAGCTGGGCTCCATGATCCTTGTGGGTCCAAATATTCAGTGATTCTGTAATACCTCTACAAATATTCTCTGTGGTCCCAGCCCAGAGAAGGCCAGAGACAGCCTGGACTGCAAAACAGTGATAAAGCATCATGTAGCAAAATCATCTCCCTGTGCTAATCAGCACTGATGACGAACAAATCTAACACTTTTCAAATCCCTTCAGTGTAAGTGTAATTTGGTGAGCTGGCCAATGTGTAACTGGAGTGTCTGAATCAAAACTTCCCCCAGAGCTGGTGGTGTCACAGCCCAGAGGGGGGGAGCAGGTACCTGTGCCTGTCACCACAGACCTGATCCCCCCAGGAGATCAGCTCATGCTTCCAGTGCTGGAAAACCTGCACCTTGCACAGCTCATCCAGGCTTGCCAAAGGATGCAGGTCAGGTGGCTGGGGCTCAGGTGAGCCATCCCCAGGAGGAGGGGGCACAGGTCCCATCAGTGCACACCAGCTCTTTACAAGGTACCACTTCAGAGCCATTCATTCATTAGACAAATGTGCAAAAAGAGCAAAGCCATTAGTGGCTCTTGCTGGAGACAGGCTGTGGTAGCCATCAGACAGGTGCAGGGCACGAGGATAACTGGATGAGGAGAGCCCTAAATGCAGCTAGTTGGGACTGGAAGCTCTGTAACAATTTTATAGGAGAAAGGAAACCATGCCCCAAGGCCATCTGCAGTGCCTGTGAGGAGGAAAAGACCCTCAAAGCCCAGCACATACCGAAATCCTGGTCATGCAGAGTGCAAATCATCTCCTTGCAGGCAACAGGATTTCTCCTCTCACCCAAGTCCCTCTCCCACCAGGAAGGTATGGCACATGAAGCTGCTCACTGTACTGGAACCTGCATCAACAACAGGACAGTGATCCAGCATATTCCTGCCAGGAATTATTTGCAGACAAATGTGATCCATCAAGTACAGCCCAGGAAAAACCCCATTAACATGCAAAAAACATCATGAGGCCAAAAAGACAAGGAATCAGGAGGCAGAAAAACTAATTGCATGAAGGCTGCTTAATTATTTTTAAGGTTACAAGAGAAGCCTGACAGAATATGGGCTCAATATAGCAGGCATTGCAGAAATTTCTATCAATCTTATCACAATTCTGCCCTCCTACTAGAGCAGTGCAGCCATGAATGCTGACCAGCATCAACTGACTGATTAAGACACAAATCTCAATATTACTAATAAAACAGCAAGTGCCAGAAATAATAGGCACTATGAGCATGTTCAGTTTCAGCTGCAGAATGAAGAAAAAAGAACTTTTATGGTGTCTTGCCAATAAATTCATCTCTGGGGAACCATCAAAACAGAGGATGCCTTTCTGCAAAGCAATCACTGATGGCCTATGAGCAGAGAAAATCTCCAGCTCTGCATGACAATGACAGCAGGGCAGGAGCCATGGAGCAGATCCTCAGCCAAGCCTGAGTGGGACAGGTCCCTGTGCCTGGCAGGCTGCATGGAGGAGAGGAATTCCAGGGCACAATAGGGAAAGTTATAAAAAATCGGAGAATATTAAAGAGGAGA
This sequence comes from Onychostruthus taczanowskii, assembly GCF_017590055.1. Classification (NCBI taxonomy): domain Eukaryota; kingdom Metazoa; phylum Chordata; class Aves; order Passeriformes; family Passeridae; genus Onychostruthus; species Onychostruthus taczanowskii. Next base: position 1,275,780 of record NW_024498418.1, on the reverse strand, counting down.
GGTTAGGTTTTAAAAAAAGCAAGGCAAAGAAAGGATCAGAGGAGACGAATTTGTAAAAATATCCAAACTTTGAAGCTCTGCAGTGGTCACAGACAAATTCCTGACCTAAACAGATTTAGACAGTGAGGCTCAATCAATTGGATGCACATCCAGGTTAAACAAGATTTCAGAAGAGCAAGGGCAGTCCTGGCCTCCCTTCCATGCAGAGGCAGTGCTGCACACAAGTGCTGTGCAAATCCCCCACTCTGCTTCCAGCAGGAGAACCAGAGGAACCTGGCACAGAGCTGGCACTCTTTGCTGAGGAGTATGGCAAGGAGAGGAGAGGAAATCTCCTTTTGCAGTGGGAGGCAGTAGAATTTTGGGAGCCATTAAAAACTGCAAGGAGAAGGAAAGCCAAAGATGCATGATCCCATAATCCATACAGAAAAGGCAGCAAAGAAACAAGATTCGGGAAGGGTTGCTCAGGAGAAGGATATGCTCTTCCTGCAAGAAGGAAAATCTGGGAAGCAGAAGTCAAATGCAGCTGCTCTTCATACAATCCCTTGGACAGGAGAGCAGCCAGGCCTGGGCTCTGGCAAGTCAGTGATTTACAGCCTAAAATCAGAGAGTCCTAATAGAAAAATAACAGCCTGTCAGTGTAAGTGATGGTGCTTGCAGGGCCTGCCAGCCTCCTGGAGCAGCTGCTCACCACGACCTGCCAAGAAATGGGAATGACCAGGAGAAAACAGGCTGTTCTGCCAGGAGGGATGAGGATTACTCTGCTTTACAGGTCCTGGACAACGCCCTGAGCAGGATGCTCAGACACCCAGCAGCGCTCTCGAGAGCTAATGGAAGAAGCACAGCTCCTGCTAAAAACAAGAAAATCAGTGAAAAATGAGGTGAATGCTGTAAGCACAGGGGGAGAAGGAAGCATGGGGATAACTGATCAAAAACCAAGATCACATTATCAAATTTCACCTTTGAAAAGGGGCCCAGGCAAAAAGCTCACACCTTAGCTATGCACCAAAACACCTGGAAATTAGTGCCTTCCTGTGCTAGAGAAAACTGCTTTGCAAACAGAAAAGGCATTTCTAAAAGGATCCTGTTTTGGCATTTCCTCTATTCCCTTGCCATGAAGCACAAAGTGGGGGTGGCTGAGGAGCAGCTCTGGCCTGCAGCACCCTCCCAGGTTTGCTCAGTTCCTAAAATCCCCAAAACGACCTGTGGTTTGAAAGGATCCAGGAATACACATTAACACCCAGCAAAAGGGGCCCAAAGAAACAATTTAAACAGCCAAATTCTAAATATTTGTGAGTAGTCAAGAATTTGCAAGCCGCTCATGGGCTGAAATTCCCCCATATGCAAAGCTTATGTGCAAATAACAAAACAAACCCAAAAAATTCCGCAGAGATGCCCCAGGTTAATCCCACCATATAATCCCATTTCCCAGCTCCTTCACTGAAAGCCTTACACAAACCCCAGGCTGGTCAGAGCACAAAGCAAAGCCCAACATTACCACCTGGTGGAAATCCTCTTCTGCTACAGCCACGAGCAGAAAAATCATTAAATTCATTTTGCAGAGTAAAAGAAGCTGGGTTTAGACAGTGTCAGTGTTACACCAATGTCGAGTCCTGCACACCAAGGGCCCCCAGGGGCTCTGGGTTTAAAAAGCACAAGTTTGGCAGCACAGAAAAATGACTTTTTCAGAGAGAAAGGCAACAAGTCCACATGCAAAGCAGCCTCCATGTGTGCCCATGTCATTTCCCTTGAGTCCACCTATACAGATGCCAGAGAAGTTGCACAAGGATTTTTTTTTTAAGTAAGATAACACAAAATTTACAGGTAGATAAATCATGACAGCCACAGAAGACTCAACATTACTTTATCCACCAGCACCAAACCCAGCCATTTAGGAGCCCAGGTCCCAGCAGTCAGGATTTTGGACTCTTGGAAGCAGTGATTCAACATTCACATCTTTTGTTGTTGCAAAATTGTTTGGACAGGAGAACCCCCAATTCCCAGGCACACGTTGTTCAGCCTGCACTGCTGAACAGCAGAGCCCAGCCCAAAGAGGGAAAACAGGGAGGAAACAGCAAGGAAAACAGCACAAACAATACAGCTGTAGATACAAAAAAAGTCAGATATCTCCCAGCTTTATGGCAGCCCAGATACAGAACCCTGTCTGGGTGGTTTCCAGCATCTTGAACAGCAACCATGGGCTGGATCCTTGCTGGATCTCATCAGTGTTTGGAGCTGGTGGATGGCTGAAAACAGCACAGAAGGGGGGTGGGAGAATGCAGAGCCAGAGAGGGGAAAAGTAAGAAATAGGAATGAGATGCAAATAAAGAGAGACACAATCAAAGAGTGTGAATTGGAAAAAGAAAATAAATAAATAAATAAATAAATAAAAAAAATAGAAGTTCAAATGGTGGGAAAGTTTGGTACAAGAATGTTGGACTTGGAAGGAGGATAATGTTAAAATCCCAGCAGCATGGCCTGATCCCACTGTGCAATGGCAAAACCCCAGATCTGAGGCACAGAGCTGTCCTGCAGGAGCCTGCCTGTGGGATTTTAATGGGAGCAAAGGAAGCACCGTGGATCTTATCAGTGGCTGGGCAGGAGACAAGGCTGAGTGAGGAATGAACTAATGAACTTTATCTGGTGTGCCAGTCCCAAGGAAGGCCTGCAAAGGAGGAAGGATCCCACAGAAGGACGTTGTGCTTGGAGCCTCAGTGCCTGTGAATGCCTTGTTTTAGAGGGAGGATATGGCAGGAGAGGCCGTTTGGTTTAGTCCACTGCTTCTGCTTCCTCAGGAGAGGCCAGAGGGACATAAAGAGTACAGAGGGAGTCTGAGGGAAAGCAGAAAACAGGAGGGAGCAGAGGGGACCGGCCACTGAAGGTGGAGAAAGGAAAAGCAGAATAAAAAGCCAAAGGGGAAGAGAGGATTGCACAGTATTTCTGTGCATGCAGAGGTTTGGGACTGACAGAAGCTGAAGAAAGGCCATCAGAGCAGCAACATTCCCCAGGATTCCCCTCTACAGCCCAGAGAGCAAAGGCTGTGAGGATCCAGGTCTGGGGAGAGCCCAGAGCTGCAGAAGGATGGTGACCAGGACCCCGCTGTCCCTGCTGTCCCGGGGTCAGCCACCACCTCCCAGGGACACAGGAGGTGCAGCAGCACAAAGTGCAATTCCCATTTTGGTATGGGAAAGAACAGGGCAAGGAGAGCAGTAGGAGTCCCACTGATCCACTGCTATCCATATTTATAATATGCCAGTATCTTATGAGCAATAAAAATATCCAAGGACAATTTTATAGACCAGATTCACAGCCCATTTGAGACACAGCCACAATAACAGTTTGCTACACTGTCTTACATGAGGCATTCAAAGTCCAGGCTCTTGGAGAGAATCTGTGAAAAAATGTCTCCTGGCCAGACATAAATGCAGAGCTGTAAGCCTAGAAGAAAGCTACGAAAGGTTGATAAAAAATTTCTGCATAAAATACATATATTTTAGATATATTTCATTGTCTCCACATATCATTTCGCAGAAAATAGTAAAAAATTAAATAAACTCATAACCTGCAAAGCGTAGATGAAAAATGAGTCGTGACTTGAAGTACTCCATGAGTAAGAAATTTGCAGAGTTCCCAGGAGCTGCCAGAATTGCTTTACAACAAGGAATGCTCAGAGCACTCCCAGGGACCCCTTTCCCAGAGGGAGGCACAGACTCCCAAAGTCTGGAGTAAAGGAGGTGTTTACCCCCTAGGAGCAGCATCCCAGCAGTAATGCAAGGCCATGGTGCAGCTGTCCCAGTGAGGGAGGAGATCCTGACACATTTATTATCACAGATATCAAACAATTTGGTGCCAGGTCTGCAGAGATCCCATGACACAGGAGTAACACTGTGGTGGCTTCACACACTTTGAACCTCAGGCACCCACAGCCATTTCCAGAGCATGCAGAGTGTTGGATGTGCTGGTAACATCCCTAAATCACAAACCAATGACAAAGGCAACATTCCTTTGACTTCCAAGAAAAGAACACTGCATGGCCCCAGAACAGGCAGAAATTTTTGTAAATATCACAGAATCACTGTCTGGTTTGGGTTGGAAGGAACCTTAAACCTCAGCTGGGCAGGGACACCTTCCACCGTGCCAGGTTCCTCCAAACCCCATCCAACCTGGCCTTGTGCACTCCCAGGAATGGGGCAGCCACAGCTCCCCTGGGCAATAGCAAACTGACACTGCTCAGACCCACATCTTTCGATGTAGCCCTTGATTAATGTCCCCAGGCTGCAGAGAAGAACTAGGTTGTTTCCAGAATTCAGGCAAAGGCTGCCACCATCTGCCTCTCTAGACTTCACTGTCACCTGAAGTGACAAACAGGTTTCCTCGTGCCCCTGCTCTTGGATGAGCTCTGTCCCAAAAGAGCTGTAAGTCAGACATTTTTCAGCCACAATAACCTTTGGAGACAAACTAAAAGTTCAAGAAAAACTCCACAAACAATGTGAGCTTGAAGCTCACTGATGCCAAAACGGAGAGAAACAGGAATCAAGGGTCCAACTGCACCTCTCCAAAATCCAACCCTGTGACCTTGTGCTCAGCCGAGGACACTTCACTCAGCCAGCAGGAACCTGAGTATGGATGAGATGATCCTGTTTAAACAGACCCTCCTAGAAAATTAGTGAAAAATTGTTTGTTCTCCATCTCAGTTCCTAAAAGGCAGCAATGCAAACAAAAAGCATTTCTCTCAGGCATGTTAAACCCTCAATCCATGCACACTCCCACCTTGTGAGACTGCCCTGTCCCTGCTATCTCAGCACTCAGGTGTGCAAACCCTGAAATCTCCTCAAAAGGTTCCACTCTGGTTGAAGAAGACAGAGGTACAAGGCCAAGGAAAAAGCTGGGGTTGGGATGAAGTAGGAGAGGGGATATATCATCATGTTTCGCCTCACTGAAAACCTTTCTAATCCCTAAAGAATCAGAAATGTTTGGCTTTTGAAGCACAGAATAAAGAATGGAAACGGAGGGGCCTTGCAGCAAGGGGGGATGCAATCCAACACCTACTTATGATGGAGTTGGAATCTTTATCCTTCTGCTGAATGTCTATCAAACTTTTCCACTTTTCCTTAGAAATTCATGCTCTAGTCCTTCCCTGCCTTTAATATTAAAAAGGCAAAAGAAGTGTTAAATGTGGAATTCAATTCCATGAGTTCATTTCACCATGGACACAGACTGTTTTTGCAAGAGGCTCTTACACCTTCACTCTCCTCCCCCAGCCCCAGTGCAGTCTCTCTCCAGGCTGGATTAAACTCAGTTCTTTCAATCTTTCTGAATAGGCCATTTTACCTCTAAATCCACACCCCATGAAGGAGAATAGCTGTCATAACTTATATCCTGATTTGCCTTTGTAACAGGCACAATCTTCTACATTCATGGTCTCATATACAATACCCTAACCAGACTGGTTAAACCCAAAAGAGAACCCATTTGAAGGAGTCATTTGTCACCAAGTCCATTGCTTTACAAGAGGCATTCTTAAATGATGAACTGGTTTATTAAGCCAATTCCATCAGGGAGGATGCTCATGTTTTCTATTTGATGGAGAAAAGAATGCTTAAGGAGCAGACAAATTTCCTGGCAGCACAAGAGAACCAGTTCAAGTGGAAGACAAATCCCAGCAGTTCTCATGTGGGGTTGGGTCTCAGAAATACTGACTCTGAGTCTCTAGAGTCAGAATGGTTTCCAGCATGGGAATTCGGGTTGCACATAGTCCAGACCCTTCCTACAGGACAGACAGTGACATCATGTCCACAGCACCAAAGGGAGCAGAATTAATTACTGAGCTTCTGTGGTGCTGACAGGAGGAACTATGGAAGATGGTAATGAAAATAAACACTGCCTACCACTGGTAGCAAATAGTAATATTTTTCTTACTTTTTTCTTTTTCTTCCTTTTTTTTTTTTTTTCTTTTTTAATACATCAGGAAATTACTTTTGCAACTGCTACTCCTTCAGCTTCATCTTTCATTCCAGAGGACAGTGTCATTAGCCAGGCTGTGAAGCATCACAGTCAATGTCAGCCTTCAGAAAGTGTCAAAAACGTCTCTATCGTTAATATTATCTGTAATTTCTTTCATTGCCTGCAGAACCCATTCAAACCTGTGAAAACAAGCATTGTAAATTCACACCTAGACTTAACCAGGTAATTCATAACTGGGAAAAAAAATCATAGGCATGGCAGGCTGTAATAGATGAATCAAAAGTGAACCCCAAAAGAGCCCTGCAGCACACTCCCAGAGTTTCCAAACCATTTATTAGAAGCCTGAATGGTGCAGTTCATGGCCATTACACACCTAGACAGGTATGACAGTTATTTTTAAATTGGCTATTTGGACATGCTGCTTTTCAGTTTGCACACATATCTGCAGTGATTTTGCACATAGCACAAACCACTATGTAACTCTGAAGTATTAAACTTGCATTGTGATTACTGCTCACTAATAAAAACTTTCCTAAATTGGTCAAAAGAGAGTCACAGGTTGCAGCTGTTATCTTGCCTTACAACTGAAAGCCTCAAGCCTTAATGCTATTGCCTTTAAATATTGAATGTTTGAAGGAGAAAGCAAAAGGACATTTTTCATAAGAAGCATATCATAAATTAGGAGGAGAGGAAATTTATTTCCTCAAGTATTTCCAGAGATGTTTCCCAGCCAGTTTGTTGTTTACTGCAAGTGATCAGAAATAGTATCTTCCTCTTGTTCACCATGAGAGGTATCTGTGAAAGGCAGTCATTGACCCCTATATGAGAGTTTCCTTGACTAAAAACCAGTCTGATTCCTGAATGGATTATATGGAGTTTGACAGCACAGGGAATCTCATCACTATGTCCTGCAGAAGGGGAGGAACAGGGGCAGTGCAGTAAATGTGCTGGAAATGGCTTCTAATTGTTCCAGGGGAGGTTTAGGTTGGCTATTAGGGGAAATTTCTTCCCTGACAGGGTGGCCAGGCACTGACACAGGTGGCCCAGGGCAGCGGTGGAGTCCCCATCCTTGGAGGAACTCAAAAGCTATGTGCATGCAGCACCTGGGGACATGTGGCCTTGGCAGTGCTGGGGGACAATGGGACTCAATAACCCTGGAGGGCTTTTTGAACCCAAACAATTCAGTGATCTTTCCAAGGTCACTCTTTCTGACCCTCTCTCTGAGGAAAAGCACTGCTTGCGAAGCTTTACCACGCCAGGTAACCCCTCAGAGCCCTGTCAGTGTGAAGATGCTTTACACAGATCAGCCCTACCTGAAACAGAACCAAACCAGTTACCACCAGCTCCTCGTGTCCCACGGTGCAGCTCTGTGCCAGGGGAGATGGCTGTCACTTGCTGTGGTGCCACTCACCCTCGCAGCAGCACATTCCATCTGTTCCCACCTCCCTGCGCATCCACAGCTCCAGGGTGGCTGCCCCACCTCTGCTGTGGGGCTTTCCCCCTCCTGACAGCCACTGTCACAAACCTCTCCTGCCATTCCCCTCCCCACGCTCCCAGAAAGCCCTTCCTGGAGAGAAAAGCCAAGATTAAACACAGGTTTGTATTCAGGTCCTGGAAACGGACCCACCTCCACCATCCCTCATTTTAATCTCATCTGCTCATCACTCCATAAATATCAACCTGCAGAGCTCTGGACATGTTAAGATTTATATCCATGCTGTCCCCTGAGATTTAATGCCTCCTGAATGTCCATTCATCCTTATGCATACCCTGGGGACAAAATCAGAGCCAGAGAAGATTGACAGGCAACCATTTTATGAAATATTTTCAAGAGGAAAATGTCTGCAAAACATCTGTTGGACTTAAAAACAAAAATTGCACCAGTTCCTGTGTCCTACAGCTCTGACAGGTCAGACAAAAAATTTTTAATATATAAATACATATTTATATATAAATGATTGAAATGTATATAACATAGCTATATATAATATTTAACATTATTGTATGTTGTCATACTGTTTCAATATTTATATATTGTTTAAATAAATATTTACACCTATAAAAATATATATCAAAGTTAAAGATATATTATTTAAATGCCACAGTTCACAAGGCCAGCCAGCTGTGTTGAGAAAGAGAAGAATAATTTTTACAGAGAGCAGCCTTTGCCTCCTCAAAGCTGGGGTTGCCTTCTGAAAACTTCCTTTTGGTCTTAGAAGTTTTGGTTTGGTTTAACTTTGTTCCCTCTCTATTAAAAGGAAAAGATTAAATGGAAGACAAAGATTGTCTTATTGACAGTTTACATCTGCACAGCCTCAAAAAGATCATTTTCTTCCAGAGAGCCTGATTCTTCAGCTTATAACAGGTGTTACTCAAAAGAGAAACCCCATTTGTTTTGCCTTTCTTTGGCGGGACTTTGCCCGATCAAGCCCAGCTCCCTTCCTGCAGCACAGCAAGACTCAGTCCTCCGACTCAGTGCACCCATCCCTCCTCTCCAGCCACTGACCAGTGCACTGTTCCTTCCTTTCCCTAGGGCTGCTTTCCCACACCAGACACCTTTGCAGTTGTCCCTGTACCACTCCATGGCACCACTTTGTTCCCATGCATTTATCCTCCTCTGCAACCTTCTCAAATTTCCCCTCCCATACACACCTACCACGTTCTCTGCTCACACGTTTAACTTCCCTCCTTCCACTCACTCCAGGCCCATTAACTCTCCAGATGGAATTTCTGTGAGGAACCAAGAGGCCCAGACACCTCTCAGCCCAAGAGGTCTCGCTCACCAGGCTGCTCAGGTCTCCTTCCTGCAGAGGATGCTGTGGGTTTGCTGCCTGATTCAGAGCAGCAGCAGAGCAGAGCTGCACTCCCTCCACAGCCGCTGCCATTTCACACTGCACCAACCACAAGTGGTTATTAGGAACTGGCAATGCTCCATCTCACCTCCCTTTCTCCACATTAGAAGATCAGTAATTTCTCAGCTGTCCTGACACAAACTCCCTCTCCTCTGCCAGTAACCTGCAATAACAACCCACATTATTATCTCCTTTTACTTGTACAGGATTAGAGACACGGGGGTGTGCACCATCAGACTGGCCTGAAATCTATGGTACAGCCCTTTGAGTTTACGCTCCATCTTGCAAAAAATTATTTTCCCTTGTGAGCAGCAGATTCCAGCCTTATCCTTGACAAGATGCCCTCAACTCCCACCCCTGAGCCTGTTCCTGTGAAAGGACATTCCACCAGACAGCCTACGAGATGACTGAGTGCTCAAACAGCCACATTAAACTGTGATATGATACGACAACAAGAAAGTTTCTGGCCTTTATTTGAAGGCTTTTTACCAGTTACAGTAAGAATTGTCATTGCAAACCAGGATTTTTTTTAAAAATGAATAATAAAAGTTAAAAAAAACATCCACGAGTCCACCTGCAAGTAAGACATGTTGGTACAGAAAGGAGACATGAGCTTTTGCTTCTTCCATTCTGTTTGTTTTTCAACGAACTGATAAAACTAAGATACTAGGAAAGGTTGGATGCTATCAGAATCATTCCAGCAGGTGAGCATTTAACAGAATATACTGTACCAGGGTAACAGAGTAGCTATGTTAAGTCAATGGGTTTGAGTTGAGCCTATTGTAATTTGCTTCCCAAAAAGGACATTAAAAACCAGGAGATGCCAAGATGTTACAATGGAGCCATAAGTTGGCTACCTGAGTTTGTCCCCATTCTATTTAGGACTCATCTTGGTAGCAAAGGAGCGATGTAACCAACTGGAAATCTGAGCAGTGTGTGGCTGACCAGACTGCCACTGCAGCTCAGCTTTACCATGCACCTTCAGCACATCCACACATCCACGGGCCTGCCGAGGCACACCAGCAGCAATTCTGACTCAGCCTTCTCTTAGCAGGAAAGGCCATTTACCTGCTTTGACCAAAATCAACCCATCTGATGACCTGTGCTTCCCAGTTCCACACATGCAATCCTCTTGGAAAGAGACTTGAAGCAACCAGGTCCCAGTGCACAACTTCTGACCTCCCAAAAGTCATCTTCACCTTCAGCCACATCCTGCTGCCACCTTTTGCTTTGAGTTGCTGGAATAATGGAATATTTAGAGTCGAAAAAAAATATGCTTCCGACTTCAAAGCAAGGAAGTAATGGGAAAGAAGATTTTATGTGCGTCAAACCCTGGGTCTGTGTCCAGCCCCAGCTGTGCCACACCAGCAGGCAGTGCCAGCAGTGCCTGTTCTCCTCAGTAAGGCACCCACAGAGCCCTCAGGGGCAGGGAAGGTGCTCCCCAGCAGAGGAGCAGCCCTGCAGGGATCACTTCCCATTCCATGAGCACTTCTCTGCAGATGCTGGTCTGTGCACACAGCTGTGACAGGAACATTTAAGCTCATCTAAGAAACACAATTCAAGTCAAACAAATCAACTCAGTTTACAGTCAGTCTGCTCACAGAGCCTGGTGACAGAAACAATTAACATCTTGTTTGTCTGTAACTCATAACCAGTGTTTTAGCAGTTTCAAAACACATTAAACACATGTAAAGTCATGGGACAGCATTCCTGTAACACATCCCTATTCCCACACCAAGAGGAGGAGGAGGAAGTCAACACCACACTCGCATCCCATTGACTTGTGGGAGGGAAAACACAGAAAGAAAAAAACCCAAAAAAATAAAACAACCATTTGTGCCAGCACACTCCAAACAAAGTTCCAAGACTACTGCTACTGAGGTTAGCAATGCCTGGGGCTGGGGAATGGGAGCTGAAATTCCAAGTCCTGCAAGCTTCATCATGAAACTATCACGGGCTTCAGCTCTGCCCAATCGTATCTGAAAGCATGAGAGACTCCAGCAGACATGACACTCTTGAAATACAGAACTTTATTTAGAAACTGCTTAAAATAGAAAAACCCTGTCAAGAAAAATCCAAGTCAAATATGGTTTCTCAGTAAAATGGAGTTTTAGGGCAACAGAAGTCTAAAAGGCCACAAGAGAAATAGCACCACTGCAATTTTAAACAATGGCTAGATACTTGCATTTTTGGCATTCACTGAATTTGGGTTTTTCTCTGAACTTCACAAAGATTCATGCACTACACAATTACCATAAAATGCTCTCCTACACACATTTTAGGACAAGCTACCACCAGAAACAAATGAATACAAGCACAACAGGACTGATCAATCTCAGTAGTGAAGGGGGGTCAGAAGTCTTGCAGGATCTTGCCAAACACAACAGTAATGAGGGGCATGATAGAAAAAAAGGACAGTTAAGGAAAGTATTTTAAATATTAATATTTAAGTTAGTCTCAGTACTGTATTTTCTGCAATAACATTAGCTCTGTTAGCCAGCATCTTTTAGTTTTTACCCCAGAAGATTACTGAACTGGCAAGTGTCATTACTAATATGCCCTGGTTCAAAGGGGAAAAAAAAAAAAAAAAGAAAGCAGACAGAAAAATATCATCCTCATGTGCTCAATTCACTTTCATTCAAAGCCAGTTGCACAGTGCCAGTCCTGTTACAACTACTGGGCGTGTTCAGCATTCCTTGGGATGGGAAAGGGAAAAGTGAGAGAACAGAAGGGATTCCAACAGAAATGAAAATAAACAGAACAAATAAAAACAAGAGCCAGAAAAAATCACTTCTGAAGGACATTTTAGGCAGTAAGACTGTGTGCCCTTTGCTTTGTTTTGCTTTTCTTACAGAAAACACAGTACGTTTTGGCAAAGCCACAATGCCACAGAAAAAGGCTTCAGCACTCTTCAAGGTAATTTATGTGTCTCAGCTGTTCATACTCCCTCTAATCTTGTGACAGGCAACGTTAAGGCCCATTTCATCGAGAACTAATCACTTAGTAAGCAGCTTTACATAGGAATGGAGTTTTGTTTTAATAGCCCCTTTTGAGCACTTGCTGACACAGTGAGACTGCCATGCAAGGCCTCTCGGACAGCAGTGAATGGAGTTAAACAAACGTCTACCCCAATATGAAGCACATAAAATCTCCCATCACATTACTTCAATTTGGCATATGGAAGCATATTTTAAATACTCTTAAGGCATTTATTATAATTTCTGTTCTGCAATTTCACATTAACTCAATCTTTCTGTGAGTCAGTCTTTAATTTCTCTACTGCACACCGCCTTAGATACAAAAAGAGTCTTCCCACAAACCAGTGTTTTACCAGCAAACCATTCTGCAACAAGTTCCAAATATTCAGCCTCTTGCTCCCTAAATATACCACCTCGATGTGAATACTGCTCTGCTACAGCGTGAGAAAGAGCTCCTAACTCAAACCCACTGTAAAAGTGAAACTTCTGCAAAGTGCACTTTAAGAAGAGGTACTTTTTGCTTATGAAAAGAGACCAGTGAGTCCTCTAAGAATAAAGTGGAGTATTTTACAGTTAAGCACATGATCTGGGGCAAAGAATTCTGATGTTGCTGCTCTGCTGGTACAGTATGTGGTCTGTTAATACTCTTCTTGTTCCTCCTGCGGTGCTCCTTCGTCAGGTATCACAAAGCCTTCCTGAAGGGAAGAAAACAAGTGCTTTAATGAAAAGCTGATGTCAAACCAGTTCCTGGCTACTCTGTAGGTACTTTTTTTTTCTTCTTACTTCAGGTAAGACACCCTTAAGTCACTGTTTACAGTGTCAAGATGTATTACCAGAAGTATTTTCCTCATCTTTGATCTATCATTACATACTACTCATGAAAGGTGTACCTTGTTTGCTGTCTGACTATAGTTAAATTATCTGATGCTTTATTACAGGAAAAAGCTAGGCCATAAACCTCACAGGGAAAAAAAAAAGGCAGAACTAGAGGGAGGCCTGGAAAGCAAGTGTCTGACTATAGTTAAATTATCTGATGCTTTATTACAGGAAAAAGCTAGGCCATAAACCTCACAGGGAAAAAAAAGGTAGAACTAGAGGGAGGCCTGGAAAGCAAACCAGCTTCCAATTACAAGGGTAGGAAGAACTCTGCAACCCAGTCTATTACAGATTACTTACATCTGTGGCATAAAGAATTTCCACAATCCTCTGCAACACTGGATCATTCTCCCCTTCATTCTCCTGGCAGATCAATTCAATGTTCCTCAATTTGCCGAAGTAGAAGTCTCTCTCCTTCTCCAGATCTTCAACAGTAAGTTTCAATGCATTGATCTGCCAAAGGACATCAATAATAATTATATCCAGAGACACAATTCCGTAGGATCTATGCAAAAGGGGTGTCCCAAAAGTTCTCAGAAGGGTGTTGATATGCAAAGCACTTCAGCAGTAACCAAGATATGGGGGAGGGGGGACTGTGACAGGAAGAAAAGGGCCATTTCTCAGATTTTAATATCACTGCACAGCAAGCATCCAGTCCAACACACACAAATCCACTTGGAAAGACTAAAGGCTGATTCTACGAAATAGGTAGAGCACTGACTGCCTGCAGTCCTCTCTGCTAACACATTCTTTCATGACAACTCTCCTGCTGCCAGCAGGTTCAGTTGTGTTGCACTCCGGATTTCAGTGAAGGAGCAGCTGCTCATAGCTCTGCTGGAATGCTGGGAGAGCTGCAACACAGCTGTGGGAATACTTACAAACCCTGCTATGTGTGACACAGCCCACACTGGGGTGAAATGTCTGGCCACTCGTGTGCTACAGGAGGGGGTTTGCTTCATCAGGAGAGGAAGACCATTATAATGAAGGGTTCCAATTAAGTGATTTTAAATGAGCTGATTCACATCATTTTCTTCCATCTGCCTGACCCAGACATTCCATGGTATAGGAAAAACAAACCTGCACATAACTCTATCAAGCAGAGGTCAGTCACAGGGCTGTCCTTACACACCTGCTCGATCAATCCCGCTGATTCATCGTCTCCTCCACCCTTTTTGCCCATCCCAGGCCCAGCTCTGGGACCTGCTGGGGTCCTCTGTGCAACAATGGGCCTCTGCGGGGCTGCAAGACAATTCACCAATTAATTCCAATTCTCCCTCCCATAAAGGCACTATCCCCCCTCCAAACATGCTTAGGCATGAAAGAGATTGAAGGTATGTTCCTCCCTTAACTCCATGTAACATGTCCTTTCATTTTGGCACACTTGGCACCAATCCTTGCTGATCTCTCTTTTACAGAAGACTGCTCTTTCTGTAGCCTCCAGACACCTGGGTACTACAGCAGCCTCAGTCTTTGAGCATGGCATCTCTGAAACAAGATGCAAAATACTAGAATCCCATACACTGATTTTAAATAGCAACCCAGTCTTAATTTCCCCCAGAGTTTTTCATGATCTAGATCATCTTTTAACTATTTTCTCTACCTGCACTGCCAGTACCAAGAGATTTCCTGGTTTTGTTCACAACTGGAGTAACAAGGTTTGGTGCTATTGTGTCTTGGCCTTGTCGAGCAGCAACAGGATCGTATTCCTTCCCGTCATAGTTTGCATCAAAAAATTTTTTGAACCACTGAACAAATTCAAAGTTGTCCTGAAATTTTCCTTTCACTAGTTTGTCCACAGGAATTATCTGAAGAGGGGGAAAAAGAAAAAAAAAATGTCACACTCATATTATGGGTAAAGAACCTCTCTGGGATTTTCTGTAAAGATTTAGAGTTAATGCACTCAAAAGAGATGCAAATTTAATTCTTGTCCAGTCTAGGGAAAATCCCCCTTGACCACAACTATATCAAATAATGGGATTTTTGTAATTATTGGAATGAAAAACCAATCATGCTCTGCCTTTGAGGGATAATTTTAAATTATTCTGCAGCAAAGTTTCTGCTAGACCAAGTTTACAGACAAAACTTCTTCCTGTCCACATGAAGCTGGTTCTGATGGATCTGAACTGCCCAGCTCCAGAATTGCTACAAGAGCTAAACATCTCTGTCATAGCAGACTCCAGCTTCCCTGGGATGAGGTGTGTAACTAAAGACTATTAAAATGCAGAAAATAGTGAAGTTTTGTTAGCAGAGAAAATGTCTTTTCATAAGGCATTTGGAAGGCAGGCTGGTTGTCCAGATGGGCTGTATGGACAGACTGCACAAGCCACTGTCCCCAAACAGAGACTGACTCTGTGCTGGAGCTGCCAGCCATGGAATGAGACATCTTCTTAAAGAAGGAAAAAGCTTCAACCCTGCATGTTCTGCATCCTACCAAACGCATTGTCTGTAACTATTACCTGAATAATTCCCCCCTCCATCAGCAGAACTGTCAGTCCATCTGAACAAGCTTTTTCACAATTTCATTTTCACTACTAAAAATCACGCCATCAGCAGAACTGTCAGTCCATCTGAACAAGCTTTTTCACTACTAAAAATCACAGATTTTAATATCTGGAGGCATTTAAAAGCCACGTGGCACTTGGGGACATGGTTTAGTGGTGGCCTTGGCAATACTGGGGGACCAGTTGGACTTGATGGTCTCAGACAGATTTTCCAACCTTAACAATTATTAATTCTATACACTTAAGGCAAACCTTATCTCATAGAAATTCCAGTATTATTTTGTGCTACAGAAGTTTCCCACAACTAAAAAGGTAACATTAATCTCATCATTAAGAGCAGGAAACCTGACCCTGGCTGGAGCAAAGCAAAATGTGTCCTAACTGATGTGAGGCCCTCAAGGCAAGCCAAAACTAAAGGTTTTGAGATTTACAAACCAAAATCACACTCTGTTCCCAGATTTATTCAGTTTTAAATCTGAAAGTTCATCCCATCTACATTAATATTAAAAGCAGAGACTCAGTTATAGCCCAGCTTACTTTGTCAACACCCATTCGTTTAAAACCTGCTTGTAGAACCTTGAAGTTTTGAATGTACTCGTGTTCCAATTTTGCTTGAAACTTCACTTTCTTGAGTGCTACAGAACCTGGGAAGAGCATGTCCATGAACTGACAGTATGCAGCACCTGCCAAAAGGAAAAGAACATAAATCCTGGGATGAATTAAGTCAGCTCAGCTCACTAACCCTTGTGAGTTTCTTTCCAGTCAGGTCAGCAAACTGACCTGACTCACTCCTCAGTCACACAAGCCCTTTAAAGGCAACAAAGGCAAGAAAACAGGAACCTTCAGTCTCCTTTTTGGGGCAGCATGGCCATAAATAAGCTTAAAGGAGCTGGAGAACCAAACTTTCGGGCTCATGACTTGAACTCTTATGAATAAGAACAAACCTGCCTCCAGAATTCCAAGGGAAAAAAAAAATCTAATGAATAAACTTGACTCTCCTTTCTTCATGGACCTCAGCACAGATCTGAGATGTTACATGTGTCTAACAGGCATGTAATCTTCTCTTAACAACACTAATAGAACTAAATCAGAAAAAGCATTATTCTAGAAATTGTAATTAACCATTATTGAAATTGTAATACATTTACCTCCTACAAACAGAACCTATACACAATTCAAGGTGCTCTCCAAGATAAGAGGCTAATGAAGCTGAATTATATTTAAAGTAGGTCTTAATTAAAGACCCAAAATAAGATAAGTGGTTCTTCCTATTAATTTAAATCTTTCATGTCCTCCAATTCAACACTTGCTGAAGTAAAAGAGAGATTCAGTCCAGCCACAAAGAGTGGACAACCACCTCCATATTTGTAGAATATACACAGTAAAAAAACAAAAAAAAAAGCAGTTTTAAACTAGATCCTCACTCTGCAGTGATGATGCACAACCATTAAAAGCACAAGCACAACATTCAGAGCATTATTCCCACACCAACACGAATGAATCAAAGAGTAATGGAAACCCTAACCTAAACCATCCAACAGCTACACAACAAGCTGCTGGGAGCTATCTGAAGGCCAAGAAGGAATACAGAAGAGCATTGACCTCTGTTCACCTCAACCACATCCTACAACTGTTCACTCTCTTATCAAGACACTTCCCAGGCGCTCCCACTTTCACCTGCTACCAGAAGACTGATGTCATCCACTGGTGCAAATTAAAAATAAAAACAACAAGCCAGCTCTTGCTGTTTGCTCCCCACTGTGTCTCAGTTCACTGGCTGCAGAGCTCCAATCCCAACTCAAACACAGAGGACTTGCCAGAAGCCAGGGCTTTGCTCACTACTGGCAGTCAGAGCGTGATAAAAGCAGAGGGAGCACGGCGTAAGTCAAAGGGCAGGTTTTGTGCATTTATGCAACCTCAAACTGCTGCTGTCACTGCTGCCCTTGCCAAAGACAGCAAAACAAGCTTGGGAACTCCAGCTTCCACAGGACTATGACAGCAAAAGCCACTTCATCCCTGCCAAGGCACGAAGCGTTATTGCAGATGCAGAAAAGGGACGTTACTCAGGACATGCCACATCAACAGCTCTCAGTCTTTTCCCAAAAACAGGTGAGCTGGAATTCTGCAGAGCCAGTACTAATTATCCTCACTTCAACACAGAGCTCTCACAGCATCCAAGGCTCACACCAATCCCATGCAAATCAACCCTGCACACCACAGGGCTTAACCTGCCTATCTGAAAGCAGACAGTGCTTATCACTTCCCCTCCTCCTGTGTCTTAGCTCTTTAGTTCCCTCACCCTTACACTTCTTGTGCATCCTCTCACTACACAAAAGCCACTACAAATAGCTGCCAAATGCCTGTTAAGAGTCCCTTGTTTCTCCGTAATCTTTGGGATTGTTTCTTCCATAGACTCCTTCTTGTGCATCCTCTCACTACACAAAAGCCACTACAAATAGCTGCCAAATGCCTGTTAAGAGTCCCTTGTTTCTCCTGTAATCTTTGGGATTGTTTCCTCCATAGACAAAGCCACAGCCTGTACTGACAGTCCAAGAACCTCACTTTTAATTAATTCCTCCTTTTATTTCACCTTCAATTTCCACATGTCTCCTTCCATGAGCAACACCTTATCTTAAAGTCACTGCATGAGCCAAACTTCCACTTTTCACTGACTGCCTGTTGTAGTTATCCAAATTATCTTGTACCCAGGCTGCATTCTTAGCCTTGGGTTTCTTTCAGCTCTTATTCCACAGACTATTATCTTTTATTTGTTCTTACAAGCCTCCTCCTCCCACACACTCCTCCCTACGATGACACTTGACTCCATTTCTGTACCACAGACACTTCCCCTTTCCTGCCTACTACTGTGTATGAGATTGAGCTGTGCTGAAGTTAGTTCAAGCCCAGGTAAGCTGGGCTGACACAGACTGGATGTGCTCCAGGACCAAGAGGAGTTTTGAAGTCCTGCAGATGACTCCACAAGTCACTGCTCTGTCTTCCTCACGCTCCACTACTCTTCCAGAACAAATCACAATTGTTTTTGCCAGTTACACTTGTAAGACTTACTCTATCCATGAACACTAAGCACTTAATTCCTCATGGGAAAACACCCTCTTCCTCAGAGTCTTTTTTTCTCATTAACACCCATTGCTTATAGCATCTATGCTGCAGTGAGTCATGAGAACGTGCCTTTCCATTACACTGACATTACTGACAACCACTTCAGTAACACTCCAGCCATAACTGGATCACAACATTGACCACGAATCTGCTCGCACCATGAGCACAGCTGCAGCAGGGCAGCACAGAGGGTGCAGCTGCACCTCCACAGAAGCAGGGTGCACATCCCACGTGGAAGCGCCCTCGGGGCGAACCCCCTTACCTGAGCACAGCTGTTCAATCTTGGTCAGCGTCAGCTGCAGAGACTCATTGATCCACGCCAGCATGTCATGTCGGCTCAGGTTATCGCTGGTCACTGAAGTAGAATACACATTCACTGCCATTTTCTGAAAGACACAACCAGAGGTGTGAGCGCCGGGCTGCGGTGGAGCCGCTTCCTTTGGAGCCTTCCCGGGCCACCAGCGAGCGAACGGCCCCGCACCCGCGGGCTGCCAGCAGCTGCGGGACCCGGCGGCACCACCCTGCCGAGGGCCCGGCCGCGCGATGTCCGACCGAAAACGAGCACCCAGGCGCTCACGTGGGAACCGCTGAAAGCAATCGCGGCCGCGGCAAGTTACTCGTGCCTCTCCCCCGCGCCACCGGGAACGGCTGAAGCGCTTCCTGCGCGGCCACGGCGTCTCCCCGGGGATCCACACCGAGCGGCCGCTCCCCGCCCAGCCCCGCCGGCACAAAGCGGAGCCGCCGGTGCAGCTGCCGCCGGGCAGGGCCGCCCTGCGCTGCGGGCGGGGCACGGCCCGCGCTCTCCCCGCTCTACTCCTCCCCCCCCGGCGGCCCCGCCGCGGCCCCGGCCCGGTACCTGCGCCGCGCTCGCCCCGTCGGCCCCGCGTTCAAACCGGCCCCGCCCGCCCTGACCGGGACCGCGTCACGCGCTCGCTGCGCGCCTGCGTCACGCGCACGTCACGGCCCGCGCGGGGAGCGCCGCGCGCCGGCACGGGGAGGGGAACGGTTGTCAGGGGGCGGGGCGAGCTGCTGCGTTGCTATGGAGATGCCACGCCCACACCGCCCGAGGGCTCGCCTGCCATTGGCCGGGCCACTGGCCCCGCCCACAGCGGGGATCCCGCGTGCCTGAGGGTCGCGCGGGGCTCGCGCCCGAGGGTGCGACGGAGCCGCTGCGGCCGCGAGCACCGGGACGGCGGGAGCCTGGATCCCGGCACGGCTCGGCCCCGGATCCCGGCACGGCACGGCCCCGGATCCCGGCACGGCACGGCCCCGGACCCCGGCACAGCCCGGCCCCGGACCCCGGCACAGCCCGGCCCCGGACCCCGGCACTGCCCGGCCCCGACCCCCGGCACGGCTCCAGCTCTCCGGGCACACCAGCACCGGCCACCTCGATGTCACTGGTGTCACCTCAGCGGCAGCAGGAGAGAGGCAGCTCGGTTCCCTCCTTGGCTGTGCCCCTCCTCCCACTGTGAACCTTCTTTATTTACCCAATAAGACTGTCCAGCCATACAGAAATACTCGTTTTTAATCAGACATGATAAATGGTAAACTGTCGACATTTTTTTTCCCACATGGAAGCCAGTGAAATCATGTGGACAAGGCGGAGTTGCGAGTTTCCACACTCCAGGATACAAAAACTGTGAAATGTGTTAAAAATTATACATTTCTCTCATTTTTAAAAGATTGTATAAAAACCCGCAGCATGTTCAACATTAGAAATCCTTAACCTAAAAAAATAGCACCAGGGAGAGTTAAAAACCTTTAAAAAGTATTAAAAAGGAATTTCTGAGATCCCCCTCCCTTAACATTTTATAAACTCAAAATAAAAGGCAGCTCTTACAGGGAAAAACATTTCAAGGAAGACTTGTCTACTACAATTCTCATCAAGAGAGCTTAATGCCAAGACAATTCTCATTCCTCTTTTATCTTTGTTTACTTTCCCCAAGTCCTTTTTTCCCCTCTCATCTATTTGTTTTCCTTTTGATCAGATAGGAAAGGATGTGAGATCTGGAGTATGTAAGATCAGGGATGCCATGGAGTGGAGGGCAGTCTGGAAAGATCACGCCCATCAGAGCAGAGGGTGGCTGTCACCCCGAGCCCCTGCACTGGATGCTTGTTTGCCCTCAGGCCCCACGCTGGGCTCCAAATGGGGACTGCAAGGACCTGGGATGAGGAATTAGTGTTGTGGCTGGGGTCCAGCTGGACAGAAGGATCACAGATTGGCAACGAGTCCAAAAGCAGCTGGTGCAGCGCTGGCAATGCCAAGGCTTCCCAAACAGCTCCAGCATGCACAGAACCCACCCTGCCATCTTCCCAGCCCGGGGCTGGTGGCACGAGGGTGCTACGTGTCCCCCAAGCACTTGTCAAGCATTGGAGGTGCCAGCAGTGACTTGGACCAGCCTGCCTGGCTTTCCTCAGAGTTTTCTTAATTAAGGCACGTGGCTTGATCAAGTCACCAAGAATGAACCCCCCAAGGAGTTCTCTCTAAAGAATAACCTCCAGATAAAACAGGGGTAAAAAAGCCTTTAAACTACCTGGGTTCCCTTGCTGTTCCCTTGCTTCCCAAGCACAGCCTTGGATCGGAGACCAAGAGAAGATGGTTCTCAGAGCAGAGCTGGGATGGAAAACTGCACACAAGGGTGGAAAATGGGAGGCTGCTGTCCTCCACCACAAGGACAGGGGTGCCAGAGAGGTAGAAGGAGCTGGGAGAGAAGTTCTTCCCAGTGATGCTGTACAGCACCCTGTAAGAGAGCAAGGCAGCCTGGCATTGACTGGGTGGAGGAGGGTTGGCCCATGGTTTGAACCTGAATAATTTTGAGAAGGTGCCCGAGGGCTCTTCCAGAGGCAGGTGACAGGTGAACAGCAGAGGTAGGGGAGGACAGAGGGACCAAGGGAGGAGTGGTTTCAGTGCATTGAAATGTGCATTGGAATTCAGAATCCCCAGAGATGCCTGCTGGAACAGTAGCCCGGTGGCTACAGAAAACCTGGCAGAAATGGACACAGGCACCTGCACCTTCCTGCTGACCAGGACTTCATGGATAGCATGATAATCACTCTGGCAAAGCTGGGGAGTAGAGAAAGGCAATCAAAAGTGAGCACAGTGGTGGCCACAGGAGCTCCCAGACTGGGGGTACAGCCCCAGGAGCCCCCCAGGCTGGGGCTGGGCACACAATCCCACCTGTGTGCACAGGGAGATGGGAGCACAGGGGAGGAGAGGTACAGCCCCAGACCCCCAGCAGTGGCAGTGCTTTCCTGCCTCACTGTCCCATTCCCTGTGCACAGCATGAGATGGGCACAGGCAAGAGCAGTGCTGCACTCCTGGTCCCTGCACTCCACGAGGGCGGGGTGGGATTTTCCCTGGAAGGAATGCCCTGCCACCACTGCTTGGGTTCATGACATCCTACATGACATTTGGGGTGCTGAGATTTGAGGGTGCCATTGACCATTACACTGTTCTTCCTGCTGACATACCACATTCATTTGGGAAATGGATGCTCCAAGAATATTTTCCTTTACAGACCCTGGAGCCCAAATCCTCCCTGCTCCAGTTACTGTGTAAGCTTTCAAACCATTCAGCAGGATTTTAAAATGTAAGGAGAGGTTTTAGATGATTTAAAAAGGAAGTAGTGAATATTTGTAAACTACAACCAAACATATAAAACAATATTTCTTCAGTTCTAGCTAGAAAAGTAATTCTATCACCTCACAGTTCAGTTTCAGCTACATTCAGGTCTAGGAATCTCCACATTCTTATGTAATGCCTTAAAGCAGCAATAGACATTAAAACAACAAAATTAAATTTTATCCAAAAAAAAATAAAAACAAAAAAGATTTGGTTTCTTGATCCTGTGTTCAGTGTGTAACCTGAGCAGGGTCCCTTACACCTGCTGCTACAGTTTGGGGGTTTTTGGCAGTTACTTCAAGAGGTTTTGTTTGTTTAGGAAAAGCACCAATTCACTGTAGTTCAGGTTTGCCTGCAGCTCCCCAGCAGCTGCCCGCACACTGGCTGCTCAGCAAGTGGTGACTTCCCAGCTCCAGGCTAAACAGGAATAGTTAATGCTCTGGAGGATGAGGCTCCCATCCCATCAGTGATGCATAGAGCTTCGTGTGCTGGGTAATTAAAGCTTCGTCCATCATTTCCTACTACGGATCACTGTTAGTCCCTTTAAAGAAGTTGCCCTGCCAGGTTCTTTGGTTACAGACATTCCTGGGCTCTCCCGGCGGGGCCAGGCTGCCGTCCCCAGCGAGGGACGGGGCCCTGGCAGTCCGGTGGCCGTGCCCGTCCCTCTCCCGCCACAGCAGCGGTGCTGTGCATCGTTACCAGACAGACGAGGGACACTCTTCACAGGCTATTCACAGGCAAAGTAATCCTTGAGTGGGGAGAAGAGGTGTCGGATGACAGGGACGCTCCACGATCCCCCCAGCAGCTTCTGGCGAGTCCCGCGGCTGATGTTGGAGACATCCGTGTAGGGCAGGGGGAAGCCAAAGATCCTGAGGAGCAGGAGAGGGCAGGTGAGGCAGAGCAGGAGCAGGAATCCCTTTCCCTGGGCAGCACCACTCCCAGGCTACCCAAAGACAGTGAGTGTCAGGAATCTCCTATGGGGAGAGGATTCAGCTCTCCAGCCCCACCCAACCTGAGCAGTTCTGGATGGGGCCAGGCTGTGGCTTCCCACCATCCCCAGTGCCCTGCACCTTGTAGAATTTCCTGGCAAGGCTCCTGTGGCTGGGCATCCAGCCTGCCTCTGCTCAGTAGCACCTCTGCAAGCATTGCCCCAGGGCTACTCCATGGAGATAGGACTGAGTAGCTCTGAGTCATGGGCTGGGCACTTCCCTTACAATCAGACAGATGAAAGTCCAACAGCCATTTCACATGACAAAGGCTTGGAATTGTTATTTTACTTTCAAATGCCTTTAGCTCAGTGTTAACTCCAACAAATACTGGCAATTTAAATACAAGCAAGCAAAATTATTTAACCCCAGTCTTGTGTTTACTGGCCAGAAGCATCCACAGGGCCAAACCTTCAGGTTCTGTCACACATACTTGGTGTAATGGACTGCTTGTAATTGGATTCATCTGCTCCCAGTCCTTCTGCTGTATTTTGCCATGAATTCAGGGTGTGAAGTGTGGAGCAGGGTGCACTCATGCTTTGCCACAGCAGCTGCTGGCTGTGGTGTGAGCTCCCCCACGCCACCCACCACAGCCACAGCAGCCAGTCAGTTCCCTTCCACAAACCCACAACCAGGCACTGACCAGGGCAAGGGCTGCCATACAGCACCCCACATCAGCCTGGGCTGACCCCAAGTGTGCACCGCCAGCCAGACCCACTAGAGCATCCTGAGCAAGCCCCATCACTCCTCCCTCCGAAACCTTCAGGGCCAGGGCAGGGGATGCTGCTACATTTCTCCCCCGCAGTCTCATCATTGCTTATTAGTAAGAGCATTAATTATCATGTGCACATCACTGCAGGACAGCTGCCCCATGCGGGAGCTCTAGCTCTTCGCTCCCAGGAGCTGGGCTTAGAGCCAGGGAGACAAAAAAATCCACACAAATGGGCACTACAAAACAAACCAAAACCACCATGAGAGATCCAAGAGGACAGCAGACTGACTGATTACCTGTCCATCCCAGGGAGGTTACCCCAGAAGTAACGAGCTCGGTGGGCAGCTGATATCTTGATTGCATCAATCATAACTGGGTTACACTGCAAGCCAAAAAGAGGGGAAATACAAGTTAGAGGAAATGCTGGCTTGATTCTCTCCTGCATGAACAGGCCTTCCCACTGCACTGCAGGGACTTAAGTCGTCAAGAAATCCTCAAAATTTGTGCCTCCCACAAACCCTGTTTCACACCAGAGAACAGCTTGGGTGGCCACATGAGCTCCCAGGCCATGGCCAGCAGCTATTGACCATCACAGGGTGCTCAGTGCTGGTTCCCATGAAGCAGGATCGGCCTTCAGTGGTGATTTTACACCAGTGGTCCCTGCTGACTCACAACTCAACCTGGCTACCACAGAGTTAAAACTCCTTCCCAGTCCCTGACCCCCCTCTCCCTAGAAATAACAGGCATTGCTGGGAACAGATGCTTTCTGCAAGGCTGGCAAAACCCCTCCCCCAGAGGACTTGTGCTTGGGTTTGACCTGATGAAAGCCAGAGGGGAGGATCCAGAGCCAAGACTAAACTTGATTCCTTGGCATGTGCACCAGGCAGGGGGTTTTCCAGCATCAGGGCCACAGGAAAGCATAGCCAGACCCTCACACCCGGCACAGCCTGCACAGCCCAGCAAATGTCACCTGCTCCAACGCCTTTCCCACAGCTGTCAGCAATCCCTACCTCCAGAAACCGGGAAATGTCCCTCTTGTCATTGATCCTCATGGCCACCACGTTCTCAAACATCCAGAAGAAGGGCCGCTCCTCGCCCGCCTTGGGACGAGCGTAGTTGAGCAGGTGGTAGAACTCGAAGAACAGCCGCCCGGTTCCTTCTGCGGGGAAAAAGCCGAGCAGCAGGTTGGGACCAGCTGGGGCACGGGCTGGGGGGCCTGGCTGCCCTCCCCACCAAGATGGGTATGGAGACAGCCCATCACCAATACCAATACAGCTGAACCACCACCCATGAAGTGGCTCCACGCCCAGGAACATCCCAAGGTACGCAGCCCAGCAGAGGCAAAGCAGCCTTACCAAACAGCG
This sequence comes from Onychostruthus taczanowskii, assembly GCF_017590055.1. NCBI lineage: Eukaryota > Metazoa > Chordata > Aves > Passeriformes > Passeridae > Onychostruthus > Onychostruthus taczanowskii. The sequence goes on along the minus strand of NW_024498418.1, from coordinate 1,250,808 downwards.
CCTTCCTGGTTGGATTGACAAGGGAGACGTCGTCGCAGGGGCTTCCACCGATCACCAGGTCAAAAGGACCCCACTCCTCAATCTACAGAGAACAGACAATCCAGACCATTAGGGGATACCACAGAAAGGGGTCTCTCCTCCCCGATGGGGCAGGGCACAAGCTTGTCCCAGAGCTGGCGGGGTGAGACCCCTGCCCCCATGGTGCCATGTCTCTCAGGCTCCCGCAGAAGCAGAGCTCACATTTCTCTTGGTTATGTTCCTGACATCGTGCACGTAGGTGATGTTGCCCTCAGGCCGCACTTTGCCCGTGGCGATGGGCTTCTCACAGATCTCTGAGGCAATGTACTTCTCCACTTGGATGCCCAAGTCCTTCAGCACCGTGTACCCTGCCAACGGACAGAGGTCTGAGGTGGCACTGCTCTCTTTAGCCTCCAAGTCTCCTTCGTCAGCACCGCTCGATGTGGCTGCTCCTGGATGTCCTAGGTGGGTGTAGTCAAACAGCACTTCAGGGTGAGTAAACTTTTATTTGACCCATTCCTCCAGGCAGGCTTGCTCCCAGAAAGCAGAATGCCAGAGCTGAGTAAACGGAGCCAAACCAGTTGCCCTCAGGCACTTCGGAGTACAGATTACTGGTGTTCCCACAGCTCTGGCTTCTCAAGGGAACCAGCCACCCCAGATCACTCTTGGCACAGCAGGAATACCTCTGTGAGGTGCCCACATATGCCCTCCCTCCATCCCTCCTTTCCTCCACAACCCTGTCCAGCAGCAAAGGGAGACCCTGCCCTCATCCCTCCTCTGATGGGGATGTCACTGCTTTCACCCACTCCTCCCCACCAAGCTTTTAGAGACAGGTTTGAGCCCACGGAGTGATTCATCCCCAATGCCCAGTGAGTGCTAAGAGCTGCCCAGCAGTGCCTCCCTACTGCCTCACCTGTTGTCACCCCATCGAACAACGAGAGCACTCGAATTGGTCTCCTCTTCGCTGGAGGAACTGTTGGGTAGATTTTGGGTGCAGCCTGCAATGGAGACAGCCATGAAGCCCCAGCCCTGGCAGTGCTGCATTGTCCCATTAGGCTCTGAATGCAGCACCTCCACCTTCAGGAGAGCATCTGCAGGACCAAGAGCCTGGCACCCTCGGAAAGGGTGGGTGAACAAGACCAAGGCAGAGGGAAGAGGAAATCCAGGTAGCGCACCCTGCCCTTAGTGACCCTCTCCCCCATATCCCAGCACATCAGGCTCCCTGCCCCCAGCCCTTACATATTCCTGTCCCTTGTCACTGGTGAAGAAGTCCTGCAGGCGAGTGTTCCAGTCCTGCCGGCGCTGCAGCACGCCGCGGCTCTGCTGGGGCTGGCACATGTAGCAGTTCCAGGGCTCCTGCTCTTTTACTCTGGATGACGTCCCTCGCCCCACCAGCACGTCCAGACACTCCACACAGAAGCACCTGCCCAAACCACAACAGCTTGTGCTTGTCACCCCAGCAACCCCTTTGGTCACCCCAACTTCTCCTGGAGTCTCCCCTGCCATGGACCAGAGCCCCCACCATTTTACAGGATATTTTTCCAGGCAGTGCCCTGATTTTTAGGGCTGCTAACACAAGCTGGTGACCAAGGCGTGGGTAAGTCTCCAGCCAAACTCCACAGGGCTTATTCAGAGATACCTGGCTCAGTAAGGGCAAGTAGCCTGTGTTGGGATATGCTGCATGGCAGCCAACTGGGGAGAAGCACAGCCCCTGCCCAGGCTCATGGAGGATCCTGCTTCCTGCAGCTCCCTGGGAATGATGCCAGGCCCTCAGCCCCAAGAGCAGAGACATGGGGCTCACCTGCAGCAGCTGGCATTGCTGCAGAGCAGCAGCTCCTTGCCAGCGCAGCAGACGGTGCAGTAGGACTGGTACCCATCTTCATCATACATGTAGAAGTACTCCAGGAATCTATCCTAGCAAAAGGACATCCAGGAGCAGAGAAGGACAGAGGATCAGGAACCCTGCTCAGATGGTGGAGAACACAGCTTTGCTTCATTCTCAGTGCAGGCTGAGATTTTGGAGATGCACATCCTCAGTGTTTCAAGGTGGTGAGGACATGCCAAGGGACAGCTCCATGGGAGACACAGCACGGCCAGGACCTGGCACAGCCAGCCCGGGTCCCAGCAGCACTGGCTGGATCCCAGCCCCACCCTCAGGCCCCAGGCTCTCACTCAGCCCCAGCACAGCAGCACTTACCCTGCATGTCTGGCAGAGGCCCCCCTTGAACAGAGGGTGGAAGGTGGCCGGGTTCCTCCTCCCGCAGGACAAACAGCTCTCTGTGGGACAGAGAGAGCTGCGCTCACCCAGGGCAGGGAGCACCCAGGGCAGGGCCCCCTTACACCCACCACAGGCTGCAGAGGCTGGAGCCTGGCCTCGGAGCGTGGCTGGATAAAGGCTGCGCTCAGAACTGCACCCAGATGGGGCCTGCCCTTGGAACTGTATCCAGATGTGGCTGTGGCTCCCATGGAGGATCTGCTCAGCACCCTGTCCCCCTGAGCACCCTGTGTCCCCAAGACCACCCTGTCCCCCTGAGCACCCTGTCCCCCCTGAGCACCCTGTCCCCCCTGAGCACCCTGTCCCCCTCCTACATGGTGCAGTTGAAAAGGGACCCATGACCCTTGCTGGGCACCCCCAGCACCTCCCACCTCTTCCAAGGAAAGACAGGGCCAGCCTTTACCTTCCAGCTTTCCGCTGTTGTTCGTAACTTCAGAAACCATTTGCTCTTTATAAATTTGGGGGGGGGAAAAAAAAAAGAGACATTATCATTCTTTGTGTTACAAACTTTAAATGCACTCTGCTTACAGGTGCCTTATTTCTTGCATTAGAACTACTCCAGCTTTGCTGAGAGATTTTGGTGCAAAGCTCACATCCTTGCACTGATGGAGATATTAGAGCTCAGTGTAGCAGCACATGGTCGTGCTCCAAGCTGAGCCACTGGTGGGGGCAGCCCATGTCTTGCAGTTGGGTTTGCTGGTGTCTTGTGAGACACAAGTCAGCACCACCAGACCACAAAAGCTTCTGCCTTGAGAAACCAGGCTCATGGCTCCTGGGAAGAGCCGAGCCCTTTGCCAGAATGGTTTCCCAGTGCTCTTGGGGCGCACAGCCCAGGCCAAGCCACTCCCCAGCTCACTCTGTTGGTTACCTCGGGTCTGGTCCTCTTCCACACGCTGCTCCTTGCTGCTGTTGCAGGGGTAGGTCTTCAGCCTCTTGGTGGGGGGACACTGTTCAAGGGACACCACCTCCTCTGTCCCATTCCTCAGCACCCCATTCTCTGCAAGGAAAAGGAACCTCCTTAAGTACAAGCCTCCAGTTTCAGGACCAGCCAGGGCACCTCCTGCCAAGCCCTGCCAGGTCTCACCCCAGCCACAGCAGGACCCTTCCTAACCACCCAGGTCCTCACATGGCACAAGGCTCTGCCAGGTCTGATTTCCATGGGGCTTGGAGGGTGCTTTGCTCCAGCTTTTTGCAATGCCACTGAGAGTCCCAGAGAGAAGCTCCAGGACCCCCTTGGGACTGGACTAGCATGGCCACAGCACAGGGTGAGCAGGCTCAGCCAGGGGCAGCCCCCAGTGACCACTGTCCATGCCAGCCCCCCACCAGCCCCCAGCCAGCTGATGCCACCACCTCACCTGAGCCTTTGGGTGGCCGCAGTCCCTTGAGCCCCAGGGGTTTGAAGCCAGTGATTGCCCAGTCGATCATGGGCTTCAGCTGCTCCTCCAGTGACTCCCTGGGGCCAGTTGTAAACGTCTTCCCCGACCGGCTCCGGGCCACCTGATGAGGATGGGCAGCAGACAGGGTGACAGGGTGGTCTCTTTCAGGGGAGCAGCCACAGCCTTCCAGGGCCACAGCCCCAGGCTTCCGGGCCACCCAGCACACACACACACACACACAGAGCTTGGTGGCCCTGGGATGGTGGCAGCTGATGGATTCCCACTCTGGGTTTGCCCTTGGCCACAGCCCAGTGCCTCCATCCCTGCAATGTCTTCCACCAGCCCCAATGGAGCCAGAAGCAGGGACAGCCCAGCCAAAGCTCTTGCCCAGATTCTGCTCCATGGCAAGTGCCAGGAAGAAAAGGCAGAGGAGATGCCTGTGGGCCTGCACTTCAAAGGGCATCCTGCACTGACCTGGGACACCTCTGGCCAGCCTGGCACTGCCATGATGCTGCCATGTCCAAGCCCTCACAAGGAGTCTGGCCTGGGGTTCTGGAGCAGTGAGACCCTGGAGCAGCAGCAGCTACCCCTAAACCCTCAGGATAAGCAGAATCTGGCCCCACAGCTGCACTTGGAAATAATCTCAGTAGTGAAAGGGGGGTTTTGCTGCACCCCATCCCACTGGCCCCCCAGCCCAGCTGGTTCCTCTGGCACCTCCTCACCCACTCCCCCCACCCCTGGTGGTTACCTCCAGAGCGTGGTAAATGGCACGGCGGTAGGACACCAGCTTGTTGAACGTGGAGGAATTGAAATGCTGCCTGAAGGCCATCAGTCCCACCAGTTTGTCTGCAGAAACCTGGGAGAGAGCACCAAGACCTCACCTGTGAGATGGGAATGCCCTGCTGGGCCATATCCCCCCAGCCCTGTGCAGTCCCCAGCTCCAGCACTGTGGCCACAGGAGGAAGCCCAGAGGCAGCTTTGCCAAGAGCAGCAGCGTGACAAGGACGGGTGGGTTGCACCCTCTGCCGGCACTGCTGGTGTGACACCAGCACAGCACTTCCTCCCTCCTGCCTGCAGCGTGGGAGGGGTTGGTATCCTTACTGGATATAGGAAATATCCTCACTGGATATTAGGAAAAGGTTCACGGTTGGGCTCTAGAACACAGACTCCAGGGAAGTGGTCATGGCAGGAGCCTGACAGAGCTCAAGGAGAGTTTGGGTGACACTCTTGGGCATATAGTGGGATTTTAGGGCTGTCCTGTGCAGGGAAGGAGTGTGACTCGAAGATCCTTATGGGTCCCTTCCAATTCAGGATATTCTGATTCTGTGAGGGGCTCTGAGGGCACATCCCTCCCCAGACAGTGAGTAACAGGGAAAGCTCTGGAGCATGGACAAAAACTTCTGAAGTGGTCAGGCAGATGTCTCCATGTCTGGATGTTGTCACCAACCTACCAGTCATTAGTTACAGACACCAGAGCCATGAGAACCTTCCAGGGCCTGGCCATGCTTAACACTGGGAGGGGAGGCCTGGGAGGCTGCAGGAGCACATCCACCCCCACAGCCAGCCTCAGGAGTGGGGCAGAGACGTGCAGGGAAGGGTGTTTTGGGCTGGGCCAAAACAGAGTCTAAGCTCTCTCTTACCTCGGAGAACTTCCCGTCTCCAAACCACTGCACCCACCGCATGCCCGAGACCGCCTGGCGCTTGGCCGTGGCTCTGTGGGAGACGACGATCGCAGGCCACCAGGAAAAACCTTTGATCTTTCCCCAGACAAGCTCCCCAATTCCAAATTCCTTCCCATCCTGAAAGCACAACACAACAGATCAGCCAAAAGTACAAGTTCCCCATTTTGTCTGGGCAGTTGGTCAGGGGAGCCCTGGAGCACAGGGGACAGCCCTGGTGTGTCGCCATGTGTGTCACGCGTGTGGAATCTCTGTGCAGTGATCTCCAACAACTGCAACCCCTCCCTCAGTCACAGGGCCAAGCCATTCCCCCCTGGCAGCACTGAATCCCAGCTCTGATCCATGCTGAAGCTTGATGGGGAGGCCTGTGTGTGCCAGCGCCACACTGAGCCCGTGCCTGGCACACGGCGTGGTGCATGCTCCATCCTGCACAGCCCACCTGGCAGCGGGCCCCGTGCGTGTCCACTCCTGCCTGCCCTCCCAGGGTCTCTGCACACACGGGGAAGCCTTGCACCAAGGCTGTTCCCTGGGTGCCCTCAGCAGATGAGGCTCCTCCTTGGCACAGAACAGCCCCCTCACAGAACTCACAGCTCAGCCTGCGTGGTGTGGCTGCACCCCAGGGAGAGGACACCCACCCACCCTCCTCTTTTCCTGCTGGGGAAAGCAGGAAATGTGGCAGAACTAAAACAGAGAAGAAAAAAAGAGCCAAGAATCGCAGGCCACGCTGGGTGCTGTGCACAGCAAGGAACCTCACACAGAGAAAAGTCACCTCTCTGCCTGCAGAGCCCTCCTTCCCAGCTTTATTCTGCAATTACGTACTTAATTATGCAGCAAGATGCAATTGCCCAATTCCTGCAAGTCTGGGGCCCTGCCCTGCGGCCCCCAGGCACCAAATCCTGCTCTGCAGCCCCAGCAGCTTTGCTTCTCTCCAGCATCCCCGACAGAAACGTTTTCTGCACATGCAACTGCCTGTCTGAGCAGGGCACAGCACACGGCACGCTCGTGTGTCTCGGGGGGCCCACGTGTGGCACCAGTGGCAGCTTGGCAGGGCTGGTCCCACAAAGCACCCAAGCCTGATAGATGGAGACAGCCTGGCACCATTAGGCATCAGGGATGGGTGGGCAGGCGAAACAGCACTGAGGTTTCCCAGTTTGTTTTGGGACAAGCCACAGAGGCTCATCCTTGCCCCACACCATGGTGGGTGCAGGAGCAGAGCTCAGCCCCTCCATACCTGGTATTCCAGCGCCATGCCCATGTCTCTGCTCTCTGCCTCCTCGGCCCCCAGCTCAGCAGAGCCATTCTGCCCCTCCTGGGAGCTGCTACCCGAGAGTGTGCTGCTGCTCTGGGATGAGTCCTGGGAGTCCTCCTCTGTCAGGTCGATGGTCATGGGCGTGGGCACAGCGGAGCGACGCCTGGAGCTCTGCGTGGCGGAGGCAGGAGCGTGAGTGCAGCAGGGAGAGGGACAGGGGGAGCAAAGACCTGCCCACATCACCCCCATTCCCCACATCACACTCAGCCCCGTGTCATCTCCCAGCTCTGCAGCTGGGATTGGAGAGGGGCAGCCAGGGAGTGAGGGCACCACTGCAGCCATGAATAGAGAGAAAAGCCCTTAACAGGGGCATCTGCAGGAGAACTGCTCTGCTTCTACCTGCCAGGCCCAGAGCAAATGGTGCACCACTGCCCCCTCCCATTTTCCTGTGCCAAATCCACCCCAGGGTGCTCAACGCACCCAGTTCATAGCAGGGGCAAAATGCAGCACAAAAACACCCCTTCACGGGGGAAACTGAGGCACGGGGAGGCTGCACCATCTCTGAAGACACTTGACCAGGGCACAGCAGCAGTGCAGGTCCCTGGAGCACAAGGGAAGCCTCAGGGAAGCCCTGGCCCTGCCAGACCCTCACCCGCACGGGAGTTGGCAGGTCCCTGAGAGGCTCCACACTGCGTGCTGGGTCCTTGAGCCGCATCTCCTGCCGGGTCCGCCCTGCCTGCAACGGGAGGCACAGGGTGGGCTTCTGCCTGAGGCTTCTGCCTGAGGCTGTTCTCCCACCCAGCCCTGCCCCAGGGTTGCACCTGATACCAGAACACAGGGGGGCCACAGCATGGGTGCCCTCCTCGCACAGGGACAGTCTGTGCCTCATGGTGCTGTGCACCACAGGGAGTGCCCTGGGGAAGGTGAGAGGAGACAAATGGATGCTGGGGGCATTTTGTGCTCAGCCCCTTTGGGCAACTTTCTGCTCCACAGCATCTCTGCAAGGCTGAGGAGCCCCACTGCTGCAGCCCATTGCACCCAGAATGATAGAGAGAGCAGGAGCCACAGCTGGGAGGACTGGGATGCCAGAACCACAGACCATGGCAGGATGGGCATGGACCACTCACACACCCTGGATGCTCTCACTCTCCCATGGGTGCTCTTTCCCACAGCAGCCCTGCAGCAGCACCCAGGGCAGCCCTTCCCTGGTGGTCAGAGTCACAGTCCAGCCCAGACTTGCTGCCTGCACCCAGCATAACAGAGGTTCAAAATGAAATGAGATTTTGCAGTGAAGAGCCCCCAAACTAAACAGTGGGAAAGATCAATTTTCACCCACTGGATTTATGGCTCTTTCTTTTGGAAGCTGCCTCATCTCAGGCAGATCTCCAGCCTTGGCTTTTAATTCTAACTCAAAACAATAAAGCCAGAAGGCAAAAATGCTTCCAGACCCTGGAGGTTTGTCAACAAAAGAGGGTGAGTGAAACTGGGGTCCAGCCCACAGCAGCTAAAAGCAGCTCACCCCAACAGTGGGAGGCATGAGATGCTTCAGTGTATCAATACAGCCAAGACTTTAAAGAAAATATCAGTATATTTTATTAGGCTTCTGCAACATGTAATGGCCATTGCTGCATCCCACACCACCCCCTCCTACTGCTGTATCATGAGAAGCAGCAATTTAAAAATTAAAACATTACGCGGTGAGTATTGCATTCATCACTGGACTGTTCCTCTGGCATTGGGCACAAGAGAAGCCCAGAAGGAAAGAGATGAGGATCCTGGCACCAGATACCACCCACAGACAGCCCCCAAAAAAGCACCCTAGGTGTTCACTTACCCTCTGCACCGGCAGATCGAGTGGCCAGGCCAGGTCCTCCTTGGAGAGGTCTCCATTGCTGTTCTTCTCCTTCTTCAGGGGCAGCAGCCCCAGGCCCCTGGAATCTGTGCAAACAAGACAGAGCAGCCTCAGGCTCTGCAAGCCCTTCTGGCTGTGTCCTTGCATGCCCCAGCCTCCCACTGCTCCCACAGCACAATTTGGAGGCACCAAAACCTCATCTCAGAGAAACGTGGCTGGGGGCAGAGACAAGTGGTGTCCCCGGGGCTCCCCACCGTGGCACCACAGCCCCAGATCACCCACCTGTCCCTAAAACTGGGAGGGACTAGCAGCAAGCATGGGGACATTCTTATCCACTCCCCTGTTCCTGAAAGCTCAGAGGCACAAGGAGGCCACATGCCAGCTCTTCCGGGCTTGTCACCAAGTCATTTACAGCAGGACCTTGTGAACCCAAGAGGTGGGATTTGGGAACCCTGACTGGAGAATCCCAGGAGCAGCGATGCAGCCCCTCAGGTCAATGGCACCCCTCAGGCTGGAGGGGCTCCCCTGCTTTCCTCACTCCATGGGGGTTAAACTATGGGGGGCAGAGCCAGAATCCCAGTGTGGCACCCATTCCCACAACCACAGCATGGCCTGAGTGTGCTCCTGGATCACAGAAATCCAGTGGGGTCATGGGGGGGACTCTGGCCACAGCCACAGCACTTCATCCCCCACCAAGGCGTGGGACAGAGGCTGTGACATCCCCATCCCTGTGCATGCTTGGAGCACTCTGGGCTCAGTGTGGTGACCCTCACCTGGAGTGCTGGGCTTCCCATTCGCCTCCAGGACAACACCAGGTGCATTGTCCCTGTTGATGAGGATCAGCTTTGCCCTACAGTCTGCCTCATCCTGCCCATGGCTCTTGTCCTTTTTCATGGTTGCCTGTAGAAGCCAGAATGGAAAGGAAATTCAGCTGTGCAAGGAAGCCCCAGGGAGGGCAGAGCAGACAGAGTGAGGTCCTTGAGCCAGCTTTAACTTTGTGCCCTTAGCAGAGGAGTCTGGAGATGCAACTAAAGGTCCTGGGAAATAAACAGCACTTGCACATAACCTCCACACAAACGTGGTGGCCTTAAAGGTCAATCAGCTCCATCTAAAAGAGGTCCCAGGTGCAACCCACTTATCCTTAGGGACACGCCTGGTTTTCCCCCAACATCTGTATGCTGGCTCGGAGCTGCCGAGCCCCAGGTCACTCTGTCTGGAGGGAAGTTGCACTTCCCGGCCACCCTGCAGAAACCAGGGGCCAGCCCACCCCTGGGGCCAGCCCACCCCTGGGGAGAGCCCACCCCTGGGGAGAGCCCACCCCTGGGCCACCAGCCTCCCGGTGTTCCAGCTGCCCAACACGCCCAGAGGTGGGTGGGCTGTTCCCGCAGCAGCAGGACAGGCAGCCCGCCATGGGGGGCAAAGTCCTGGAGCCTGCATTAAACTCGCTCCGAGGGAGAAAACTCCTCCTGCCCCCGGCTCTTGGCCTCAGCTGCCCTGCCCAAGGGTGAAGGGGCAGAGCAGGGGGCTGTGCATCCTCTGGTGTCCTCTGCTGAGCTGGGGCTCGCCTTGCTTGCTGCCTTCCCCTGGGTGCCCTCCCTGGCTCCTGTTTTCTGAAGTGGAAGCTCCCGGCTCTCCCAGAGGCACCCGGATGCCATGAACTGTGCTGCCTCACTGCCGGGCTATGGGTCTGTGCTGCAACTTGCCTCTTCAGCAGCACAGTCATTTCAGCAGCACGTAACTCAAGAGCTGAGAAGCTCGCAGGGCTTTGCCCACCTACAGCCCTATAGGAAGCCAAAGTAACACCCCCTCAGCCCCAGAGAGACCCCAGCTCAAGCCCACCGCCCCTTCTGTGTCACTCTCGTTCTGCGTCGCCTCCAAGCACTGCCCTAACAATTGAGATTTCTGCTTTGAAATCATCTGTCAGCACCTCCGACAAACAAAGACCAGTTGGAGTTTGATGTTTTGGATGCAGAGGGCAGAGTTAAAAACCTGGTAACACTCAAACACAAAGAAAAACAGGTGTCCAGCACCCACCTCCACAGGCAGAAACCTCGGTGCACATACTGCCTCCCCCCTGGACAAAGGGAGGAGGAGAGGAATGGCACCAGACGCTGCATAACCCCCCACAGCTGTGTGTGCAGAGATCCCTCTGCTGCAGCACATCTGCTCCCAGACCCAGCAAACAATTCCTGGGAGCTGCCCAGACTCGCCGCCTGCCCCCGGCCCCGGCGGATGGTCCCACATGGCCCCAGATGCTCCAGGATGCAGCAATCCACCCCGGCACAGCACAGCCAGGTCAGGGCCAGCTCCTCCTGGTCTGCTCCCCCTCCTCAGCCCACAGTGCTGCGGAGCAGCAGCAGCTATGACTGGCAGCAATGCTGCCACCAAAACCAGCACAACTCACCAAAAAGAGAATCTCCCTTGGGAATCCCTACAGGGAGGCTGCTCTCCCAGCATGAGGGTGATCTGAACCAGAGGGTACAAGGAGATGGAGCTGCATGAAGCAGGTAAGATTCAGGGAGGACAGAAGCAGGCAAGGATATCTCCCAGCCCTCCCAAACATCTGCACCCACAAAACTCCACTAGGACTCTCAGACGACCTCTGCATTCATTCCTTTGTCAGGAACCTGAGTCCAGGAAGTTCAAACTTGCACTTCAAAATGGCTTTTCCTTCCTCAGCCCCACGACTGCCTCACGTCCAGCACACCAGGCAAGGGTGTCCTGTCAGCCTAGCACTGGGGAAGCGAAGGGCTAAGGTGACACAGTGGCCAGGTCTCCCTAGGGACACAGCCAGGACTGAACACCTGATGCCCCTAGCTCAGCTTTGCCATGTGCTTAGGGAGCTCCCACACGGCTTTTATTCCAGTTATAAAGTGGGAAAAAAAGGGTTATCCCTTTGGAAGGAGCTGCTGGCTGGCAGAGCAGAGACCCACCGGTCACAGCTCTGTGGGTCCATGGCACGGGCCACAGGCCCTGCCGTGAGCACAGGCACGTCAGCTCCCTGCTTGGTTCGTGCCCTTCTCCAGCTGCACTGCCCAGGATCACTTGAGGACATCCCATCACCATCCTCTGACAGGAAAGGGAACAGCAGACCATGGCATAAACTGCTCATTTAAAGTGCCTCTCGCAAAATCCTAATCCTATGCAGCACGACTGCAATTCCCACCCCTTCTCCTGCTGTTTGCACCAAGTGCTGAAGGGACGTGAGCCCATCCTGCTGCCCGCTGACCAGCCAGGCTCCCCTGCAGGAGCCACATCCTTGTGAGCTCAGCCCCTCCTGCTCGGGAGGAAGGCTTGGTTCTTTGTCCTCGCCTCCCCTTGCAAAAACACACCAACATGTGCACTGAGGGCATTAATAATAAGAAACAGAGCACTGCCCTCACATGGGCTGGCTCATGGGAGACCAACCCTGCAGTGTTTGCATTGCCCAGCGCCCTGCAAACACACCGGCTGCTCCACAGCCATGCACTCCAGACGGGAATCCATGAGGAGGCAAATAATGCACAATTCCAGCTCCATTGCCGAAAACTCCCCAAGAGCCCGGCACCAGCGGCAGCCCCAGCACTGCCTGGTGACCAGGACGTGCCCTGCAGCCAAATCCCACCCGAGAAGACAATGAACCCGCTGACTCCACAGCCCGCCCTCATTTTGCAATACCAGTTTCTTTAAGATTTGCCAGATTGGTTAAAGACCATGCCACAGTATTAACTGCTTAGAGAGAATTCTGGTCCCTGCCTGGCCAGGACTGCTGGCCACCCTGCAGCAGGCAGAGCAGGCAGAGTGGGCAGGATGGCTGGGCTCACCTGGCAGAGAGGGCAGGGTGGGCAGGGCTCACCTGGCCGGGCCATGCTCTGGACTGGACCCCTGCCCCTGCTCCCGGGGCTGCTCCTCCAGCCTGGCCCAGGCTGAGTTCAGTTTTCCTTGCTGGGAAAAGAGGCCGCCCTGTTATCAGGTGCATGTCCCCAGGAGGTGGGGAGGTTTCGGACTTTGCCTCCAGACAGGGGCATGCATATCAAAAGGCTGGAGGGAAGCTTTACCCATGGCTGGGATGGAGCCATCGCCCAAGCCCTGTTTGAATAACAAAAAGAAATAAAGGACCCTAATGGCCGGGCTGGCTCTGGGCTGTGGTGCACACTAATGGCCTTTAAGTCTCCCCAAACCGAACATTTCCCTCTAATCCTGGGAAGAAAGGAGTTGCTGGGTTGGCAGTTCGGTAAGAAAGGCGCCGATTTCGCAGATGTGCTCGTTGGGAAGGGCAGGGGGCGAAGGGCAGGCTCCCCCTGCCCGCTTCCTGTGCCTGGCCTCTCTGCTCTCCCGCTCCGGCACTTCCCTCCATTTCCCCCGGTTTCCTCCTGCCCCGCTCCACTCCCCCCGCAGCCCTCGGCGCCCACCCCGGCTCTCCCCGCTGCCTCTCAGCAAAGCTGGGTTAAAGAAAAGGAACAAAACACAAACCGGCCCCTCCTCTCCCAGCGCAGACCAGGCTGGAGACGTCTCCCGGACAGCCACCATCCCCGCCAGCCGCTGCTCCAGCGGCTTCGGGCTCTTTACCATGTTCATCCCGCCGGGATCCCGCCGGGCCGAGCCCCCCGGCGTGGGGCAGGGGCTGCCGGCGGGCGGCAGCTGCGGGCAGGGCTGGAGGCTCTGGGGGCTCTGAACACAGGTGAGGTCCTCTCAGAGGTGGCCAGTCTTCTGTCCGGAGTCGTCACCGCTTCATTCTCCCCCTGAACAAGAGGACCAAAGATGACAATGACACCTCGCTGTCCCCACGGCCGCCCGTCCAGCCCCGTGCAGCCACAGCGGTGGGACTGGGATAACCCAGCCTCACTCCTCCTCAGCTGATTAAAAATTTGGAAACTGGGGCAGGAAAGGAGAGTACCAGTACTGCTCAGGGCAGCACGCTCCAGCCACCCCCTCCTTGCCCTCTCCCGTTCCGAGGGAGGTCGGTGCCGGAGCACCTCTTGCCCCAGGACCACCACTCGCCCAGGGGACCCCCGCCGCTCCCCTCTCCCGGCTTCCCGACTTGTGCCCCACGCTGGGGCCACTCCGAAGAGTTCATTCCTGCTTCTCCGATGATCTCCCCTCCCCGGAGGCTCCCCGCGGGCTCGGCAGGAGGCGGATGCCATCACAGCCCTCCGGTCGATACCTGCTCCGGCCACCCCGTCCCTCCGGATCGGTCCCGGGGAGGCTTCGCGCCCGAGGCGCCGCCGGGAACCTCTTTTCCTGCCAACAGAGAGGGAAGATGCGCTGTCAGATCCCCGACCGAGAACCGAAAACAAAGGTGTTCGGCCCGGGGCAGCAGCGCCACCGTGTCCCGGTACCCCCGGCAGCTCCCCACGGTGCCCCCGGCCTGGAGGCGGCGCTGCCCGGGACGACCGAGCCGGGCTGGGGGACCCCGGCCCCCCCGAACCACCCCCGCCCCGCAGCCATCCCTCGCCGTATCAGCGAGGGGACCCTCCTGCCGCAGTCCCCGGCTCAGCCCCGGCCCGGCCCCGCGGGTCGCGGGGGGTCCCGCACCGGCCCCGCCGTGACAGTCCCGGGACGCGCCCCCGGGGCTTCCGCGGGAAACTCCCAAAGCTGCAACGGGACCGGAGGGGTGGGCGGGACCAGGGGGACTTAGGGGACCATGCCCGAAGCTGCGGGAGCAACGATCCCTACAACACGCCCCAGAGCCGAGTGCCGGCAACAAGTGGCGGTCGGGCCCACCCCCTGCCCCTTGTCCCAGCCCCCGGGGCGAAGCCGCGAGCTCCCGGTTACCGGGCACCGGGGCCGCCAGACCGGCCGGGGCGCTCCCGCGGCGGCGCTCCGGTGCGCCCCGTGCCGCCTTCCCCTCCCGCCTCATTGTCCCCCGCCACGGCCGCGGACAACAAAGCCGCCCACGAGGATGTGCCACGGCTCCGGCTCGGACCCTCCGGTGCCCCCGGTCCAGCGCTCACCTGCACCGCGGCGGGACGCGCCGTCCAGCGGGGCCGCGCCGCCGCTCGCCGCTGCCCGCGCCCCGGCCGGCCCCCGACAGCCCCGCGCTCCGATTACATGGCGTTTTAACCCTGCCCGTGCTGGGCAGCCCCTCCTCCTCCTCCTCCTCCTCCTCCTTCGCCGCCCCATGGCGGGGGAGGGGAGCGCGGGGCCCGCAGCACCACCGCACCCGCCAAGTCCCCCAAGCCCATCGGGCGCGCAGCCCTCGAGGTCCCGCATTCCCCCAGGGTCCGCATCCCCCGGGGCGCCACGTCCTCCCCGCCGCGACTCCTCACTCCCCGGTGCCCCAGTGTGTCCCGTCCACTGCCCCACATCGCCTGGGACCACCGCCTGGTGCCCCACACGCCCCTTGCCTCGGCTCCCCGCACACCCTCCCGGTGCTCTGCATCACCCCCGCGGGGCTCAGCATCTCTCCCCGGAGGCTCCACGTTCCTCCGGTGTCTCACACCTACCGGGGCTCCCCTCCCCCTGGTACCCGCCGGCGTCCTGGTATCACCTCCAGCGCCCAGCATCCCCCAGGGTTCATCATTTCTCCGGGGCTCGGCCATCGGAGCCCCACGCAGCTCAATCCCCGAGGCAGAGGAGACTCCCTTGGCACCCCAGGGCCGGGCAGAGCCCTGGCCCACCGAGCCACTGCTCTGCCCACCGGTTTCCAGCAGCACCGTGCCCCACACAGCTCCATGCAGCACAACCCGGCAGACAAAGCCTCACAAGTTTTACATTCAGTTTTTGTTTGTTCTTTCCCTTTCCCGTCCCGAGGCAAGACACTTGCAGGGCTGTCCCGGGGCCAGGGACAGAGCCCGCGCCTCTCCTGCCCCAGACAAAGCATCCGGAGTCCACGTGGGGTATAATCTTCCCTGCTTGCCTGTTATTACTTCTAGATTCAGCAGAAAACTGTATAACAGTAAAAAAAGGAGTATGATTATCCTGGTGTGATAGAAATGAGCTTTCAAGGTCAGGAGGAAATCTTGGCTAGCCAAAGTGTCTGAAATCTGCAGGACCAGCCCCAGGCCTTTACAGCAGGTTCCCCCAAACCACACCTCCATCTCTGCAGAACACAAGCATGAAAAATTTGGCAGCAAATGTAAAAAATGCTCTGCAAGTGAACAGGAGGAGCTGAGAAACCCACTCTGAATAAGCCCCTGGGGATACTAAACATCACCATTCAAACAAACATGCACCACAAACCTAAAGCAAATTCGCAGCTCGGGTGAGTAGATTAAAAAAAACAAATAGATTTTACACCCATTTGTTTTTCTAGATTAAAGAAAGGGGAAATGCTTTTGAGAGCTGTGCTCATGAGAGTTTCCAGGGCACTGTGAGGGTGGAATCAGCCCTTCCAGCATCCACGGGTTCCTCTCCCTTTCTACTGAAACCTTCCTGCTGCTGTTGGCCTCACTGACCTGCCATCAATCTCCCGCCAGCTGAAACGCCCTCTTTCTCTCTCTGCCCCTCAGTTATCATTTAATTCAGGAGAGCAAGGCTCTGCAAACTGCTTGTGGGAAAGGTCTGGTACCAGACAAAGCAGCTCTGGCAGACGGTGAGCCAAAGCCTGATCCTTTTCCTGTCTCTGCTACACACACCACAGAGAGATGCTGAGAGTTTATTTCATAACAATCAAGAAAATGTGTACATCATTTCATGGGAAACAAGGTACCTCTACAGAGGATTTTATACCCAGGCTCCTGCCACACATTCCACGTAGCTGCACCAGGCTCTCCTGTTGAGCCTCTGCAGCAGAGTACCAAAGCAGCTCCCTCACTGCTTCCCACCAGCCCTGTGGCTTTCCAGCATAGACCAGTGATGAGACATGGCTGCGTGGGCAAAGCTCCTCCATTCCAGAGCTGGAGCAGCTGCAAGGAGCAGGCAGCATGGCCAGGCTGCTGTGAGCAGGGAGGGAGAACTGGGGGATCTCTCAGCACCCCTGGGGACAAGCAGCATGTCCTCTGCACACCGTGCCACGGACACATCCCTGCCCATTGGCAGCAAGGCTGGGCTGCCCAGCTTCTGCAAAATGTCATTCCAGCAAGAACCATTCCCCCATCTGGCTGTGCTGCTTTGGCTGGCTGGCTGGCATCTCAAATTCATGGAGCCAGTGACCAACCAGCTGAAGGAGTCCTTCCCTGTCACTATCACACAGTTGGGACTGGCAACATCCATTCACATTGGAAGTGACTCCTAATTTTTCACATGCTTCCCAGCAACCATGCCAGCTCTTCCACACATAACTCTTCACTCCCAACCCTAAATCCTTATTTTCACTGAAGGCTGCTCAGCCAGTGCCTTCTCTAAAATCCACCTGGGGTCAGCTCTTCCACACATAACTCTTCACTCCCAACCCTAAATCCTTATTTTCACTGAAGGCTGAAAATCTAAAATCCACCTGGGGATGGCACCAGGCCCAGCTCCTCTTTGTCCATCCATTCTCCCACTCGAATTTCTTCCTAAAATTCTCTTTTGTCACCCTGGCCAGGCAAACTAATGCCACCCCCTGCCCAGAGCTCTGCTCTGGCTGCCACCACCTCCCATCTTTTGCTTTGCACCCAAAGGGTTTGAGTTGGGACCCACTCCATGTATCACAGCAGCGTTCCTGGAGATTCTCCACAAATAAATAAAGATGTGTCATTACCTACAGCTGTCAGCAGTGTAACCTTGTCACCTCTGGATCTTGTGGGTCCCAGATTCCCATGTCCCAGTAACGGCTGTGCACTTGTTTGGTCTTCTTGCAGGCAGGGAGGAGCACCAGCACCATTAAATCAGCTTGGGCAGTTGCAAGCTGGGGCTGAGAGCAGGAGGAACTTCTCTTTCCTCCGAAGTCGGCAGCGATGCTCCTGTTCAGGCTTTGGGGCTCCCATGTTGCTGTACACACAGCCCAGAGGCTCTTTCCCAGCCCACAGCAATATCATTCTCACTGCACAGCATTCTTCACTGCAAGACCCCATCAGAGCACGTCCCACAGGATGTCTCCTCCTCTTCCATGAGTATCTTCATTGTGTGAGCCCTCACCCCAGCCCTGCGCTGGCCGCCTGCCTCTCCCCCAGCTCCAGCAGTGCTGCTCCACCACAGCCCTCAGCAGCCAGCCTCTCCTCACCACGGCTCCCCAGAGCAGGTCTCCTGTTCCTGGCACCTCTCCTGAGTCCGGGGAGAGCTGTAACACTCAGCAGGGCTCTGGCTGCTGGAAACAAGGTCTGTTCCTGTTGTGGGAGAGCCTCATCCTGGCTGCCACATGTGGGATACAGCCCCAGCTTGCCTTACAGCTGGGCTAGCTTTTCCCATCTGGGGGGAATTGCTGTTTTCACAGAGATAGGAAATGTTATCCCTCCTACAAGAAGTTTCTAGCCCTTCCTGTGGGCTGGCCAGGCCCACATGATACAAACCTCTAATAAAAATAAGGTTAAAAATAAGTGTCATCCGTGTAACCAGAACATCTAGAAAGTCTGCAGCTACCGCCTGCAAACTTCAAACGCCAAGGCACACAAAGAAAAATCTTCAATGCCTCTCTAACAAAGCTGGCCACAAAATCCTCTTTTTCCTAGAAAACAGGATACGCCTGCTACAGCCTAATCTGAAGTGACGAGGCCTCCCCAAACCACCCTCCTCAGCACATATACTTTTATCAAGAGGAACACTGCTCCCAGGGGGTGGCTGCCAGCAGAGCCCCCTCCCTCCATGCCAGGTCCAGAGCTGCTCTTGCCTGCCTGGTCAGGGATTATGGTCCCTGCTCAGGAGCAGAGGAGCCGGTGGAGAGAGGGAGTGTTTTGCCTGTGGCTGAAAGGCAGGAGTGTGCCAGAGCCCAGCAGTGGAGCTCCCAGCCTTGCTCCACCTCTGCACAAAAGACTGGCAGCCAGTTGTTCCTGCAGCAGTGTCTGCCTGGGACTAAAGGCTGAGGAGTGTGATGGGGCATTAAACTGCTGAAGAAACTGAAATCCTGGTCTCAAAGATCTCATTTATCCAGTGGGGCAGAACTAACTCCTTGGAAGTTTCAGCTGGGCAGCCAGGAGGAGTCACAGCATCCCTCAGACTGTGTCTAGAGATGTTCTCTTAGTGCTTCCAGCCCAAGGCAGACACTGCAGGTGGGCAGGACACCCGGAGAGCAGGTGGGCTCTGACCAGCTGGGTGAAAGCCCCCCTGGCTTCTTCACACACTCTTGCCTTTTTCAGGCCTTTCTCAGGCTGACAAATGCAGACAACATTCCCCACTTCAGCTGCAAGGCTGATCTGGGAGCAACTGTAAAGGACTGGGAGAGCTTGGCACAGATAATGGCATCAGAGAACAGGATGGGGACACCCCAGGATGTGATCTCCAGGGAACGCATAACAAGGACCCTTCCCGAGGTAACACTCTCCGAGTGCTCAGGAAGCTTTTCAACTTTGACAAGTGAAATGAAGCTGAAAAATTCATCTCAAGGAGGGCGCATGGATCCTCTGGAGACCGCAGTTTTCAGACTTTTGCTCTGCATGTGTGTGCCCCCATTGCTTTTTGGCTGTTGTTTTTACTTTGGTATTCATGGTGAACAAGGGCACATACCTGCAACTCCAAACCCTGCCCTTGGCCTGTCCCCAGCTCTGATGAGTCCATCAGCAACGCGCTCTGCATGAGAATGGCCTGGCAGGAGCACCCATGGGCTGATGGCTGCCCGCACCCCTACGGCAGCCCTGGGGCTCTGCCCGGCACGCTGAGCACCATCCCCCGCGGACACCCCCATAACTGCGGCCATCACCCTGCAACCTGCTCTTTTATTCGAATAAATCCTTCTTGGTTTGAGAACTGAGCAAGTTCTGGCAGCGCAGAGCCGCCCGTGCCATAGCTGGGCTCATGGCACTCCATGCCACGCTGCCGTCAGCTCACAGCCCAGGAGGAAGGACCACCGAATTTCCTGGTGATTGTTTGAACAGGATGTTGTGACCGCGTACGTCAGCCGAGACTCCTCTTCTTGCATCCCGTCACTCAACTTTCCTCAAGAATTTGGTTCGAGTCCTGAGAAATTGTTTAACAGCGCTGGTGTCACCGTGCTGCCGTACCTGCGGCGTGCTCACATGCGCACCCAGATCGCCCTTAATTATCTCCCAAAGCATCACCCCGGGAAGACACGGGGAAGGAAAGGTCCGCCACAGACTGCTCCGGCACGGCTGACCTCCACAGCCAGGCAGAAGGCTGACTCTTGCCTGGTTTCAAGTTTTCGGACACAGAGTACAGGGGGAAATGTGGCAGCCGTGAAAATGTGCGATAATTAACTGCGACTACTAATTTACACTTGGGGGAAAATTGCATAGGGCTGTATGCAGCATTTTAAAGCCAGAGAGGAATTCTGCGTTCACACATAGTGGTATCCAGTGCTACCCCCTGCATCCCATTCCCTGGAGGAGTTTTAGTTCAGATTAACTCATTTTTAGACGCAAGGATTTCCCATGGTTTAAACACGCTGACTTGAACGGTTCACCACAGAAACTAATACAGAATACACTATTCCAATAAGACAAAATCTACCTTGTTTAAAGGTGTCTTAAATATTTAGGATCAAATTTTTTCACCCCAAAAATCGAGGAGGTACACAGTCCCACCTTGGATCTATGAAACAAAAACTTCCCCAGGTGGTCTGGGAGGTAGAGGGCGAAGAAAAGGAAGTTGGAAGCTATTTCCAGCCAGACAACCAGGAAATATCTCTTAACTCCCCATCATTAGTGGTACTTAACTGCTTATCTCCTTGTTTATAAACCACTGCTGGGATGGTCTCACAATGAAAGCGCTACAAAATTTCCTATATTCTCATTTGCAATTGCAAGTGTCAGTAATAAACCAGAACACCTGTGGGCTGTCCAGGTTTTACCTTCCACAAAGGTTTTTACACACTGTCCTCTGGCCCGACAGACAGAGAACACCTTCCCTGATAAAATGGATCAGACAGGTTCACACTGATAGTGGAATCCTGGAGAGCTCCTGCTCCTGCTCAAGGGAAGCTGTGAAATAGCAATTTAAGGCAAGAGAGTCCTTCCATTGTCCTCTGCAGGAATAAATCAAGTTTCAATATTCTTAGACCAAGGCCTTCCTCCCAAGACCGAACAGAAACAAGACTGTGTAACAGGGTGTGAGAATGCAATTCCTCTGCCTTGCTACAACACATCTTCGAGTCAAGGAGACCTCCTGCATAATCCTGAGTCGAGAATCGAGCTGAAATCTCCCTATGGAACCCTGACCCATGGACATCTGGGCACTTTCTGCCCATGGGCTGGCTCATCCCAGGGCTGCTGCTTCCTTGCCCAACATCTGGCTCATTCCACGGAGCCCAGTCCTGGGACGAGGGCTGCTCATCCCTGGGCCACCCATCACCCTGAGCTAGGCAGAGAGCAGTGCTGGGGACAGAGTCAGAGAGGCAAAAGCACACGGAAGTTTCAGTTCCCAAGTGGAATTTTTGGAGGAAAAAAACCCAAAAACCCCAACCAACCAAAAAAAAAAAGAATTAAAAAAAATAATTTTATTCACCTTATAAATCATGGGTTTAAACTTTTTTTTTTTTTTTTTTTTTTTTTTTAATAAAAAAATCGTACAGTACTCAGCTCTCCAGCCCCCGGCTCCACCAAGCCCCGGTCCCGCTGCTGGGACCAAGGGGCCACCCCGGGGTGCTGCCAGGGCCGGACGGGCCCCGGGATGCCCTGAGCGCGGCCGGGACCGCGGCGTGCGGAAAGTGCGGCCGCCAATGCTCAGCTGAGGCGGCGGCAGGGCCGGGGCCGGAGCCGGGGCCGGGCGGGCGGAGCCGCCGCCGCCATGCGGCTGCTCAACTTCACCCGCGAGCCGCTGCCGGAGGCGGTGAGCGGCGACATGCACAACCTCAACCAGCTCAGCGCCCAGGTGCGCCGCGACGGGGACGGGCGCGGAGGGCGGCGGGGGCAGCCCCGGACACGGCACCGGCCGGGCGGGGCGGGCCCGCACCGGGAGCGGACCCGGCCGGCAGCGCAGCCCCGGCCGTGCCGGTCCCACCGCGCCAGCAGGCCCGCGTGGCCGGGGCCCTGCTGGGCCCGGTGCCCCAGGCAGGGCGGGCAGCGGGCCCGGTGCCCGGTGGTACAGCTCCGGGTGAGGCCCGAGCACCCCGGTACAGCCCCGACCCAGCCGGGCGAGCCCCGAGCACACCGGTACAGCCCCGACCCAGCCGGGCGAGCCCCGAGCACACCGGTACAGCCCCGATCCAACCGGGCGAGCCCCGAGCACGCCGGAGCTGTTTGAAGGATGTTTATAGAATCATGGAATCCCGGAATGGTTTCGCCGGGAAGGGACCTTAAACACCGCCTAGCTCCACCCGCCTGCCGTGGGCAGGACGCTGTGGAGTTCCTGGTGGAGGGCTCAGGTGGTGCCTGGTGGGCAGTGGGGTCCTGTCAAGCGCTGGGGTTTGTGGTGGGATCACAGAGTGTTCGGGTTGTGATTGCCACCCCAGATTCCCACCCTGCGCTTCCTGCCTCAGGCTGAATGGTCCTGGTCATTGGTAACATCTGCCTCCAGGTCACCGACACCGGGTGTGCAGCTTGGACTGAAGTTAGTGGAAACGCTGAGGCTTTTCCAACCCAGCTTGCCAGAACTGAGGATATCAGCCTGGTGACAGCCCAGTGCCATCTCAGTTACATGGCCAAGCCGAGGGCAGGGCAGGATCTGCAGCCACAAAGCAGCCAATACCACTTTTGGCCATACCCAGAAGGTCACAGTCAGTGCTGGTGCTGGTGCCAGCAGCCTCTCCACCCCGGCCTGCCAGCTGCACACCCAGAACAATGAAAATAGCAACTAGACCCTTAACCAGTTCTCTTCCTTTCCCGAGTCAGTCTGGTTACCCCGTGGGGTAAAACATGAGACTGGATGTTCACAACTTTTCCCACTCGCAGTTTTTGGGCTGCACAAGATAGAACAGCAGCTTCCGATTAGCCACAAGTCACAAAAGCCCTGTGCAGTGCCAGCTACTAGCTGCACAGACCCCTTGGGAGGCTCTGAAACGCATCCTGGGCAAATCCCATCCACAGGCATCACATAATGCCAAGGACAGGGCACCAGCACAGGGCACCAGCACAGGTCCAGCTCTGGGACCAATGTGCTAGAGGCAGGTGGGGATGGGTCAGGGGGGTACATCACCACCTCATCGTGGTGCTCGTGGGGTGGTGAGGTGCTGATGTCCGAGTCTAACACTCTCCTGTTTCTTCACAGCAATTCTCAGCGCTGACTGAAGTTCTTTTCCGCTTTCTGACAGAGCCCAAGGAGGTAAGGCAGAACTGGAGAGATGTGTGAGTGCAGCTCTGCTCAGAAACAGAGAAAAGATTTTGTCACTGCTCTTTCTCTTGAGCAGGTAGAAAGATTTCTGATGCAGCTCTCAGACTTTGCCACCATGAATAAAATCAGCTTGGGCCCCCTGAAAAACATTGTCAAAAGTATTCTTCTGGTACCCAACGGTAAGTGATGTATTTGCATATCCTGGCCTGAGGCCAATCTGTCCCAGCCATTCCCGCAGGGCTTGGTTTGCACAATAAGTGTTAATGGTAGCTAATACAGTGCTTAGCACTTAAGAATCAAAAGTTCCCCTGTTTGGTGACTCTTCGTATTCTTTATACCCTGCCTGCATGCACATTTCACGGGCTTAAGTAAACTCCCTTAAATATCTGTGCATTTAATGCAGCACAACATCTTGGTTTAAGCAGTACCTGTAAATCTCTTTTGCCAGATCAGGGCAGCGTCGTGTTGGCACCGAGTCTCTGCAGGAACTTCCACCCAGGTGACCCAGTGCTGTAATTCCTCCAAGGCCAAGCGCTGTTGGAGACAAATCAGACAGTGCACAGGCGTTTGGAGCAGTTCTAGGCCGTGTGAAGGAGACAGCTGACCTTGCAGTTCTAGAGAAACACTTCCCGTGTCCAGCTCCTTCTCGTTCATAAACAGTGACGCAGAGGTTCGGGGGGATTCCACTGGAATACCCCAGACTCCACCACTTTATAGGATTACCGTGATGTTGTGGCTGCCGTTTGACACGATAATGCATCAAACACTCCACGGCACGTTCATCCCATTGATCCTTCCTGTTATTAATAGTCCCTTGCTATTACCCTTCAGCCCTGGGTTCCCTGTAGCTTCCTTCACAGCCCTGATGCTGAGCACAACTGTTTTTAGAATTTGTTTTAAACTTGTTCTACTCCTCCAAGCAACTTTTCCTATCCAGGAGTAGCGATAATTTTCTTTCCTGCAACCGTCTTGTGAGGATTTAATGCAGAATTTGCATTTTTCCCATCCTGATTCAGGCCTTGGTGCCCCCATCCTGTCGTTCCTGTGTGTGCGCACTGGCTTCAATCCCGTTGTAACTTTTCCTCAGCTCTGGGATGCCACGATATCAGGGATCAGAACAGATCACAGCAGATAACTTTGCCTCTGTGCTACACTGCCGGAAAGCCACGTGGGGCTGGCAGTCTCCTTGAATTTATGAGATTCCTGCTCTTGGCTTCAGAGAGCAGAATCCTTGTAAAGGTCCCTGCGCTGCCTGGGCCCCAGAACAAAGGGGGAAGGCGCAGCGGGGGAAAGTGTTATATGCACACGTTCACACCCATCATCCCAAACACAGCAGGTAGGTCAAATTAGCAGCCCGCCAGCCTTAACAGTTCTCCTTTAACAAGCAAAGCGGCTACAGGAGAGAAAGCAGCAGCTTCAAAACATAACCGCGGCCGCTGTTCCCATGGATACCTGCAATGGGATCTCGCCCTCTCCCAGGCACTCCCAGAGCCCGGACTTTTAAAGCACCGGGCATCTGCAGAGATACTGGCAGGCACCACTGGGTTTCCAGTCTCCGAGGAGCTGTGGTTTGCTTGAAAACACAGCTCAGAAACAGAGGCTTTCCAGCGTCGGTCCCGTCCCTGCCTCTGACTCAGGAAAAATTGGTTTGACTCTTTAAAAAGTGATTTCTTTTCTTCTTTGTGGTGTTTATTCAGGTGCCCTGAAGAGGAATTTGTCTTCTGAACAAGTCAGAGCAGATTTTATTGCTCTAGGTAGGTCACATGATTTCCACTAAATAAAAAGATAATTAATATTTATCACATATAGTAATCTCATATGGTTTCCCCCTACAGGCCTCAGCGAAGAGAAGGCCAGTTATTTTGCAGAACAGGTATTCATATATTTTTGCTTGTTTCTAAGCTAACAAAATGTCAGTTCTGTGAGTGGGAACTCATAAACCCTGCTGTGCTCCTGAGACACGTCAGCACGTTGGGTATTTTCTTCAAAACCAGCTTGGGATTTTGAACTGAAGATCCTCAGAGAACTAATAAGGGGCACTTTGTCTGATGATACCTCTGGTTTGCCAGGGCCTCTCCCCCATCAGTGTCACAGTTCCTGCACTGCTGTGTGGCTTTCATGTGATGTTTTTGTGCTTCCCATGCTTTGAGCCCTGAGGTCGTGCAGTTACATGAACACATGGCTTTTTGCACAGATATTGTTACACTGAACCAGTGCTAAAACAAAACCAGTGAGTTTCACTTACAGAAGTGACAGGGCAGATGGAAATCCTAGCAGGACTCAAACACCTCTGAAAGCCCTCCTGACCACATTAGTTCTGTCTTTTCTCTGGGCTTCTGCCATCCTCTGCCTTCGTTCTGACTCTTGTTGAAGTTTCAGGTACAAACAGAGGCATCTCTGAATTAATTGCTGGTGTGTCTTTTGCTCTTGTAGTGGAAGGTGAATTCCCCCACCCTAACACGCCTGGCTGTGGGGCAGACACTGATGATTAACCAGCTGATAGACATGGAGTGGAAGTTTGGAGGTAATTGAGCTACAACATAAACTGGAGGGGTTGGGAAACCCAGCAGCAGCTCTTGGCTAAATTACATTTTATTTCACCACTTAACTAACAGATTATCTGCCTTCTCTTCTTTCTGACTCACAGTGACTGCTGGGAGCAGTGAGCTGGAAAAAGTGGGAAGTATCTTCTTACAGGTAAATCTCCCACATCACAGAGTTCAGCTTGTAGGGCAGTTGAGGAACAAGCTCCAGCCAGGCATGTGAGGAGCACTGGCTGTGAGGGAAGGAGAGGGAAGCTCTGTGGGTCTCACAGGAACGGGCTCTGACTGCATCTTCAGTCTCCAGGTGATGCTGCCAGCAGAGAGCAGGCACACTGCTGTTTGTTTCTCCTCTGGAGACATGAGGTATCACAGGAATGTGGCCCATTCTGAAAAGCTGTTCAAAAAGCTCAGTTTAGCAAAGGTCAACCGTCTTGGGGAGGGAGGGAAAGTGGGATCAAGGACTTCCAGAGATCTTCCCAATGCCCAGGGTATCTGTTCCTACTGTGACACTTCTTGGCAAGCCTGTCAAAGATGTGTGTGCTGTGCAGCAAACTCACAGCAGACTCCTGCTCTGCTGTCCTCTCCTGGTGCTCAGATACAGGTCTTTGAAATAAAATACTTCTGCTTTTCCTTTCCTCAAGCTGAAGCTGGTGGTTAAAAAAGGGAGTCAATTGGAAAACGTGTATCTTGGTGAGTTAACAGTTCTGACAAGAGGGAAGGATGGGAAAGCTGCAATTTGGGGCTTGGGGTGTTGCTGGGGGTGGGGGAGTCTGGGGGCAGAAGCAGGGTGGGATAACTGCAAGAGCATCACTGTGGTTACTCCTGCCTCAGCCTCTCCATCACTGTGGCCATTCCTGTCCCACAGGCACTCCAAAACTGTTCAGGAACACTGACTTTTGGGCATCTTCACATCTGTGCCTCAGTAAACACAGATCTGCCACAGAGCAGTGCAGAGCAGTCACAGCAGCAGGGCAGAGGAGGAAAATAAATTATTCCCAAGCATGGAGTGCTGTTGGGAGATCCTGTCCCAGGGGGAGATCCCAGCCTGGCCCCCCTGGCAGCCTGGCTAGCATAAGGAACCAGCTGCTGGGAATCACAGTGGCTAATCCTGCTCAGTTTAGGTGAACATGAATTGCTCCGTGGTAGCACCAGAACAGCTTTGCCAATGTTGGAAATGTAACCTGATCTCTGAGATTTGATGCCTTTTTTTTTCTTTTTTTTTTTTTCTTCCCTGCAGAGTTAACTTTGCCCCAGTTCTACAGTTTTCTGCATGAAATGGAACGGGTCAAAACCAGCCTGGAAAGCCTCAGCTGAAACTGCACAGACCTGAGCCGACATCTGTCCGGGATGTTTAATTCCTCCTCCTGGGCCTGCAGATCTGCTCTTTCCCAGCTGACTCTTCACACCCTGATAAGAGAAGACAAGCTGTGCAATGAGCAGTGGTGTCATGGCCCAGCAGGACACATCAGTCCTTTAGAACCTGAAACTTGGGCTAAGTTTCAGCTTTTTCAAAGCACCTACAAGTCCACTCATCTTTTTTTTTTTTTTTTTTTTTTTTACTACACTATTATGAGAAACTGTGGTCAGAAGTAATGTGGATACCTTTACTAAAATAGCAAAGAAATAAAACCATTCCCATCCTGCTTCATTTGTATCAGAATCTGATTTTGTGAGAAAAAGAGAAACAGGATGAAAAAGTCATTTTGAAACTTGGAAGGATTAAGCAGAGTGGATGACGAAACCAAGGAGAGCATCTAATGTGGGGAATCACTTAGTGCTCCCTTCAAGCCTCTCCCTTCTCTTGTATTAAGAAACATGTTGATTAGCTTCTTCCCAATTGTGCCTCATGATGGAAAAGTATCTCAGTGGTAGGTGATTTTAAATCTTAAACAACCAAACAGCTGCCTTTGTGCATTGTGGGGGGGACATCTCGGGGAGTGACGAGATAAATCTCATTTGGATGAGCTGCTCTTTAATCTGCAGCCTGTGTGACGTGGCACAGTCAGAGCCAGCCCGTTTGGTCATATGTCCAAGCCCCATGAAGTGCCATTAGCTCGACTCTTCAGTTGTCTGAGGGCAGGGATGAGCTCTTCATCAGGAAGCAGACGGATGCTCCAACCCACCTGGGGCAATGTTACAGTCACTGAGGTTCCTCTCATGTCCAGACTCTGGAGTAGTCCAGCAGCCTGAGCTGGCTGAAGCCTCTCCCACAGCACAGGGATGAAGGAAGCTCCTCTTACAGGGCACTTCCCAAAGCATCTCTGTGTCCCTAGCACACTCAGCAGTTCCAGTGAAGGGAATAAAGGGCATTACCAGGGAATATCCCAGTAAGAATCTCTGTTTCCAGCCTCCACCTGAAGGGATTCACTGTCCCACGGTATCCTGCCAGTCTGCTGTGGGGCTCCCTGCAGCAGCAGCAGCTGCTTCCAGTTAAACCCATCCCAAACAGATCATTTCTGTGAGAAAAGCATCACAAAGCTCCCTGAAACTCACAGCTTTACTCGTGGGTTTCCAGCTGCAGCAAACCCAGCACTGAGTGTCCCTGCACTGCATTTCCTGCAGTGCTGCAGGAGTGACTGGGAGCAGGAATGACAGCAGGCTGAGCCATATATTTGGGAACTGGGGAATCCTGCTGGCAAACCCAGGAATGGATTTATTTATTTTCCCACATATCAGATCAGTCACAAGCATTTCAAGCCTTGTCACATGCTTACTGTAAAAATGAGAAAAACAAAACCAAAAACCTCTGCAATAATGTTCTACAGAATATTCTGTCTCCTTTTGGGTGGCAGGAAAAGCTATTTCAGGGAGGAAGAAGCAGTCCAAATGGCTGCTGCTTTCTGAAGACAAAAGCAATATTTTTTGCTTTACATTTTCTGCTGCCTGTTCCCATTATTTCTCCTCGCCCTCCCAGCGCCAGGGCGGCACCACTCAGCCCTATCCGGTTATGTTGGGAAGTGGCCATGGCGCTGCAGAGAAGATGCCAGGCTCGGTTGTGGGTCAGGAATCCGCCGTCCCCCCGCGCTCCTCCCCCTGCCCGGTTGGGATTAAGCCGCTCGGGGCTGACGCACGCCGAGCCCGCTGACCCCGAGTGCAGGGGTCACCTCCATGCTGCTCTGTGGTCCCCACGGGCAGCTCTGATCGGCGGCATTTGCGCCGCGGCGTGACCTTGCTGCTGCCGCCGGCGCTCCCGCCAGCGCCCTTTCATCCCACGCTCTTGGCTGTGGATGAGCCGAGCTGGCAGCCCCGTGGGGAAGGGCTGGAGGGGGAGCCGGCTCCGGCAGCACCGGCACGGGGTGACGCCAACCGTGAGGGAATCGGGTCACCCTCCCGACGGGGCCGGCGGGAGCAAGGACGGCTCTGGGAGAGCCATGGCAGCCGTGGCCCTCCTCACGGCACGGCCTGGGCCTCGCCACCGGCACGGGCGGTGATGGCCGCTGTCCAGAGCCCTGCGCCGGGAGCTGGCAGGCGGCGGGCACAGTTGGCACGGCCACGGGCAGGGCTGAGCCGGGAGGGAAGGAGCGGCCCGGTGCCCGTTTTGCCCGTGTTTCCGGGCGGCCCCGCCGTGCTCGTGCGCGCGGCCCCTTCCGCCTGCCCGTCAAGCGCAGCCAGCCAAGAGCTAATCTCGGCGGGACAGCGGGCGCGGGGGAAACAGGGGCCTCTCGCCAGCCTGGGGTGCAGCTAACCATACTCCCGCGGCCGTTTGCCTCCCCGAGGCCTTTCCCGGCCCATTTCCTCCGGGCGGCCGTGCCACAGCCCCCCATCGCTGTCCCGGCTGTGGGGGACACGTGGGCCCTCCCTGTGGGGCAGGGGCAGCGCGGCCATGCCGAAGCCACACGCGGTCACCTCCCTGCGTGCGCGGCCCCCCTCTCGCAGCACTGCGGACTCTCTGCTGCCTCGGGCCTCCTTAGCGCGCCCCGGGCTGCCAGGCAGTGTCTCTGGGCACAGGGGAGATGGCAGAAGGGCCCAGCAGCCAGGCTGCAGTGGGGATCCTGTGCTCCCAGGCATCCTCCCGCTCACCCCCGGCAGCGCCAGCAGCGCAGCACAGAGCAGGGGCTGAGCTCTGGGCTCTGTCAATTCCCAGCGTGGATTCAATGCTGTTGTGATTCTCGGCCATGTCAGATGCTAATGACCAAGGGAACTGGGATGTTTTCAAATGAAGCATCTTCTCCCTACTGGAAATGCCAGTGCTGCTGCTCCTTTCCTGTGTGAAGGAATCCTCCAAACCCTGAGAACAAAAGCCTCTGCTCTGAGGGAGCAGAGCAGATGTGGGCTCCACTCGTGCCTGTGAGCCCACAGGCAGGCAGGGAAGGAGGGAAGGAATTGGGGCTCCTCACTGCTGGTTCTGCCTGACCTTGAGCAGATCATGTGGGAACTGACAGAGCTCCCCTGGGACATCCTGGCTTCCACAGACCTCACCAGGAGCTGCTCCATGAGGACTTTTAGCTGAGGTGTGTATCCCAACCTTCCCATTTGCAAAATAGAGTGACAAATCTCAGCATTGACCAACAGCTGGGAGGGAGCCGTAGCAGGTGAGACAAGGCAGGGAGCAGAAATGGCAGGTGAGAGCCCCAAGGCAGCTGGAGCTCACCCCAGTGCTGAAGGCAATCCTGCCCTTCCTCACTCTATGCCATCCTCCTCCCCAATTCCTCCAGGTTTTGGGGTGATGCAGCACCCAGCAAAAACACCAGCTGTGAACTGCAGCTCCCCAGATTGCACTGTCTGCCTGGGAACAGCAGCCCTGAGCACGCTGGAGGGCCCCAGGGCAGCACCACCACCCTGTTGTGCCACGTGGATCCTTGGGGACAGGGACCCTCAGGGGCTGTGTGGAGCTCCCTGGGGTTCCCATGGCGCTTGCTGTCTCCTCACAGGAGCAGACAGTCGAGGGTGGCACTCGGCACAGCACCATGCAGCTCAGGACACACTCCCAGGGACGAGTCCTCAGCCTGCCTTGGGACAGGATTCTGCACCCGCTCTGCTCGGAGCAGGGGGAAGGCATCCCACCCTGCCTGCGAAACGGAGCTGCTGCCTCCCGTTCTTGCAGGAGGTGGGGGAAGAGACTGGTGGTGTCCAAGGCAGTGGAAATATTCCTAGCATGTCGTCTGCTCCTAAGCCTTGCCATCTCTCTAGGCAGTTCTTTGTCCAAGCACACTGGGAACAATTGGGGTTGCTCAGCCAGACCGCAGGCTGTCGATCAGCAGAGGGAATGAATGCTCCAGCATACGGAACCCATCTTCTCCCACAGCAAGGGGAGGTGGCCACCAGAAACCAGCCTGTGGCACAACAGCACCGGCAGAAACAATGCCCGGGCACCCACGCCAGTGCCAGCCTCGGGAAGGGGGTGGGTGCTCCCCAGCCCATCCAAGGAACAACCCAGCGGGAGGGAGTGGCTGGGCATCCCCAGGCCTCACGTGGGGCTGGGGGTGGCATGGTTGGCACAGCCATGGCGACAAGGTCCCCGTGTGATCCTGCACTGCGAGTGGCTGAGGAGGAAGAGCTGAGTCCTGGAGGACAGAGAGGAGCCCCAAGCTGTGGGATTGGGGCTTAGCCAGCCCCTCTCAGCACCCAGTGCCTTTGGGGTGTCCTATCCAGGGCTGATGGCACTTACTCCCTTGCAGGCACAGCTTCACAAAGGATGTCAGCTTCACAAATCCATCCTGTCCCCAAGAGCCTGATACAGCTTCTCCTCTCCATGACACCCTGAGCAGCCACGGGCTGGTGCTTGGCGGGGGGAGCACCCACCAGCCCCCCGCTGAGGCAGCTCAGCCCATTTCCCAGCACTCAGCTCCAGTTTATAGGGCTGCTCTGTCCCAGGGGCATCACTGCCACCACTAACGAGGTTATCCCAGACCAGGCACCGACAGAAAGGGAAAGCAGGGTTAACCCTTGTGCCACTGACACATCCCACAGCACTGGGGAACAGCTTTGCTTGGAAACGAGATTTTAACAAGCCCCAGTGGGGATGGGGAGCTGTGAAACACCAGGGAAGGATTCCCGTGCCATTCCCATGCCAGCCCCAGCACCGCAGGCAGCATCCCTCCTCTTGGAGCAGCCCATATCCATGACAGCAGCACCAAGCCCTGAGGCTACACCTTGCAGCCGGTGTCCATGGCAGCAGCATAGAAAGGACGGTGCATGACCCCCATCATGTCCCCATCTCTCAGCTTTGTTTCACATCGACAGCTGGGATGTGGATAAGGAGCAGGATGCAGCAAGGGTGCAGGCAGGCAGTTGGGTGGCCGAGGCCACTGCTGCCCACAGGGACACGGCACCGCTCACATTCCTGCGGGAAAATGTGAAGGCTGCAAGCAAGGTCAAGGGCCCTTCCCTTGCTGGAACTCGGCGTCACGCCAGCACCCGGGTGGCCCGACCCGCCGTCCCGCGGGGCTGGGGACTGTCCCTGCACCATCACCCCACCGCCCTTCATCTGCAGGGCTGGCTGGGACACGGGTGGGTGCTGGCAACGCTCCCCAGGGACCACCAACACGGGCAGCCCCGTTCGTCCGGCTCAGCAACCCCCGCGGGCGGGGGGTGTTGGGGTGGGATCCCCAGGCAGGGCGCCTCCGTTTCCACCCCCGCTGCTGAGACCCGACGAACTCACGGCACCGCCGGGCGGGGCCCCGGCCCGCCCCCGCTGCGGTGCGCGGTGCGGGGCAGCAGAGGGCGCCAGAGCACCGCGCAGGGCCCCCCGCCCCCCCCCCACCCCCCCCCCCCACCCAGTCCCACCCTCCGGACACCCCGCCCCGCGCCCTCCATTCTCCCGGCTCCACTCCTGCATCCACCGCTCCCGTCCCCCGCCCTCTCTCCCCGGGGCATCCTGCCCGCCCTCCTCCAGGATATCTCCCTGCATCCTCAATCCCCGAGCATCCCTCCCTCCCTCCCTCCCCCGTCCCCTTTCCTCGACGCATTCCTCTCCCTCATCCCTTCCTCAGCCCCAATCCTCCTCCTGGCCCCACGGACCCTCCCTCCCCTCACCCGCAGGCAGCCCCCCCCCCCCCCGCCTCTCGCTGCCAGCAGCACCATCTCCCCCGCAGTTCCCACAAGCGCTTTCCCAGCCGGGAGCTCCGGAGCCACACTTTTCCTCGCCTACCCCAAAGCCGGGCGTCACCCCCGTCATCCCACCCCAGCCCCCCTGAACTGCCCCTGCTGCAGCCCCAGCCCCGAGCAGCGGCTCCCACCGGCAGAGCCCCCCACGCTGGCTCAGCTCCGGGATAAGGACAGGAGCCCCCGGACTTATTCAAAAGCAATAAAACTGATCCCAAGCGTCCCTGTTCCGTTCTGTCACCCGCGGCTCGTACTGGAGTGAGCTCCCGTCCCACCGCACACGCCCTGCGCTGCGCTGGGTCAGGCAGTTCTTCAGTCGGGCTGGCTGTGATAAGAGCAGATTAAAAATAATCATAACAATAACGAGGAGACCCGTCACCTCTCTGGGGGGCACCTCACACGGCGCCTGCTCCCAGCCAGGCAGGCTGGGACTTTCAGCTTCCACTAGCGAGGAATTAGCTGTATTTATGGATTTCTCGATGTTAGCGCACCCTCCTCCCCCGCCCCACACACCCCGGGGATGCCGGAGGGTGCCTGTCCCACTGCAGGTGGCTTCAGCAGGGCCAGGTTCCAGGGAGGCAGCAGGAACACGGCATGCTGGGCTCTCTGGAGCCCCCCTGGGTGCAGAAAAACCCGGTCTCAGGCAGAGGCAGAGCCCAACGTGCTGGCCCGGCTGCATGGGGTGGGACTTGGGGGGGAGCCAGACCCCCCCTCCCCATGCTGCAGGCGTGGAGCAGCTCGACAGAGCAGGTGAAGGAGAGGGGGAGCACCCACCTTTCCACCAGTTTTTCTACTTGCTCCATCTCACATATAGCGAATTCTGAGCACACAATGCAGTTATTGAATAAAATTATGCTTTTTTTAGTACTTGTATGCATGTGGTTTTTAAGGCTCTGCCTAGAAACCAACCTCTGAGCCAGGAGCAGAGAGATCGGAGGGGAAAGCCAGGCCAGCTGTGGACAGTTGTGGGACACAGAGATGCAAGCACAGCACTGTCAACCATAGCAGCTGGCAGGTGACACATCCAGCCCGTGCAGCTGACGCGCCCATTGCTCCTTCCACTCCAGAAAGGAGAAATCGCCCCTGGCTGGGGCAGGGATCATTAGGAAGAGTGGCCACCGCAGCCAGCCCGGGGCTGCCTCTCCTCTCCCTGTCACTATCTCTGTCCCCCTCCCGCAGAGCTCTGCCTGTGCCCGTGAGGACGAGTCCTGCCTCCCCTCCGCCATCTCGCTCTCCCTCCAGGCAGCGGAGCCGAGGCGCTGCCAGCTCCATCTGCACAGTGAGCGAGCACCGGGCCAAGGGGCAGGACCCACAATCACATTTCCTTGGAGCACATTGTGCTCCCGCCTTGCTGAGGGTGTTGGAAATGGGTGGCTGTAATAATGGTGCTGTGAATAACCACAGCTCACTCACTGTGGCCTCCAAGCTCAGTGTGCTCCAGCTCCAGCCTCATCCCCTCCCAAGGCTCTTCCCTGCCATGATGTGCCCTGGTTTCCAACCTGCCTTATAACCTCCTGTCTTGGCCCAGGTATCTGCAGTCCCCTCACCCACCCACAAGCTCCCCTCAGCACTTCCCCCATTGCAGCTGGCTTGGCTCTGACCTGTGTTCTCCTCCCAGCAGGACCCCCATGGACTGGGGACACAAAACCCCAAACAGGGACTCAGGCAGCACTGCCCAGACATGGTGCAGCACAAAGGGCTCATGGAGCTTTTATTGCTGCTGATCCTGCATGGCTCCCCCAGACCTGCCTGGAGCAGAGCCTGCCCCTGGAGCCAGCATTCTGCAAACAGCATCCCCGGGGCGCTCCCCAGGGCCGGGGCGCAGGTCCCCACTCCCGCGGCAGCCCGGATACAGGGCAGCAGGTTCTCCCCTGCCACCAAACCTGGCTGTGGCTGCGCTGGTGCCATCTGTTCGTCAGGCACAGTCCCGTGTCACGCTGTGCTGTGGGAGCCGTGCCAAAGCTCGGGACCCTGCTGGAGCACCCGCACAGGAACCGGGCTCTGAGTGCCGCGACCGATGCGATTTGCAGCCCCGGTGAAAAGATGAGGGCACAGATGCCAGCGGCGTTTCCTGGCTCTGGAGATGAGCCCTGGCGGGCGGGGCTGAGGGTGCTCGGGTTGTGGGGGCAGCTTGGGGGGGTGCCAAGGCTCAGGTGGGGGGCATCTCGCCAGACAACCCCCCAGCTGGGAGATGGATGCCCTGTGTGCTCCCAGCAAGGACGTGGTAGTTGCAGGGCTGGAGTGGCATTGGGAAGCCTCGGGCTGGGCTCTGTCCCGCTCTGCTTGCTCGAGAGTGAAAGGATTTGTCAACAGGGAGCTGATGAGTCCCACGGGCAGCCAGCTCTCCCTCCTCCCAGCACCCCATGTCCAGCAGGCGGGCTCCTGACGGCACACGGCCATTGCAGGCACCCAGAGCAGGCTGGCCCCGAGTGCTGACTGCACCAGAGGGTCTGATCCCACCGTCCCACCAAAGCCCCCAGTGTGGGGGCCCCGACCCCACGGGCTGGACAGCACAGCAGCTCTGGAGGCTCTGACCCTCTGAGGTGTTTCTGCAGGATGCTCAGTGTGACCCGGGCAGTGCTTGGCACACGGAGCAGCCACACGCGGCGGAGACAGGAATATGCTTTCACCAGGAGAACAAGAAGAGCCTCTGATGGCTGCCATGTCCCTTGTAAACACCAACTTTGAGAGCATCAGATTACAGCCGATGCCTCGGCTCCAAACAAGACGGTAATCGGGAGCACGGAGGCACCCTGCCTGCATCCTGCCTGCACAGCGGGGAGCACCGGGAGCCTGGTGGCACCGCAGAGGCCATGACACCCTCTCCTGCACTGCAGGACTGCCGGGGCTGGCTGTGCCCCGACCCCACACAGCACAGCGACCCAGCGCGCCCCGGGCGAACGGGAGCTCCCCGCCCCCGGCGGAGCTGCTCGCTTATCCCCGAGAGCGGGCGCAGGGTCCCCGCGGCAGGGAACGCACCGCGGCTCGGTGCAGCCGCCTTGGGGCACCCCGCTGCCCGCCCCCCGCAGCCGTGGGCGTGCGGGGGATGGCTCCCACCGAGGGCTCGGTGAACCGAGAGCCTGGTCCCGGGCCCGCTGTGCTGCTGCCGCCCTCGCTCCCGGCGTCCCGGTGTCGGTCCCACGGCAGCTGCCCGAGGCTCCTCGCAGCAAGGCCGGTGTCCGGGCTGCAGCCGCCGCCCCAGGGAGAGCTCGGGGAGGGCACAGCCGGGCAGGGCCATTCCCGGGGCCGCAGCTGGCGGGATTGGAGCAGCTGCCCGCAGCGCGGGCCTCCCCCTCCCCGCTGCCCGCGGCCCCCCTTTCTCGGGCAGGAGCCTCTCCGGCCGCTCCCTGCTGAGCGGTCCGGGCTGCGGGGACGGAGCTGCCCCCACTCCCTCCTCCTCGGCCCCGGCCGCGGGCACGACCGAGCGGTTCCTGCCGCCGCCGCCCCGCCGGTCCCGCACAGCGCAGGGATCCCGGGACCGGCCGCTCCCGCAGCGGGGCTCCGCTGCTCCGGACCGCGGCTGCGCCCACGCTGCGGCAGCTGGCGGGGGGCGGCGGGGATCAGCTGCGGCCGGGGATCAGCTGCGCCCCGCGCCGCCCCGCCGGGGCCCCCCCGCTCCCTGGGGAGCGGCCCCGGCCCCCCCGCACCGCCCGCTCTGCCCGCCCTACCTGCCCGCCGCCCTCCCGGCCCTCCCCGGGGCGGCTGGCGGCCGCCCAGCCCGGAGCTGCCCTGCTCCCTCCTCCTCCTCTCCTACTTCTCCTCCTCCCGCGGGCACAGCCCTGTCTAATCCCACGGGTGTAAAATCCACGGTGCGGCTTTGGCCGTGGCGGGGCCGGAGCGTATCCGATGGGGCCGGCGGGGAGGAAGGCGCGGGATGCTCGGGCGGGGGCACCCGGCCGAGCCCCCCCTCCGCACACCGCAGCCATGGCAACGGCGATGGGCTGTCCCAGCCCGGCCGCAGCGCAGTGAAGGCGAGAGGGACGCAGGGAGGGAAGGAGCCGCCGGGCGATTCCTGAGGGGCTGGCACACACACAGCCGCTGGAAGCGACCGGAGCCAATCCCCCGGCTCCCTTTGTGATGCTTCCTGACACAGATTCCCTCTCCATGGCTGACTTTGCAAGTTTCCCCATCCTCTTCTCCTCCTCGCGCGGTTCCTTTTCATGCGACTAAATTATACACGAGAGGAGGGACATGCTGGAAATTCTAGTGACAAAATAGAAATGAGCAGATTTGCGCAGGCGGCTGCAGCCCGGCCGCCTCCGGGACTCCTGTGAGCCAAGAGGGACCGGACCTAGTCCCAGGGCAGCAGCATTAAAGCCCGTGAATTTTGAAACCACCAAGGAAAAGGCTTTTCCTGCGGCAGCAGAGAAGTGCGGGCGTGTGGAGCAGATCGCGGTGGGTGCCGGGACCGCGGCCCCTCCGCGCAGAGCGGCTGCTGTCCCAGCACAGCACCCTCGGGGACGGCAGGCGACGCATTCACTTCCCCGGAGAAATGTGTTGTTTGGGAGCCAGTAAAAAATATGCAAATCTGAGAGGGCTGGGCCTCAGCCTCTGAGCAGCCTTTCTCCCCTTCCTCCCCATCCCAGAGCTCCGTGGGGCGAGCTGAGCCCTGGGCAGCCGAGGGGAGGGAAAGGCAGAGCCGGGGGAGCGCGGGGGCGGCAGGATGGGGGGGCAGTAGGGTGAGATTTGGTGTGTCACGGAGCAGGACGGGGAGATGTGCTCGGGATAGCGGCTCTCCAGACCGCGGGCATGCGGAGAAGGCTCCTGCTCCCGCAGCCGGGGTGGGTGGAGCATGCTGTCACTTTTTGGTGCTGGGCAAGCCCGGCATCGCTGTCGCAGGATTGCTGCCTGTGCAGTGAGTCAGGAGCAGCGCTGCCACGTTTTCCTCCTACAGGCAGCGTCCCGTGGCGGGTCGGTCGTGCTCCGCACCGGGACGCGCCCGCACACGCGGTGCTGCTTCAGCTCCGACGCCACGTGGGTGGGTGAATCTCCGGCAGCGACTCTCCGGGGAAACCCCTCTGTTTGGAAGGATGAGGACAACGACCTGCAGCTCGGACGAGATGTGGAGCGCCTGGCTCAGGCAGTGATCCCGCGGGACACGGGCATATTCCTGTGCCTGCGTCCCACCTCCTCTGCCAGACAATGAAACACTGCCCTCCTTCCCAAGTCGCAGCAGAACAAATAAAGCAAGCGCCATATGGTGCCAAGACACGTTGGAAACGGGGCCAAGCCCAGGAGGTAGGGGAGGTGGCAAGGCTCCATCCCCACACCAGTCCCCATCGCCAGCTCCAAGCCAGGGCTGTCCTTGGGGGAGCTCTGTGCCCACTCCTCCTCCTTCCCCCTGCTGCCACTGCCCCGCTGCCAGGCACAGCTCTGCATTTCAGCCATGGCTTTGCCTGCAGTCCTGGGGGAGCACAGAAACCAAAGCTGTCCCCGAGAGCACTTTTTCCTCTAAGGGCTGGCCCGGGGACACAGGTGTCACCACTGGACTGACACTGTTGTCAGGAGATAGTGCCCTGCACCCTGCCCACGGGACAGGGCACAGGTACCTCTCCCCCAGAATTACCAACAGGAGTGGGGACCACAGGCAGCTTGTCCCCACAGGGGCTGGAGGAGAAACCTCCCACCTGCTCCAGGCTGCCACAGATACCCCTCTGCAAGAAAAAAGTGGCACCATCTTTCTGCCTGTCACAGCACTCCTCCTGCCAGGATCCTCCCACAGCCCTGCAGCTCCTGGATACCCTGTGTGTTTTCAGTCACCTCCACGCACAGGCACCCAGCAGTGTGGTACCTCCCAGGAGATTTAGGCACCCTATGACAGGGCTTTCAGAGGTGCTGAGTGCCTGCAATTCCCTGCAGCCTGCTCTGTGGAGCAGAACACCTCCCTCTGAAAACCCAGCCTGCCCCGGCTGCCAAAGGCCTGACTCAGGAGAGCAGATCCCAGAGCTTCCTTGGATCCCAGAGCTTCCTTGGGGGCATATCCAGGATATGATGAGCTCCTAGGAGAAGAGGGGGACTCCAGGAGCCCTTCACACTCCAACAGACCTTCTGCATGTGTGGCAAGCAGATGCCAGCCTTGTCTGTGCCTGGGAGCCAGGTCACAGAGCTCATGTGGCACCTACCCACCTGCCACCCTCATTCACCCCATTCCCTCTGCAAGGGCCTCCAAAAGTGAAGCACCTGGCTCTGTCCTCCAGGCTGAATCAAAGCGAGGTTCTCTTTTGTGTTTGAGGTTTTGTAGCCACAGGGCTCAACTCTCTCACTGCAAATACAGTGAGCAGATCATTTGCACCTGAGTCACAGAGATGAGAATCAAGTAAGTTGTGCAAGCAAAGGACTTTGTTGAATCATACACAAAAATGTTGGGATGATAAGGATCAGACAGGACCCAGGAGTAGCCCACAGATCTCTCCATCTCTGTGCCATCCTCCTTCCTTTACTTTAAAGAGGCAGCACTGCCTGATGGTGTGTCTCAGGACCTGGCTCCATCCCTACCTATCTATGCTCCCATGACCTGGCTCCATCTTCCCTGCCTTAACTATGGATCCTCTGGGAATGCTCCACACCAATGAGTGCTTGACAGCCACTCTGCAGATCCAAAGCACTGTGTGAAAATAGTATTATTTATTGACAATGTTAGAGGTAATGAGAAAAGGTAGAGGCAGCCTTGTCCTGCACAGCCCACCTGGATCCCTGCAGAGTGACAGTGAACATGGCAGAGGGTCCCAGCTGTGGTGCTGTTTGCTGACCAGTGGCTGTGGAGGTCTGCCCTCATCCTGGTCCCAGATCCACTTGGGCTTCTTACCCACCATGTGTTGATAAACAGAAAAAAAAAAATGTACAATGGCTGCATTGAAGTTCCCAGTTAAACAGAACAGTCGTGGCTGCTCAGAAGGGGAACTTCTGCATTATCTTTTGCTCTGTTAATTCAGAGGTGGGACTTGCTGAAACAGGGGCAATCCACAGGGCAAGATCTGGATTTTTGAACACCTCTGGTGTGAGATCTCAGGCAGGGTTAAATGCCAGCAGGCAAAAGAACAGCAGCAACCCCAGGAACAAAAGGGACACGGGATTTTGGGAGAGGCTGACTCCTGGGAGCAGGGGAAGGAGGAAGTGGGGCTTGGCCATGCCATGTTCCAGCACATGCAGGCGAGGCCAGGGATCCCAGGTGTATCACCAGGTACTGAGTGGCAATGGGCTCCACCAGAGGTCAGGGATCCTGCCTGGATCACCAGGCAGCAACTGGCAGCAGGCTCTGCTGGAGGCTGGGGATCCAGCTCTGGCACTGCAGCCACGCACACAGGGCATGCCCAGCTGCTGCAGGGTGAGCAGTGGGCACAGCTGAACCCAGCAAGTCACCGAGCTGCAGGCAGCAGCAGCACAGGCAGGGAGAGCAGGAAGGAAGCCCAGGCAGGGAGCACAAGCAGGGGAACAGAGGCAGGGTGTGCAGGCAGGGAAGAGTGCCAGCAGCAGCCTGCCTAGGGGAGAACCAGGGAAAGCCTTGGGTCCACGCTGTGACCCAGGACCTTGCTGCTTCCCAAGCCCCTGATGGTGTGACAATCCCAGGGGTCTGCAGCCTGGTTTGTGCTGAGCTGGCAGGGTCCTGCTCAGCAGCAGCCAGGTGGGATCCTGTGCCTGGAGGAGGCACGGCAGGATGAGCCCAGAGCAATCTGTTCGGTTCGAAGTGGGTGGTGAATTAACGGCAAGGGAAGAACGGCTCCCCGGTAGCTCCAAAGTGGGGCGTCAGCAGTGAGCTCTAACGAGCCTCGAGAAGGCTGGAGCCCTCCGTGCCATTCCATCTCTGCTGCTCTGCGTCGGATTTCCCAGGAGCCCTGCAGCCTCGGCCACATTAATTATGCAAATGAAAAGGTGATGCCAACTCACCGTTCCTCGGCAGGGTCCCTGCGAGGGAAGTTGTGCCCGAGCAGCGGCGCTGCCCTGGCTGGGGCAGGGAGGGTCCGGGAGCACACCAGGCAGGATGGATGTTTGCAATAATTATCCAGTCATCCCCTTCAAGTGTACTGCAGCCATAGCAACAGACAGATGTTCTGTCCCAGCCAGAGTCCGCAGCGAGCTGGGGAGGGAAGCACAAAAATTAACCCGTTCAGCCCTAGGATGGCATAGAATCCACTTTATCCTGGGACCATCCCACACTTGGGACATCCCTGAGGAAATCAGGCAAAAACCCAACCACACAGTCCCCAAATTAATCCAGGAGAAATTACCACAGTGCTGTCTGACACAGAAAGTTGGATGAGAATCAGCAGCATCCCATGGGATGGGGTTTGGCTCTGGGAGGGCTCTGCTGTCTCCTGTCCCACATGGAAGCAGCTTGGCTAAAGCTCATCATCTTCTGGGTGTGATGCTGCAGGTGAGGCTTTTGAGTTCTGCTGGTAACTCAGCCTTTGGAGAGGGATGGATGGCACCAGGGACTTGCTCAGGGACAGCCACAAGCAGCTCTGCCATCAACAACCACACAGTGTCCTCTGCACAGACATGGATGAGCCACATGGACCAGTGTCTACTTCTGAGTTAACAGCTGGGTCAAAGCCTGTAAAGTATTCAGAGGTGGGATGCAGCCAGACTGAGGAATAGCTGGCATTTCATTGTCCTGCTGCTGTACAAGTTCCCAGGATTCAGCCTGAGTCTATCAAGTCTCACCCAGAAATATCACCACAGTGTCCCCTAATACACCAAAAATGTAAACCCAGCTTTTCCTGGGGCGTGCTGGGCAGACAACACTCCCCAGGCACAAGGTGTCTTCTCCACCTGCCAGGAATTCCTTCCAGCACTGGCATTAAAAAGTTGTAAGGTAAAGGCCAGACCCCTGGGGAGGGTCTTCCAGAAGGACCAGAGCTGCCCACCTCATCTTTCCCCTCCTGTGCCAGCTGTGCCCAGGGGTCCTGCAGAAGCAGCAGGGATTGCTCAGAAAGCAAAGCAACACCCTGATTTCAGAGCAGGCTCATTGGAAAGCCCCATCCAGATGTTTGCAGCTGCAGATGCTGCTGGAGTGTACCCCTGGTGAGGATTTCAAAGGGGGGAGAAGGGGCTGGGTAGGACAGCCTGAGCAGATGTGCTGGGAGTAACAGATGACACCTGGAAAAATGGAGAGGACCCTGCTCTGGACTGGTGGAGGAAGACAGACCCCCCAGCACAGAATGAGAGAATCAAGGAACCACAGAGCTGCAAAGGATGGAAAAGACCTCTATGATCATCGAGTCCAACTGTTAACCCAACACAACTGTGAGAGGTCACAGGAACAGTCTTACTTCTTAAACTGTAAGACTATTTTTGGTTCATATTCCTTCCCTCTTGTCCTCTGCACGCAGACAATGAGATCTCCAGCTTGCTGAGGGCACCCCAGCTCCTCCCGGCTGCTCCCGGCTGCTCCCGGCGCGCTGCTGACAGCTTGTGCCGCCCTAGCACAGCCTAGCCTGCAAATCTGTGGTCTCCAGGTTGGCTTTTTTTTTTTTTTCCCCTTCTTTCTCCTGAAGAGAAAAAGCAGGGAAGGGTGAATTTGCTGGTCTTGAAACCGAGGGAGACGTGGCATCATGTGCAGTCACAGAGGATGTGGGCAGGTGCCATCAGCCTTCCCCACGCAGCTCTGGGAATGGAGCTCAGCCCTGCTCTGCAGCTCCCTGGCTGTTCCTGCCCAGGCTCCCACACAGCTCTGGCAGCTGCTGGGTATTTCGGTTCTTCCCCACGGCGCCAGGCTACCCCACTCCTTCTGTGGCTCTTCCCCCAAGCACATCAATCCAGTGGCCACGTGGTTTGATTCCCAGCCCGCTGAAGACACACTGGAGACTGAATAAGAAGGTGGGGGAAATGTCTATTATTTCCACAAATCTCCTCTCAATCTGTGACTCTGGCTGCTCTGTTTCTCTTAGTCCCAGGCCTCTCCCAAGTTGAAGGTCTGACCAAATGATGTTTGGTGCTGTGATACAGACAGAAATTCAAGAGGCTCCAGAAGGAATCCACGCTCCTTGCTGACTTCCCTGAGCTGCTTTGACTTATTATCTGACCTGGATCTAAATTGGGTTTTGATTAAAGTCAAGAATAATTCTACTTGGGGAAACCTCTTTGTTTAGGCTCAGAGATAGCAAAAGCTACAGGAGAATTAAATCATATTTCTCACTTTGGGCACAGAGACCCTGATGGGACCCCTGGCAGTGCCCAGTGCCTGCTGTGAGAGGCAGCCACGCTGAGCCATGTCACCCACAACGTGACCAAGCTCTTTTTTGCAGCCACCAGGTTCTCTTCCCAATTCTTCTCTGAGGTCATTCCTGTGGACCCTGATGGCTCCAATGCTTGGTCAGCATCTCCTCGTTTCAGACACAGGGATATTCATGGTCTGTTCATTCTTACTCATCTTGTCCTAAGGTTTAGCCCATGTCTCTCCCTGGTGTCTATCTCTGGTTTTCCACAAATGTGTCTTCTCTCAGCATCCATTTCTCAGAGATCAGGAAGCTGAGTCATCTCTGTAAGACACTCTCCTCTCTCCTGAACAATCCAGCAAACTCTCCCTGCACTAGTTTCGGCTAAATTCTCCCCGTGTGGCTCGCCAGAAGCAGGTGGCAGTCCAAGTGTTGCCAGAGCCCTCATACTTTTCTGTGCCTCCCTTGAAATGACTCTCCCAAGACTAGCTGGGATCATTTCCCTTTTCCATCCTGCTGGTGGATCACAGGTCTCCCCTTGGTGGATCACATATCTCCCACCCAGCCTTGGGCAGGTGAGCATCTCAGATGCAGACAGAGACACACAGGCTCCCTTTGTATTTGATGGGAAGAATAAGGCAGCTCCAGTGAGCAATTCATCTCACTCCACAGGGAGTGTTCAGAGGATGGGGATGAATGGTTTCTGTGCGTGCCCATTGTCTCACACTGACTGTAGAGACAGTTGAGACACTCAGGTACCACTGGCTGTCCAGCTGTGAACGTAAAGTTACCAGAGCCAAACATCATCCGTGGTGATGCCATAAGTACCTCAAAATTCTCTGTCCCTCCCCAAGGAAGCACTCCTGGATGCCAGCAGAAGGGATGGTTATTAACACCTGAGTTCCCTTTGTGGGGCCTGGCACTCAAAAATTTCTAAAGATGAACTGGGTGCTGTCATGCCCACCCCTCTGCCTGGCTCTGATCCCACCCAGCAACTCTCAGGGACAGCCAGTAAATAGTTCCAGTTTTGGCTCTACTCGAGTACGAGTCCAGATGCTGACCAGCAAGATCAGGTGTTCAAGGCCAGGCTGGAGAGGGCTTGGAGAAACCTGGTCTAGTGGAAGGTGCCCCTGCCCAGGGCAGGGTGTTGGTACAAGATGGTCTTTAAGGTCCCTTCCAACCCAAACCATTCCATGTTTCTATGATCTCTGGAGTATTTGATGAGATGTCTCTGGCAGCATGGCAGGATTTCTTCCCATCTTGTACTTTGTGCCAACCTCAGTAGGTCCCAACTGCTTTGCCCTGTGCATGTCCCATCCCTGGTCCAGCTAAGCATTTTTGTCAGAAGACCAAAACTTTCTTTAGAACAAAACACAACTTGTAAGAAATTAGAAAGGCATCTAAAAGAGGAAGGAGCAGGAGAGTGCTTAGATAAAACCCAACTTTTTTTTTAATGCAGTATAAATAGCAATGAACCTGGAGTCACCACGTTTGTCTATAAAAAACACATTAGCAGAGACCCTGTGCTGAACACACCCAGTACCTGACAGCCTGAACCAACTAAAGGTTCACCCCAGATGAAGGTCCTGTGCCACCAAACAATTCCACTTTCTTCTTCCCCTACCTTTAAGGACAAGAGTGCCTCAACATCATGCATTCTAATCTGGAGTGTCATGAGATTGCTCATGCAGAGCAAGTTAAACCCTCATTGAATCCATGCTGGATTTGATCTAAAACACTGATCTGAACCTTCATGCCAGGTGTGAACAGTCTGCCCTGAATCCTCACTCAGAAGACATCACTTCTTGGTGTGACTGGCCTTGCATCCACAAACTGAGGAAACTCATGTCCACACTCATCAGAGAGACCCTCTGCACTGCTTTATAAGTGACCCCAAATCTTCCAATGGTTGGGCTGAGGTAGGAGGAGACTTCTTCCCCTATGATGCTGCAAGAAGACATTCCCTCTGCACCAGCTCCTCAGCAGCTCAGCTGCAAGGTGGGGAATTCAGTGGTGACCTCAGTGAGGAAGTCTGGTCATGGTGAAAAATGCAGCATCAGTCCTGGGTAGACCAACTCCTCAGCAGAAGCAAAATATTCTTTCACTCCCTTCCTTGCTCAACAACCTGCAAAGTGGTTGGAGTCCAGAAATGGGATTTAC
The DNA here is from genome assembly GCF_017590055.1 of Onychostruthus taczanowskii. Classification (NCBI taxonomy): domain Eukaryota; kingdom Metazoa; phylum Chordata; class Aves; order Passeriformes; family Passeridae; genus Onychostruthus; species Onychostruthus taczanowskii. Next base: position 1,206,241 of record NW_024498418.1, on the reverse strand, counting down.
CCTGGCTCTCCTGACCATCCAATTGTCCCCACATCTCTCACAATGCTGATTCAAGCTCTCATAGCAACCTCCATAGGTTCTTCTGAAAAACAGCTCAGCCAGTCACTGCCTTGTTTGGGACAGGTGTATGCCCAGGGGCTGGAGCAGGCTGAGAGCTGAGCCTGACTTTATCCACAGATTCATTGCAAGGAAGTTGTCCACTGAACACAAATTCTGCAGAATATAGTTTTCTTTTCTTCCATTTCCATCCACTCACTGCTCCTCACACCCATCTCTGGATACAGCCAGGCTTCAATGAGGCTTCAGAGGATGTCCATCCTGTTTGTAGTGGTCATCAGAAATACTGCAGCACACCAGCGAGTTCCTGTAGGCATCCTGGGGGTGAAAATCCACTACTGGGAAGACCCTCTGAGCTGCCCAAGTCCCTCTCCAATGGTGTCATGTTGGGCCCAGAGCAAACTGGATGGTGGCACTGAGACTTTTTTGAGAGTTGTCCACATATCCAGTGAGATAGGGACAGTCAACACGATCTACTCTGGCATACTGCAACAAGCAATGCCAATGCTCCAGTGTCATGGACATCCCCTGGTTTCACCATAACCCCTCTGGCATGGCCAACCCATGGCTCAGCTCCTGCAGCATTCCATTCTCACCTCAAGATCTTTTGGATGGGCACCATGTGACTGGCACAGGGCAAGGGACAGTGAAGAAAATTGCCCTTCAGCCATCAAGTGCCCTCCTCTTCCCCTGTCTCCAGCCTTGGCACGTGGCACTGCTGCCAGCTGCACCCTGGCTGCTCCAATGCCACGCCCAGCACCTCCAGCACTCAGAGAACTCCCAGACACATCAAATTCCTCTTCCAGGTTCCAACAGTCTCCCAGCTCCTGCTCCTACACCCTCATGCCAGCCGTGCTACTGCTGACCATGCAGGCAGTCCTCATATAGACCCCTACTGAGCCCCTGACTTGGGATGGAGCAAGTGTGTGGCACTGCCAGGTGGGCATGGAGCACACCTGTGGCACTATGGGGTGGGCATGGAGCACTTGTGGCACTGGTGGACAAAGCAGGAGCACATGAATGGCACTGCCAGATGGGCATGGCGCACATAGGTGGCACCAATGGGCAGACTGGGACCACATGTGTGGCATTGACGGACAGACAGAAAACACAGGTATGGCAGTGATGGACAGACAAAACACAGGTACGGCAGTGATGGACAGACAAAACACAGGTACGGCAGTGATGGACAGACTGGGAGCATGCAGGTCACTGGTGGACAGGGAGCACGAGTATGGGACAGACGGACAGATGGAACACACGTGTGGCACTCAAGGACAGACTGGGACCACACGTGTGGCGGTGATGGACAGACAAGGCACTGGTGTGGTGGCACCAAGAGACAGACCAGAAGCAGAAACGTGGCACCATTGGGTGGGCATGGAGCATGGATGTGGCACTAACGGACAGACCAGGAGCACACATGTGGCATTGATGGACAGACAGGGAACACATATGACACCGACAGACAGAAGAAGAGCACACACATGACACTGCTGAGTGGGCATGGAACATGCATGTGGCACTGATGGACAGAGCAGGAGCACACCTATGGCACTGATGTGTGCCCAGCACGTGCGTGGGACCAAGGAACGCATATGTGTGGCATTGATGGGCAGACCAGGAGCACACGCGTGGCGCTGCCAGGTGGGCACGGAGCACACATGTGACACCGATGGACAGACCGCGAGCACACGCGTGGCACCACCAGCATCTCGGCACATGCGTGCGAGCGCCGGGCAGAGCCCGAGCCGCAGCCGCCGGCCGGGACGGGCCGCCCCATCTCACCCCCCCGGGGCCCGCCGTGGCCGCCCTCGCCTCCGCCCCCTCGGGGCCGGAGCATCGGGACCGTGTCCCGACCCCCCCCGCTCGCCCCGCAGCGGCGGCGCTCAGTCCCGCCGCGGGACAGCCGCGGCCGCGGGGCGCGAGGCGGATGCGGAGGGCGGGGGAGCGGAGCGAGGCACCGGGGCCGGGGTCCGGCCTTTGTCTCCCGCTCCAGGGGCCGGCAGGACCGCGGCTGCCCCGGGGCCGGGCTTGGGGCGGGGTGCGGCTCTCCCGGTCCGGCGGGACAAGCCGCAGCCGCTCCGGTCAACCGAGGGCGCTGCGGGGCGATCCCGGTCCTCGCGGCGGGTGGCGGACCCCCCCTCTTCACCTTCCCACCGCCGCTCCCGCTGCCCCCGCGGCTCCTCCCCGGCTCTGCGGCGGCTCGGCAGGTGCCCGCCTCCGCCCCCGCCGGCCCGTCCCGCCGCACACGTGCGCCCGCGCCCCGCCGGCCCTTTGTCTGGGACCGGCACCGGGACCCGCGCCCACCGGCACCCCCTACCCCGCCTCGGCCGCTCGCCCCCCCGCTCCGCTATCCCGCTCCCCGGCCGTACGGGGCCGTATGGCCGGGGAGCGGGGAAGCGGGGGGGGAAGAGGCAGCCCAGCCAGGGGAGCGCATCCCACCGGAGCCGGGGCGGGGGGGAGCAGCTGCCCCGGGACCGGGGGTTGAAGTGGGGGGGGGGAACGACCCGTCGGTGGCGGCGAGGCCGCTCTAACAGGTGGGATCCCGCTGAGAGGAGGAGGCGGCCGGAGGGGGGCGGAGGAGGCAGGGACGGGCACGAGCCGGAGCCGCCTGTGATCCTGTGACAGGAGCGGCTGCTGCTGCTGCTGGCGCCGCCGGTACCTCCCTCCGGTCGCTGTCCGAGCCCCGGTGCTCCCCCACTCCTCCCCGTTACAGCGGCCGCCACCCCTCCTGCGCCTCTTGCTCCCCGCTCCATCCCGCCCGTCGCCCCCGCAGCCCGTCCCGGGAGCGCCGCTGCCCCTCCGCCCGCTCCGGGACAGGGCGCGGGGCCGGGCGCCGCCGCCGCTGCTGCTACCGCCGCCGTTACCGCCGCCGCCGCCGGTCGGGCGATGCCGAAGCCGCCGTTACTGCTGCGGGGGAGCCGCCCCGGGGACAGCGAGCTGGGGCGGCAGTTCCGGGACTGGTGCCTGCGCACCTACGGGGACTCGGCCAAAACCAAGACGGTGACCCGGAGCAAGTACCAGCGCATCGCCGAGGTGCTGCAGGGGGGAACCGGCTCCGGCGGCGGCTCCGGCGGGGGGGAGAAAGGCAAGTTCCAGTTCTGGGTCCGGTCCAAGGGCTTCCGCCTGGGAAACGGCACCAGGGAGGCGACGAAGATGGGTCAAGTGGTGGTATATGTGCCGGTGAAAACGGGAACGGTTAGTGCGCTCCGTGCCCCGGGGGCTCTGTGTCTGTCTGTCTGCCTGCCTGTCCGTGTCTGTTTGTCCTCCCCGGGGGTGCGGGCGGGGAGGGCCCCATGCGGGGCGCGACGCGGGGCCCGGCCGCTCCCGCAGCCCCCGCCGCTCCCGGGGCAGCCGCCGCGCCCCCGCCGCCCCGACCCGCCCGGGATGCGGATGGGGAGAGGCGCCCGCCCGGAGCCTCGCACCTTCCGCTGCCCCCCCGATCCCCATCCCCGTCCCCGTCCCATCCGGTGCTGCCGCCTTCCCCGGGCGCTGCCGGCGCGGGGGAGGTGGGGGGGCGGCGGTGCCCCGGGCGCTGCCCGCCCGGCGCGGCCGCCGCAGCCGGTGCCCCGGGGGGTGCGGGCAGCGGCAGAGCCCGGATTAGAGCAGCCCCCCCGCCCGCTCGCGGGCCGCTGTCCCGGGAACTCCCCCGCCGGAGCCTCATTGTTCGGCGCCCGGCCGGGCCGGGGAGCGGGGCACCGGCCGCCGCCTCCCTCCCTCCTCCCGCCGCCGCCCGGGGCTGCCCCGCCGCCCCATTGTTCCCGTCCCGAGCGTGTCCCGCTCCCCGGCGCGGGGGGAAACGCGCAACTTTGGCGGCCCCGGCCCCGTGTAGGGAGCGCCCGGCGGGGCTGCCCCGGCCCCGGCCCCGCGCCCCCCGCTGTCCCCCGCGCCCCTCTCCGCCCCGGGGACCGCGGGCACCGGAGGGCTCTGGCAGGGATTTTTTTCCCCCTGTCCCTCCCCGCCTCTCCCGCTGCTGCTGCTGCTGCCGCTGCTGCTGCTCTGAAGGGTGCAGTGTTTTCTGTGCACACAGACTCCAGCATTGATGTGGCTGGAGGATGCTTCCATTGAGGGCAGCCCATCTGTGGCAAATGCTTCTAAACGCACTATTTACCTCCCATCTGGTCCGCCTGATTATTGGGGGGAGGGGGAAGGGTCATTATTTCTCCCTCTCCCTTCGTGGTGCTCAGAGGATCCTTTCTTTCTCCCCTCTCAGCCCCCCTCCCCCATGCAATGCCCCAAAAAAATTCTTTGCAATTTTTTTTTTTTTAAGACCTCTTAGCAGCCCTCCTCTATCACTCCCCCTGTGCCAGGAGCCCCTGAGGAGGGCGGATTAGGAGCTGTACCCCCTTCCAAAGATCCTGCACTCCCTCCCGGGTCCTCTCCATGCAGTCAGCGACTCTATCCCAGATCTTCCAAATGCTGCAGAGTCATGGTACCCCAGAGAGGCCGAGCCAGACTCCCTCGACCCCGCTGCTCGCTAGATGCCCCCTCCCCTTTGTCCGGGAGGGAGTCCCGAGGGTCAGCGGCTCAGCCAGGCCGGCACAAGCCCGCATATTCCCAAAGGGCCTCTGCACAGATGAAGTTTCAGCGAGGAGCATGCCTAGGCCCCCGCATCTTCCCTGGCAGAGTCCCTGCAGGCTACAGACAGGCGTTACACCCAGACTCCCCTAAACCAGCAAAAGGAAGCAGATATACCCTAGGGGACAACCGAATTTTTTGAGGGGTAATATAGCTTATTTCCCAGTGCCTAGATGCCAGCCAGATATTAGGACTGGGAGCACTTTGCAGGGCCACTGCAAAGGGAGACCAGTCATCACAGTCCCCAAAACCTTCCAGAGTGAGGTCTGTAGAAGTTGTTGCCTCCTGCTCCTTTGGTCCTGGCCTCCCAGGTCCCCCTCGTCCAGGAATCCTGTGGACCCTTTCAGATGGGTGCAGCTGAGAGTTTGGTTTTGCCTGAAGTGGCTCTCAAATTTAGAGATAACTTGTCAGGGATTTTCTTCAGCTCCTTGTAATTCAGTGCTCTCTGCATCCTTGGTGGTTTGGGCTGGGTTTGGGATGTATTTCCTTGCTCTCAGGCACACAGTCAAATAATTCACGAAGCCGATATGAGGCTTTTGCTGGACAGTAACGCCTGGACTCTGGTTTAATGTCTGTTCAGCTGCTTTTCCCACATACTTCTGGAGCGGTGTTTTGGTTGCTTTCCCCTGGCTGTGCTCCTCAGCAATCTGATCCCGCTCGTCCTGTCCGCTCGCCCTTCCCCAAGCACATCTGCCGGGTCAGCACCGTTCTGGGGATGTCCCCTGCTGCAGGGACAGGCAGAGCCCCCACCCCGGGTGCAGTGAGGGGGTGGCAGGGGGTGCATCTCGCTCTGCTCTCACTGCAGGATGCCACAGGAAATCCAAGGGACCAGGAGGGAAGGCTGGAAAAGAGGTGGTAAAGAGTGCGTAGAGGGCAGCAGTAGGGATAAGATTTCCTTTCCCTGACAGGGCTGGGGCCACTCCTCCTCTGGAAAATAATAATAATAATGACAATCCCAAATCCCCAAAATAATCACAACCTGCCCCCTCCCCAGCTAGCCAGTTGAGCTGTTCCTTTTGGCTTATGCACCCTGAGCTGGTTTGTGTATTTTCTGCGCATCCGTAGTGAAAAATTAATTAACATGTGGTTATTATTTTCTCTCCTGAGTAACTTTCCCTTGCCCTCCTCCAGGCCTCTCATCAGAACAGGCCTAATCAGATTTGGGTGGCTTGAGAGCAGGGACTGTGCACTGAGAAGGGGGCATCTGCCTTAGGTGGTGGTCAGAGCAGATGGTGGTCTTCTCAAAGAATGCACTGGGAATAGGAACAGCAGTGCGGACGGATGTCTGGCACAGAGACTGTTCACATTTCTTTTTCCCAGATGAACGTCCCAAAGATGCTGGACGTTTAACACATACAATTAAAAAAGCCCTACGCAGATAAACACAGGCAGTTTAGTGGTGTAGGACATTTTTGCCTGACAGCCCTATTCACACGTGGGCTGGACTCTGCATCCTTTAGGTCAGGGTATTGGAAAAAAATACATTTAGGCTGTACTGAAGAGGAGGAGGAAGGGTATCTTTGTGTGCTGCTGCAGCACAGACAATGGATACAGCCCAAAGTGCTCAGATCTGCCCTTCTTTCCTATGGCTGACACACTCTAAGGTGTGAACCCCATCATTACCCATAGGCTGGACCAAATCCTGGCACTGGACGGGCAGCACTCATCCTTCTCCCCATCTTTGCTAAGAACTGTGGGAGAATTTATCCATGACAAGGTGCTAAGATGCAGTTCATTATAATCCCATGTCCCTCTTGTCCTAAGCATTTAGCATCATTTAGACAGTCTTTCCCAGACAAACGTGGAGCGAGATGGAGCCAGGGTGCAGGGAAATGGACAGCGCTCGGTGACAACCGGCGGAGCAGATGGCTGTGGCCGGAGCAGCGGGTGTGCAGGGGAGGGCTCTCCTCAGACTCGGGCTCGGGCGTTAGCTGCTCTCTAAATCGATGCTGTACTTGGCCGTGTGTGGTGGGAGCTTGTCACAACTCCAGCGTGGCGGCCAGGACAGATCGGTGCTGGCAGCCCGTGGTGCAGGCTGGGGGGCTGCGGGAGGAGCAGGGGAAGCCTGGCGTCAGCCCGGCCCTTCGGGGGCTGTGCGGAGCCGTGGGGACCAGGCAGGCTCTGCAGCACTGCCCACGTTTGATTCTGCTTTGCTGCTCTCTCCCCGTCCCCCGCAGCGCTGACATGAGGCTCTGGGGCTCTGTAGGCATCGCTGACAGGAGCAGGGCATTGCTCGAGTGGGTTGCTGCTGTTGTACAGGTACAGCTCACCTGTGCCAGCTCCCCTGGAGCCAGATGTTCAAAATTATTTCACGATTTTGTCTGGTGAAACTCATCCGAGGAACAGTGGTGGGGTGGGGGGAGCACTGGAAATACAATTGGTGAGTCCAAAATGCAAAATGCTTTAGTGGACAGCAGGAAAACTATCCCACGGGACAGCAGATAAATCTCACAGCACAGCCTCTCCTTAAATTTGTTTTAGCTCCAGAGACAGGGAGTGTTGTGCTGTGAAAGCTGCGGTGCCAGGCCGTGGGACAGCACAGCACAGTGGCAGAATGCCGGAGCTGAGGAGCCAGGCATGTCAGAAAGATGCTGCTCCAACAGCTAATAAAGGCTACATTTTTCCTGATACAAGTACCCTTCAATGCCCATACTCAGTGCCCCAAAAAGCTGCACATCTATAACCTCTAAGAACATCAGTCAACAGAAGGTTTTCACGGCGTGAATAACCACTCAGACTTTCTGGGGACTTCAAGTGACAAAAAAAATAAATCAAGACCATTCAGAAGAGCCTTAGACAAGGCAGATGGGCCTGAGGGTATTATCTGAGAAATTGTCTATTACTCCCATTGCACCAGCCTTACTTAGAGCATGCAGAGCTTTCACCTGTGGAGATCCCACCCTGAGCACATGGGGCAGCACCGGCTTTTCCAAGGGGTGGAACCAATGGCAGGTTTACATTTAAATGTGCCCTCAGGAGACTGGAACAATTCTGGCCTGGGTGCATGGTTCCATTTAACCCCATCTAAAGAAAATCTCCCACATTAGCATCCCCTCCAGATTTGGCTCCAAATTTGCACAGCATCAGTCACAGATTTCACATACAAAGCTGCTCATGGTAAGAGTCAGAGAGGGCAGTGACACCCAATCCCCTGGGCCCAAGAGCTGGCTTAGCCTCACCAGGCAGTAGCTAAAGCCTTAGCAAGGCGAATGTAAAGAGCTCTGATGATCTGCAGTTACTGGCAGAATGAAGTTCCTCTCTCTGGGAGCAGATCTGGCAGCAAAGCCCACTCCCTGCTCACTCCCATTCTTTCAGGACAGCCTGCTGAAGCCACTTCTAATAAAGGGGAAACCAGCATCTCATTCAGTCCTTGCTTGATTTCTGCCAGGCCTACAAGCCTGATTAAAGGCAGTCCCCCTGTGGTTGTTAGTACAGTGTCCCAGTCCCAGAGATCCCACCATCCCAGCCACCCTCATCCTTGGGTGCTGGCTTTGGTCATCAGCACTTGTGAGACTGGAGCTCCACTAGCAAAGGTTCCAGTTCCCAATACATGTCTGACCAAACAGTTTGTGAAAAAAATAACTCTCTGCCATTTACACTGCACACCCTACATGATTCCAGAAGCAGGCATGGCATTGCTGATCCGAGAGGAGAAGTGTTTTTCGGATAACATTTATCTGAAAGTTATCTCTTTCACCTACAATTGTTTTTATATTTGTAACTCTCAAAGGGTGTCACTCTGAAGAAGGTCCAAAAGCAGACAACCAAAGCACAGCTCTGCCAGGCCTTGGTCAATGAGGCTGAAATGGAAAGAACCCCCGGTCTGACAAGGGGCTGTTGTTCCCACTCTCCAGGTTATGTGCCACCTTTGCACAGGAAGAGGGTCCGAGCACTCGGGGCCCAGTTAATGAGGAGCAGAGGTGTAAGGACAGTACATGGCTGTTCTCAGCTCTCCTCGTGGGCCTTGCTCAGAGGGGCTTGCTCACAGGCAGAAGGGGGAATTCATTCAGTGACTAAAGTCTGCAGCAGAGCCCAGAGAGGCAGCCACAGTCCCTTCAGTGGGAAATTTCTCAGGACCATTCTCAGCAATAATCTCCTTCTGATACAACTTGTTCAGTTTTAGTTTTATCATTATGTTAGGCTTGATATGAGCAGTCTGTGAACTTACATTGTGGACAAGCAAATGGCAGGGAAAAGCCCAAGGGTGTGGAGGAGCATTGGTGGAGTGTCCATCCACCCTGCCTGGCCAGCATGGATGCTCTGGCACTGCCATGACAGAGGGATGCATATTAATGTTTCTTTCTTTAGTGCAAATCATTAATTATCTTTCCCTGATCTCATATCAGCTGTGCTCACCTCTAAAGAATCACATTGAGAATGGGCCAAAGCCACCCCTGAGCTTCAGTGTCTGGTTTAATTAGCTGATTGTAGCAAGGGCAGGTACCTGTTGGCCAAAATCATTGTCTTTGCTGGAAAGCTATTACCTTCCACTTTTATGGCTGGTGCCAAAGAATAACAATTTATTTGAGGAAAAATAACTGCAGAGAGCCTGTGCTGTGTGTGAGAGCAAAGAGCAGAGCAGAGGTTTGGGTAACAGTGTCCAGGTCTGAGGTTAAGGCAGCAGCCCCTGGAAGGGGAGTGGAGGCTGGTTGTGTCTTCCTGGCATGGTGCAGGGCCCTTCACAGAGTGACAGCCAGGAAGACAATGCTGTGTGAGTGGTTTCTCTCTGTCCTTGCTCTTCTTTGGCTTGGCAGCCCCAGAGGATGTATTTCCCTTCCAACAGACGGGCAAAGGCTCTGATGGATTTGCTCCTCACCAGGAGGGAGGGAGTGCTCTGGAAAAGATGGGGTCACTCAGTTTCTGTGGCTCCAGTTCAGGCTTTGCAGTTGGTGGTGGGTTGCTTTTATGGGAGTCTTTGGGCTAAGAATCCAAACTCACCAGGACCCCCCCCAGAAAAAGGAGACTAAAGTTTAGGACTCCTCTCCTGGCTTGAATTTGAAGGAGGGATCTCAAAGCAAATACCGAGTCTTCCACTGATCCACACTGTGGTGACATCCTAAACCTCCTGGGTGTCGGTGCTGCAGGTTCCACCCACACTGGTTCCCAGGTGCCGCAGGGTGTTCCAGTTTGCAGTCTCACAGCACTGGGACAAGCAGCCAGTCCAGAGAAGCTGGTCCCATGGGGATGCTTTTGGGTTTGTCATTTCCATGCTCAGTTTGAACGCTGGTTGTGTGGCTCCCAGAGCTGGGAGGAGGCTGGGAGGAGGCCTGGCGTCTCCCTCTCACCTGCGCCCGGCGTTTGGATCCGGCAGAAAGCCCTTGAGCTGGTGACAAAGGTCTGGATGTGGGCTGGAAAGTACAGTCCTGTCTCTTAGCAACTGGTTCCTACCTCTGAGCTCTCGGAGCCGTGTGTGGGACAGAGAGCATCAGTCACGCTCCCGCTGCCGCAGCGGCGACGCGCCGAGGAGGGGATGGGGGATCAGGCCGGCTCCAGCCACCGCCGAGGCGCTTAAAGAAGCTCAGGCATTTCTAGCACAAGCAGTCATCTGTGAGCCCAATCAAAGCTCCGGTTTAATTGCTTTCCTCGTGCCCTTCTCTGCCCGGCCAGCGGGCGCCGATTGGCTGCGGCAGCGGTGCCTGCCGGCACCCAGAGCCTGCTCCCCACCGCACCAGGGTGGGGATGGTGAAGGGAGGAGGGAGAGGGAGGACACAGCCCGTGTATTTCTAGAAAAATTAGGTGTCCTCGGGTCCTCCCCTGAACTCCTCCACAGGGCACCTGGGAATCCCCATCTCCTCGCAGACATTTGCATGGCTGTTTTCCCTCTCAGTGCTCGTTCTGCTGTTTCACCCTCGTGTTTCCTCTCCCAGCCCAAAGCAGCTCCTCTCTGCTGTGTGTTTCTCAGGGGCTCCCTTGCCAAGCACTGTTTCATAAACATTTTCACGAATCCTCTGCTTTGTCCTCCTAATTAACCATCCAATTGGCCCCCAATGGAGCCTTCACCTCTCCTGTGAAGATCCTGCTTGCACAGATTATAACCTGTCAGCTGCCAATTTATTCCTCACACAGAGGGCAGATTGTATTAATTGTCTGCCTTCCCTGCCCCACTTGCTTTGCCCCTCCTTTCTTTTCCTCCCAAAAGCATCCCTGTTTGGAGACACAGACTCACAAAAGACCAGGGAGAGCCAGATGTGAGGCCACTCCATATGCCTCATATGTCCAGCATGCAGTGCTGTGGCACTGAGACCAGATGTGATGGGATGAAGTGTCACACCTGGGAGAGGGATCTCTGTGGCTGGATTATCATGACAGAGTGTTTAAGACCATGCTTAACTTCTGCCTCCCCCACATGTAGTCTCAGTTAAGACCTCAAAAAAATTCCACTTGGTCATCCCAGGTTAGTGGGGAACCATTCCTGGGCTTATTTATAAGTATCAGTTTGGCTTTTGGAAGGGTTGGGGTTCACCTGGAGTGATTATGATGGACACAAATCAGAATACAGAGGGGGTTTACCTAAATGCAAGGGGAGAACAAACAAATTTCCATCTGTGTGTGTCCCCTGTGGCCCCTGCCCTGACTGCCTGTATAGGACCCTCCAGCTTTGCAGAGCCAGAGCCCAGGAAAAATCCAAGTGCCTGCTCTCACTGAGGGCGCTGGACATCTGTTTTCCAGATTTCCATGTTGGGAAAGGGTGTGATGGAGCCCAGCATGACCCTTATGGTTCCACAATGTGCCCATTTCTTGAACCCAGCGTGGGTTCATGGGGAGCAGTCGTGGTGGTGCTTGGCTGTGGCAGCCCGTGTTTCCAGGCTCTGGCGTCGGGGCCAGGCTGTGCTGAAGTCACTGTGGTGTGGTGCAGCTCAATCCCTGCTGTGCCCTGACCTGGAGAGGAGGCTGGTTTGGAAGGGGAGGGCTTGCAGGCCTTTTACCCCCCCTCCAACATCCGCTGAGCTGTCAGCATTTCCCTAGAGGCACATCACATTGTTCCTGTGGGAGTCTCCGACAGTGGCCCACATACTGGGAGCTGCCAGGGCACAGGGAGCTGGCACCGGGATGCCACACATCCAGGGCTCAGCCTCTCAGCCCTGCCTGACCTTGATTCACTGTAGGATCATTTGTAACTGATTTTACATAATTTTTCTTACCACTGTTGAGCTGAACTGCTGCTGCTCCGTATCTCCTCCTCCTCAGTTTCATTTTGACATCACCACGTTCTCACTGTAGGTGTGATGATGTCACCTGGCTGCCCTGACACTGCTGGGACTATTCCTAGGCATAGAGGGGTCACCTTGCTGTGACAGGTCATCTTGTCATTTGTTACAGTGCCTTGGCCCCCCTCTGACTCAAAGGATTTTGCTTTGCTTGTGATTTTTATTAGATTAGTCCTTGGTGCTGGGGAGATCACTCACAGTGATAAGTTACTTCAAGGAAGAGCCACCTCTAGACATGTTCTGAGTTTGTGTTACAGCTACATATTGCCAATATTCTTTAGATTCCTAGTTTTATATTTTTTTCAGGATGCTATGGAATATAAAAACTCTTCTGATTGTAAATGCAGTTTACCACCATTTCCCCCCTTTTTTTTTAATTCCAATAGCATTCTTCCCCAAATCACTTAAACAAAGATCCAAATAACATTAAGAAATCACTGCCCACCTTTGCAGATATATTTTAAAAAAACTACCAAACTCACATTTTAGAATCATAGAATCCTAGAAGGGTTTGGGTGGGAATGGACCTTAAAGATCATCTCGTTCCAGCCTCCTGCCATGGGCAGGGACACCTTCCACTAGACCAGGTTGCTCCAAGCCCTGTCCAACCTGACCTTGAGCACTTGCAGGGACAGAACATCCACAGTTCCTCTGTGCAAACCCTGCCTATTTCAAAATAGTAAGAAACGCTGCAGCATTATAATAATCCCCAGATAATAATGCTCGTGAGCTCTTCCCTGTTGGCACCCACAGCGTGGCACTTCTCCCGCCCAGGTCCCTCACACCTTGGAGAGGAGGGTGATGCTCAGCAGCTGACAGGGAGTGGGAAGTCCACAGCCCCAGGGAGCAATTTCCCAGGAAGGTCAGTCAGGTGCTCCACTCACGAGGCTGCAGGAACCTTTCTCACCAAACCCAAGTGAAGCAGTGCTGCAACAGCAGCTCGAGCTGCCCCACAGCACCCAGTATTTTGTTATCCCTGAAAGACCCAGCTCCCCCTTGCTCCCATCCAGCAGGTGCAGGGTCACATTTATTGGGGAGCCCTGTGCTTGCCTCTGCCTGCCAGATCCAGCTGCTCCTGCAGCTTCCCCGCCAGCGCACAGCCTGGTGCTGGCAGGGAGGCAGCTCTGCTCTCTTGCGCCGTGCAAAATGTCCTCTGCCTCCCGGGCAGAGCAGGCATCCAAGGAGTCTCTAAGCAGGCATCTGAGCAAGAATCTCTTCCTGCTGGCCTTCTCCTCTCTCCTTCAGGCAGCCCTGGGATGGGTGGCAGCCCTGGGATGGATGGCAGCCCCATCCCCAGCCGCCCACCAGACCCTGAGCACACCAACCTCCCCTTGGCACCCTGCACCTGGCCCTCTCCACAGCTGGAGGCAGGGCTGCCATTTCCAGGCTCGCCCCTCCCAGGCTGCTCTGTTTTCATTCCCAGGCCTGGGAGCCAGGAGAGGAATAAGCCGAGGTCAGAGCAAAGGCCTGGACCCATCCCCAAGGCTCAGCTGCAGCGGCTGAAAGAGCAGCTCGCTCTGAGGAGGCGCCTGTGCCCCGTGAAAGACACACACCTCAGCTGTGTTTGCCAGCTAAAAATAAAGCACCCGGCTCCCCTCATGAGGAAGTATTTACTTTGGGAGGAAAAAAAAAAGTATTGTGTACAGTTCTGGCTAGAGAAACAATGTGAATGCCCCCAGTCTTGGCCTGAGTCAGTACAGAGTATTGGGAAAATTATTTCTTCCCGTGCCTCAGTTTCCCCAGGAGAAATGAGCCCTCTTGGGCCAGAGGGATGCTCAGCTGCTCAGGAGGGCTGGGGCTGTTTTCACTGCAGTGAGTGGAGCAGGAGCTCTAAGTGCAGGATGGGGCTTTGTGTTTGCTTGGTGCAACAAGACACAACACAAAATGCTCAGCACGGGGAAGCACCATCAGCATTTTAACAACTGCTTTTCTCCCATTTTTAAACCAGAAATGATCAGAAAAATTTCCTAGCAAAATATTTCCAGGAGAAAAAAAAGAGCAAAATCTGTCAGTCAGAGCATTTCCCATCATCTTCTTGTGGGTTCTTTTATTATGAGCAATACAGCTGATACTGTTTTCAGCCCAGTATCTTCCTGGTGCCTATTTCTAAGGCACGCTCTGTGCCCCTGGCATGAGGGGCAAGAGGAAGAGGGAAGTTCGAGGAATCTAGCTCCTCTTTCTCCTCGCAGCATTAGCAGAGGGAGCCTGCTGTGGTTTAACATATCCCCCGCAAAAGCTGCTTTCATCCTACACCTAAATACCATGAGGAGTGAACTTCCTAAAGCCCTGGAGAAGTCTAAATATAGAAGCCAATCAAGGGCTGACTTCCCAGAGATGAGAAGTACCAAGAACAGTTTCTTGATCAAAAGTTGTAAGAGTCCATATTGAAATAAAACGTCTGTTTTGGTGCTGAAGCCTGTGCAGGAGGAGTAGCTGCAGAGATGGGCTGTGGGCTGTGGGCTGGGCGCTGGTGGTGGCCACAGTGCCAGCACAGGTGGTCACTGGGGGGCCATGGGCTGCCCAGGGAGGTGGACTTGAGGAATCTTGGTGTTCAGAGGAAATTCTTCCCTGTGAGGGTGGTGAGATACTGGCGCAGGCTATCTAGAGAAGTTGTGGCTGCCCCATCCCTGGAAGTGTTCAAGGCCAGGTTAGATGGGACTTGGAGAAATCTGGTCTAGTAGAAGGTGTCCCTGACCATGGCAGAGAGGTTGAAACTAGATGGTTTTTAAGGTCCCTTCTAATCCAAACCATTCCATGTTTCTATGATCTCTGGAGTATTTGATAGGAAGTCTCTGGCGTCATGGCAGGATTACATCCCATCTTTACGTCACAGTTTCTGATCCCAGTAGGTACCAATTGCTTTGTCCTGAACACATCCTCTCCCTGATCCAGCTGAGCATTTTTGTCAGAAGACCAAAAATTCCCTTAGAACAAAATATAACTTGTAGAAAATTAGAAAGACACTTCAAAGAGGAAAGAGCAGCAGAGTGCCCAGATAAAACCCAAACCCCACCTTTGCTCATCTCAAAAAAGGGATCCTCCTTTGTGCAGCACAAGGAACCACCCAGGGCTGGAAGAAAGGGTGAGGGATGGGTGAGTGCCACAGGAATGGCACTGCTGCTGGCGTCAGCTGGGGAACCCACGGTTATGCCATGGGGTGACTCCAGCAGGGGACAGGAGAGCTCTGATCCTGACCTGGCTGGGGACAGTGGCTGTGTCCCACAGGCAGCAGCAGCTGGAGCACAGGCACAGCGAGCGACGTGGCCTGTCTCTGTGTACAAAGGAGGTGACCTTGAGGGACAGCTCGATACGGCTGGCCCCAAACATCCAGCTCAGCTGTCCCAGGGATGAGGGTGACAGTGGCCCTTCCAGCCAGCAGCAGGAAATTAGTTTAACGTGCGCCTCTGCACTGGGGCGGGGAGATGCTGTGGTTGGGAGATACAGAGGGGAACGCTTTCATGTGGGAAGTGCAAGGAGCGGCGAGGGCAGAGGGTCTGCTCCCGGGCAGAGAGCAGAACACAGCCATTATCAGGCTGGGCTCTGCTGGCAGGAAGCGGCTTTTGACTCACAGGAAGCTGAATTCGGCTGGTATCGGCCCTGGCGCGAGGGCCGGGGCAGTGTTTTATCTGCCGTTGAGCACAGCAGATGGGGAAGCAGTCGGCACTCCCTCCCATCCCACTCCAGCAGTCCCGGTCTGATGTCCCTCCAGCATAACCCCCCTGGAGAAGGGATGCTTCCCTGCAGAGCCTGCAGAGTGAAGCTTCCTGGGCCCCAGGAGAACTGCCAGTCCCACTGGAGAAGGCAGATATTGCCCTGCCAGCCAGTGCAAGGGCAGAGCCAAGACCCTCATGCTGCTGAGCCCAGAATAGGCAGTTTCTAGTTCTGGCAGTGTCTACCCCAGTCAGCCTGAAGAGGAGCTGGGAGCATGCTGGCTTTGGAGAGCTGTTTAAATGCTCCCAGATTCTCCCAAACCCAAGTCCAAATTGGGGAAGGGCTTGCAGGGTTGAGAAGTCCTGTGCATGAAGCCTGCTATCATCCCTTGGCCTCCCTGGAGCTGCCTGGGTTGGGAGTCTGGTTTCACTGGGGTGGTGGCAGGTCGCTGGGGCTTGGGGTGGAGGTCACCGCGGGCAGCACAGACTGGATCAGGTGGCAGCTGCTGGCCGTGGATCTGCTGCCCCACAGAAAACAGGGCTAGCTTGTCAGTGCTGCAGTTTGGCTGTGAAAATCTCCCATTATGGCAGTTTTCACATCCAGGCCAGGCTGCTGAGGAATGGCCACAGGGGCTGGTGGAGACACAGCAGGTTGCTGGGAGCACGGGGAGCTGAGTGGGTGGAGGAGGCTGGTCATGGAGATGTGTGGGTGCTGCTGCCAGGCTCCAAGCAGGACCGGGCTGTGTAGGAGCGATGGCAGGGCTGTGTGGGAGCATGGCAGAGCTGTGGGAGCCATGGCAGGTCTGTGGGAGCCATGGCAGGTCTGTGTGGGAACCACAGCAGGTCCATGTGGGAACAAGGCAGGTCCGTGTGGGAGCATGGCAGCACCCTAGGAGCATGTGAGAGCTTTGGGAGCCATGGCAGGTCCCTGAGGGAGCCATGGCAGGTCCATGTGGGAGCAAGGCAGGTCCATGTGGGAACATGCCAGGTCCATGAGGGAGCCAGGGCAGGTCCGTGTGGGAGCCTGACAGGGCTGCGGGAGCCGGGGCAGGCCCATGCGGGGGTGTGGCGGGGCTGTGGGAGCGCGGCAGGGCTGCAGTGGGGCTCGAGAACTGAGCAGGGCTCCGGCGGGATGGCGGTGCCTGGGGGTGTAGGAACCCGCCCCTGCTCCTGCCCCTGTCCGCCCGTCCCAGGCTCGGCGAGGTCGGGACCGGCCTCAGTGGCTCCGCCGCCACCGGTGCCTGCCCCGGGCCGGTCCGCGCCGGGCGGGGNGGCGGCGGCGGGCCCGGGGGAGCGGATTACCGCCGGTTGCCGTGGTTACCCGCTACCTGCCGGCGGGCCCCAGCCCGGCCCGGGCGGGGGGGCTGGCCCGGCCCTGCCTCCCTCCCTCCCTCCCCGCCGCGGCAGATGTCACCCCGCGCCGCCGCTCGGGGCTGCCCGGGCGCTCCCCGTCCCCTCCCGCCGCACCGCCCCCGTCCCGGGCCGGGCGGGGGCCGAGCGTGCCCGGGGCGGCTGCCGAGAACAAAGGTGCCGGGGCTCTGCGCTGCCAGCGCCATGGCCGGGCCCTGGCCCTGGGAAGCGCTGCCCGGCCCGTGGCGCACCCGGGACAGCGCTGCCTGAAATGGCTGTCGCCGCCCGGGGCCGGGCACGGGAGGCGACCTCGACCCGCAGAGGCGGCTCCCGGCGGTGAGCCGCCGGTGCTGGAGGTGGCCGGGGTCGGCGGGATGGAGCAGGGACAGGGGAGGGGCAGGGGCAGCGAGGCCCAGGAGAAGGGTCCCGAGGGTACGGGTGCTCAGAGATGTGGAACTAGAGGAGGTGGGGAAGACAAAAGACACTGGGGAGGAAAAAGACCTGATGGAGGAGAGGAGCTGAGAGTGCTCACAGCTCTGGGAAGGTGGGGACGATGAGAGAAAAGGGGGGGTGAGAACTGTGGGGCACTGTACACAGAGAGAAGGAGAGACTGGGCATGGGGAGAGACAGAGCCGTGCTGGGCAAATATAGGGAAAAGGAGGATGGCTGGAAGGTGGTAAAGGGACTCCTCAGCACCTGAAATGCCACCCGCTTCCAAGCACTTCTGTCAGAGCTGAGCTTTGCTCCTGAAATATTTTACTCCCTGCGGGGGTAGGTGCCTTCTAATAAAGCCCCAACACCAGGACAGGGTAAAAGCATCCCTTCTTCCCATTCTGCTTCCCAACAGAATTTTTATTGCTATTTAAACCTGAGGGGTTTTAAGCCTTTCTGAGATATTATGGGCTCTGACTCATGCCTTGAATACTGGTGAGCAATGCTGGGTGTGGAAGGAGGAACCCGAGGGGCGTGGGCCCCTCGGAGAGGTACTTTACAGCACACGTGTCCTCTTAAATCCTAGGTCAACATTTGGATATATTGCCAGATATAAACCTCCCTAATCCTGGAGGCACTGACTTGATACAGCTTCTTATACCCAGTGGCTTTGATACTGCTTGCATCTCACCTGCTTCCCAAAGCTAAATAATCACGGGAAGAGCAGTCACAAGGCTGAGGAGGGGATGGAGGAGCGCTGCAAGGAGTCAGGGGAGGATCGCTGCAGGGAGTGGGATGCTGAGGAGGCAGCTCCGGCAACCGGCATCCAGCCGGGGTGGAGAGGAGAGCGCTGCTGGGTGTGCAGGGAGGCTGTAGCAATGCCCAGACCCTGAGGTTACCTTCACTGCATTCCTTCTGAAACCGGGGAGGAAACATGGACCTGCTGGCCGTGCAGGGAGGAGGATATTAGCTGGTTGGAAACAATGATTTGCATACAGGGTTGGTTACAGCCTTAATTTTGAGGGCTCTGCTTGTTAGATCTGACTGTGCTTTTCCCCTGCTGCATTTTCCTTTGTCCTGTTTCTGTAATTATCCTCATTTCAACCCTGCTCTGAGGATTATTGGTCAGTAGGAAGCCTCCTAATGCCCGCTCCTCCTTGGCAGGGGAATACCCATGCCCTCGATTAAACTGAAACTCTCTGAACGGTGACAGAAGAAATTAGATCTATATTCCTCAAAGACACTCCCTGGGGCGAAGTTTCCCGACCCCCTCCACGCAGCCCTGCCACCCTGCCCCTTGTGTTCGCTCTCAATATTCTCTTTGTTCCAGCCACCTTCAGACCCGGCTTGGGGCTCTCCGGGGAGGGGAGAGGTGGTTTGTGTTGGAAAATCCTCGTGCCCGTGTCCCGGGTGAGCTGAGCCACCGTCCCGCTGCAGCTTGTGCCCAGGACAGGCAGTCTCTGTTCCGAAATTGGGGTGAGGAGCCAACTCTAATAGGCAGCGCTGTACATTAAATGACTGCTCCTCGGAGATGTTGGGTAGCTTTAGCAGAAGGTGGGCCCACTAAGTGATTGATTTTTGAGAAGCCTTTCACTGGTGGCTTAAAGAACAGCATTTATTCAATCTATAGACTGTGTAAGATACACAGAGCCCAACCAAGGACAGCACAAATGCAGGTTAGGAGGCTGGCTGTTCCCCGCCAGACCCTGCCCACAGCTCCCTGCCAGCTTCTGCCTGCCCTCAGGGATGTGTGAATGCACGTGAAAAAGGTAGTTTGCAGGTAATTTAGATGTGCAGGTTGCTGCTTAGCAGCCTGGTAGGTACCCACTGGACAACATCCATGCATTCCTTTTGGAAAGCAGCCCTTAAAGGGATGGAATATATACACATATACATACATACAGACATATATATCGATATAATATTTAATTTTTTTTTTTTTTGTCTATGCAAAAATAGCATTTTTTCAAGGAGCAAGCTAAGTGATCTCCCTAAGCCTGTCTCTTTCTCAGTCCCCCTGCCATTACAGTAGCCACTGACCACCTCCCAGTAGCCCTTCCTGCCCTGGTGCTTTGTGCAAGTGCCGATGGCAGCTGCCGGGTCCCAGAGGCTGCCTCCCCTTCCCACAGCATACCCTGCCAGTGTGAGCTGACACCGTTGGTGCCAGTCAGCTCGGAGGAGCACTGCTCCCCACACTTCCCACTCCCATCAGTCTGTCACCACTGTCGTGTGGCAGAATTACTGCCTCCTGCTCTCCAGCACATCCGAACACACAAAGAGCTGTGCTGCTGCTGCCAGCGCTCAGCTGCTCTGCGTCTGTGAGAGGGAGGGAGCCTTGGAAAGGTCAGTGCAGGGAAGGAGGGGATGCTGGCTCCTTCCTTTAGGGGCTGTATCCTGGCATCACAGTGAAACCTTGTCCTGCTGGCTGATCCGTGTCCACAGGGACTACAGCCAGCAAGAGTACCTCACATCTCAGGGCTTCCCAGGATGGTTTAGCACCATGTGCAGGTCCAAAGAGCTTCCCCCGCCTGTTCCCCGCCTAGCAAAACCATCCCACATTACGGAAATTGAATTTCTTGATCAGTTGTGACTCCACTCTGGACTCTTCCCTTGTTTTTATTCCTGGCCCAATTTCATTGCCAGCTTTAGCAGCACGACAGCAGCAGCCGCCACTGCCCTGGCTACAGCAGGATCCTCCCTGAAGCGATGTTTAATTTATCCCCCACATCCCCCGTGCCCAAGGCAGCCCGAGGCTGGAGCACAGCCACTCTGCCCCCTCCAACCACATTAGCCCCGGGCCGATCTCCTCACCCCTGTCACCCATCGCTGACACTAACTCAACTTGCCTGCACTGTTGTAGGGGGCAGATGGACTGTCGGAGCCCGAGGGCATCTCTCTGAAACGCGTGGCTGTGGTGGAAGATTTCTTTGACATCATCTACTCGATGCATGTGGAAAGCTCGTCGGAGCCGGGCAAAGCACCCAAACATGCCGGGCAGAAGAAAACCTACCGAGCGGTGAGAGTCCCCCCGTGCCCCGGGCAGGGCGGGCACCGGAGCGGAGGGGCTGCGGGAGGGAGAGTCCCTCGGGAACGGGGATGACAGGGCAGGTAGGAGCAGAGGCACTGGCGGGAGGCAGAGCCCAGTGTGCCTGTGCGGGGAGGCGTGAGGAAGGAGGGGTTTAAAGGCAGAGCAGCTGTGCTGGGGACGGGAATCCGGGCTGCAGCGGCAGCACAGCGCGGCTGCTGGGAGAGGAGAGAGCAGGGGAATCATACAAAGACACTGTGCATGTCTGAAGGGAAAAGGAAGAGAAATCCCCAGTATTAGCCATGGATGAGAGAATGTTTGTCAGGTCCCTTGCTTGCTCTGGGTCATCTGCCTCCCTGTCTCCCTCAGCCAAGGGAAATGTCCCATGTGGGCCTTGAAGGTCAGGAGCAGCCAGACAGCAGGACTGGGGCATGGCCCTGGCCTTTCTTTCCTCTCCTCTCCTGCCCATCCTGGGTTTCCTCGGTTACAAAATGGAGGCAGGCACCAAGCTAAGTCTTGTCTTGGTTCCTTGGTTCTGTGGATGCCAAGAACCAGCTCTATCCACCCTGAAACACCACTCTAGTTAGGTCAGGAATAATTTAGCTTGAAGTGTGCTTCTCCAGGGAGCTTGCTGTTTCTCCTGACTCTGCACAGCCCTTCGATGCAAACATTTGGGCTCTCCTTTTACAAGAAGAGCTGAATTCACTGTCCAAGACCAAGCTACTCCTTTGAATCCCACAGCCCTAAGGACCAGGTCGCTTAGAGACAGGAGTGGTTTGCTGGCAGCTCATCTCTCTGGTGTATACAGTGTCTCAGAGAGGTCTTTGCTGGCTGCCCTCATCTCTGTGATGATGCCTGAGGTTCTGCACAGCTCTGTGCTGCCAGAGTCAGCACAGGGTTGGAGTCTGCCCTGCCTGCCTGTGTCCCTTCTCCATCCATGCTGTGGTGCTGGCAGTGCTGGTGAGGCAACCCCGTGCCCTGCAGCCTCCTACATGTGGTGGGAGTCCCCAGGGAGCAGGGCTCTGCACACAGAGCTCATGGCATGGCTCCCTGCCCTGAGCACTCCAGTCCTGCCCCTGCAGCACAGCGTGGGGCCGGGGGCTGGGGCACGCACTGACCCTCTCTGGCTGGGGGCAAGTGATGACCTTTCTATGGTCCAGGGGGGGCAGCCCACCAGCATGACCACAATTCAAAAACTTTCTGCTCATTTCCCCAGCAGACCACTCCGACCCTTCCCTAATTCCTTCAATTCATCTCTCTGGAGGACTAATCTGTGCCCTGCACAGCCCCAGGGGAGCAGGCTGGATCCGTCTGTTTTCCCAGGCCTGCTCACAGCAGTCAGAGAGCTTCACGCTCCACCCCTCATCTCCCTCTTGAGCTGAGATCATCACATTAGCAGCGTGTATCCCCTCCTGACCTGGCAGGACGCTGCTGGCTGGGCTGCCCAGCCTGGCTCCTGCCCTCCCTGCTGCCCTTGCTCCCCGGAGCCTTTGTAGCCTGAGCTGGAAGGTGAAATGGTGCAGAGCACACGCCACGCCTGGCACGGGTGCACAAAAGGACGCTGCTGGGTGACCAATTGGGAGGCTCCAGGGTCCCCTGCCTCCTTCTCCTGCTCCCTTTCCCCACCACTTCTGATTAGAGACACTGGAGAGTTTGCCCTTGTCCATGACCTCCGGAGGGAGGCAATCAGAAAGGGAGTTTGGATGGGAGATAACTCATCAAGGAAGCTGTCTGCTCTGCAGAGCATCAAATCAGCTGAGAAATAACAACTGTATCACTAAAATTAGCTGAACATTTGCAGCAGAGACTGGGCTTGCTGGAGCAAAAGAGACAGGGAGACGGCTGAGCCCGGCAGGCAGCATGCGGGGACAGTTCCCTGCCTGTGACACCACACCACTGCTGCCACCAGCAATTTCCAGACCCCTCCTTTCAGCGTTTCTGCGGGAATCCCTTGTGCTCGTGCATCGATAAATATCGCACAGAGGCAAAGACCGAGCTGGCTTCCGCTCGGCCACAACAAGAGCTCGCTGGGGCTGCAGCTAAATAGGAGCAGAATCCCATGAGGACCAGGCACTGCAGCCTCCATTTGAGCGCTGGGACAAGGTCCCCGCCTGAACTTTCCACCCATCTGGCATTCTGTGCGTGTGAAAGCCCGGGCTCTGCTGCCGCGCAGTGGAGAGACATGCGGCTCCCTCCCTCCCTCCCTCCCTCTCTCCCTCCCTCCCACCGCAGAGCCGGGCAGGCGCTGCCTTAGCCATGATCCAGCACAGCCTCTGCCCCTGCCCCGCTGCTCTGCTTCTAGAAGTGCACCCCCTCAGCGCAGAAAAATGCGTGGAATTTAGGTCCTTTTGTATTTCATGTGGACTTTTAGAATTTAGGAATTGTTAACTATGTCAGGTAGGATGCCCACCGGCCAGAGGAGGGGGATCAGGACATCCTGGGCTGTCCTCCCAGCTCAGCCCTGTCACCCCGAGGTGTCTGATTGCAGCCCCACTTCCCGTCCTGAGCCCCACTTCTGCCGGGCTGCAGCCCCGAGGACTGGCACAAACAATTGAATTTCTGTCTGCTTTATGACCCCACTTGTAAGTGCTGTGACCCCTGTGGGGGTCACGGCCCCTGGTTTGGGAACCGCCGTGCTCGGACAAGTCACTTAGACCAAACAGGATGGGTGATTAACCATAGGAGCCAGCCCAAAGTAAGAGGTGGGCTCTCCACCTTTTAATGCCTTCCAATTAAGACCAGATGTCTTCCTGGATGATGTTTTGGGCAAATCAGAGGCCACTGGGCTGCAGGATAACCTGGGTGAAGTTTCATGACTTGTGCTGCACAGGTCAGACTCCAAGATTTGGTGGTCTTTTATGGCCTTAAAGAAGTCTACATTGAGATTGACTCATTCCTTCTCCAAATAACTTAGTCTTGATCTTTAGAAATACTGCAAAATTATTGCTGGCAGGAATTAATTACAATAACAGGGATTGCCAGACGCCTTCTGTGGCTGCTTAGGTGTGGATCTAGTGTTTAACTCCAAGCATTCAAGTTTTAAATATTTATCCTTAGCTTTTCCTCATCCGTAAAATACATATCCCACAAAGGTTCAGGAGACTTAATTCATTACTGTTTGGAAAAATGTTTTCAATTCCCTAGATAAAATATGTCACAGAAGTGCAAAGTATTATTAACAGTAATTGATTGTCATTGTGGGAAAAAGTGACCTGCCCTTACAAAAGATTAATGGATTCTTCAGGTTACTGGTGTGATGGTAATTAACAATGCAAACAGAGCTGACGAGGCCTTACTTTCACATTTGATTCTTACATGTTCATAGCTTTGCTCTTCCCAGACTCCAAGAGGGAAGGGGAAGGAGTTTCTGGGAAGGTGTTGGTGTGCAGGGACACCAAAGGTCTGTTCATTTGTGTCTTGGTGCCTCACTGGCACACAAGTTACACTCCCAAAGTGTTCCCCCACCAACAGCTGCTCTGGAGGGAGGGATTTAGGGCTGGAGGGGACAATGTGTTGCTATGAGTTGTGCCCGTGGTCCCTGTGCTGTCCACCCATTCTCCCTCTCCCAGGACATACAACTCCCTGTTGTTTCCCCAGATTGCAGAGACCTATGCTTTCCTCCCGAGAGAGGCTGTGACCAGGTTCCTGATGAGTTGCACTGAGTGCCAGAAGAGGATGCATTTCAACTCCAACGGCCTGGAGCCCAAAGGTAAAGGCGAGTGGCTTCTGCCAGCAGGGCTGACTCTGCATTTTGCACCAGCACAGTGCCACCGACAGCTGCCAGATACTGTCCTGCCCAGGAGACACATCCTAACCTAAGGGTTTTCCTAAGCTGGAATATTTTTCATCTTATAGCCAAGCTGAAGGAATTGCTTAAACCTGCTTCTTTCAGTTTAGGGAGCAGAAACAGCCTGGCTTTCTTTCCGAGCTTCCCCAGTGCCGCCCGAAACAGGGGTCAGAAATACCACAGATATGGCTGCCATCAACCCATGATCATGTGAGGGTGGAAACCTCAATGTGTAAAAAAAATAACCTTAAGTTTTTCCCTGGAGCTGGTAATTTTGTATTGAAAGACACAGAATATGTCTGAATAGCTGAAGTTTCTGATGAAGAAGCAATTTACACTTAATTAATAGATAAGCAGGTGATCCTGAGTTAGATAATGGCAAGTGTTTTGGCAATCACAGTTACACCCTGCCTGTGTACACACACAATTAGTGTGGCCACTGAGGTGGTTGACTCCTTATAGTTCTTTTGTGGACAGATCCAATCTGCAGCTTCTTAGGTCTAAGAGAGAGCAGGTGTGGGAAGAAGATGGGACCAGGTTCTCTTCCAGAGTAGCGGGTTAAATGTTTTTGTGGTTGTTTTCTGAATTACAAACTTGCTTTCATTATCAAGTGCAAAGCAAGAGCAAAGTGATGTTGATTTCAGCCATTAAAATTGCTTCTTTTAAAAGAAACCTAAGCAAACTGCAGGGAGTTGGTCTGTTTCAAAAGGGGCAAGGCAAAGTGGTTCATTTGGCAGCTCTTATCAGGAAGGGACGCAGAATTTAAGGAACAAAAGGGCCAACAATAGAGAATTTCTTGTATTAAATACTGATTGCCAACTGTTTACTGCTGGGAGCAGAGCTGTGGACATCCCAGAGGTTTTGTGTAAGTGGATTATGTGCCGTCTATCCAAAGGTAGTGACTGAAATGCTTTGTACTCATTATATTTTTAAAAAAACTCTCAAAAACTCTCCCAAATAGCTCCATGTGAATTCTGTTAGTTGAAGCTCCATTACCACAGCACTTCCCACTCTGTCAGCTAAAGGCCTGATCCCTCTTTCCAATAACATCCAGAAAAGTTTTGGCCTTTGGCCTTGCTGGGAACAAGCTTGACCTTCGCACAGATTGCACTGCGTCCGTCACAGGTGCTGTTCCTTCACAGCGTCACAGACTGGTCGGGTTTGGAAGGAACCTTAAAGTCCATCTTATTACAACCTCTTGCCAAGGGCAGGGACACCTTCCATCAGATCAGGTTGCTCAAAGCCCTGTCCAACCTGGTTTTCCTTCAGGGGCTTCCAGCCACCCACCATCCTGCATCTGCTGTGCCTCTCCCAGCAACACACACCCATCCCAGTTCAGAGGCAGCTCAGGGAACCCCTGGTTCTGGATATCCCCCCCGGTGTGGTCCTAGCTGTGGGAACCATGATCAACGCTGACATCCACCTGTCCTGAACAAATCTGTAAATTAATATCAGTTATTTCATTATTTTCATAAAGCTTCTGCCCTTTGCAGTTCTCTTAAAAATAAATCAATCAGGAATACAAAGGATCCCACAGGTAAAAAGTCTTAGCCACCATGAATGAAAGGACAGAAGTGCTTCTCTGCCTGAACATCACCTAAATAGTGACTAAGTACATGTGAAAATGCATTGAGTAGATTAGATAAGGTTAATTTTCCCGGGAAAGGGTGTCTGATTTCACTAACACGTATTCAGGAATTTATCAGGAGCAAATCACCTAAAAAAACCACTGGGGTCATAGAAGAATTACTGAGGTGTATGCATGTGCATACACACATAGAGGCACATACAGGTAAAGTTTAACTCAGTAAGATGACAAAATTTAAGTAATTCCCATCTCTTTCTACTATTCCTGTCTGCGAAAAAAAATCTGAACACATTTAATTTGTGATCGCAAAAATCCCTAATTAAGCATATCTGACATCAAACCCTGCAGGGCACCCACATCATTCATAAAAGAAAATTGTCTTGCTTGTGGGAAAGTTTGAACGTCACTGGACTTCACTGGGATCTCTTTACAGTGTTATTAAACTAGGAGTAATTCTGGTGGAGTGATAAAAATGTGGAGCTAGGATCAAAACCATTTCTGCCTGTTCCATCTGTGTGTCCAGCATGTGGGGCATGTGATAGAGATAACTGCAAAATGAGCTAAAGGATTCCAGGAGCTTCCTCTTGTGACATAGGATGTGAGGATTGTTCCCGTGGAGCCCCCCAGGCCTTTTAAAACAAAGGTTTTCTTTCTTTCCCAGATAACTTAGGAAAAAGGGAAAAAAAAAAAAAGGGTTTGGGTTCTTGGGCTCAATCCCTTATGTGGTGCAGTTGCACAAATTCACATTAAATTTGTGGCCTCTAATGGGATTGTTCCAAATTTACATCAGAATGGTTTCAGGCAGAATCTAAGCACTAAAAGATCACTTACCTCCCTCTTCCTCCCCATCTGAAGTTGCTGAGCTGCTCCTGTTCAGCTTCATTCATCTCTGCAGAGCTGAGCAGTGGAGTGGGGAATGGCAGGAGAGCAACTTATCATCCTCAGAGATCCCAAACACTCACCTCATCGTGCCTGTGCTTCAGCAGAAAGCAGCTCTATCCGTGTTACTCTGAGCAAATGCTTTCCCAAACTCTTAGGGACTCAGCCAGCTGGGGAAGGTGGCAGGTTTTGTTCCTGTGAAAAGCTCCCCTTGCACTGGGATTTTAACATCTTTTCATCACAGCACAGCATCCCTGCACAGCACAATAAAGGTTTATTTTGGGTGTTATAGAGACATATAAGTGCTCCTAATCTGTAGGTCAAAGCGTGACAGAGACTGCTGACATACAGCCATGAGAAAAGATGGAGGAATCAGTTTACAAGGCTCTTAAAGGCTTTGGACCTTCATATTTGGGCAAGTTGATGGCTTGAGTGGCACTAGCCACCCTTCCCTGCACCCACAGGCAGGAATGCTCTTATCTGCCCAGGAATGGACCAGATGAACCTGAGAAAAAAAAGCATTGTATTTCCATGGACGCAGTCAATGTCTTTATAGAGAAGATTTGCAAAGACCTTTGTGATGTTTAAGTCAATTACAGGCAGTTTTGGGGTCAGGTAATTTCTTAATCAGGCGTGATAGATGTGGTGTTTCCAGAGGTGTGAAGCATCTTCACCTCTGCTGAGTTCCAAGAGGATTTTTTGGCACTCAGCATTTCTGAGAAGCAGGCCCATTAGGATTGGGTTGATGGCTTTTCTGAGGTGCTGTAAAACATTTTGTGAAGGCTCTTTCTCAAGGGGCTCTGCCACACATGCCTGTGAAACCAGTGACCCCAGAAAATGCAAGCCAGCCAGGGATATTCAGAACCAGGAATGGAAGCCTCCCACCATAAGTTCACCTTCAGCTCCTGGGAATCCTTCTTCCCTCATTGCTGCTTAAGCTCCCTGTCCAGTGGATACCACACATCCCTTCAGCATGTGCTGGAAGGCTGGATTAATTCTCCAGACTTGCATCTGCCTGTGCTGAGGGCAAAGAGATCTTGCTTGTAGCCATCAGCCATCCCTGTGGACAATGGCAGCTTTCCTCCTGGACAAACCCACTGTGTGAGCCTGGAAATTCAGTGTTAGAAAAGGTCATTCCAGCAGCCTTCTTGTTCTGTGTCCTGCAGGATCTGTAGTGGTGGTGGCAGAGCAGAAAAATCTTTGAAAATTAAGAGAAATCACTGAGAATTTGCTTTGTGGGGACTCAGCCTGGCCAGACAGAGTGATTTGCAGGAGCGTCCTAACCTGAAGCCATCTCTAGAGCTCAATGTGATGCAGCCAGAGGAATCAACAGGAACAATTTAAATTAAAGATCTCTAAAATTAAGTTTGTGTTTTAATGAGGATGTTAAAAATAATCTTCATCACCAGATAGAGATACTTAATATGTTGCCTTAATGTTAACTCCTACCTGAGGGAATCCCAGCAAAATTGGCAAGAATTTGCAATGCTGAAGCAAGCTGCAAATAGATCCTTGTTCATCACCCCCTGCACAAATCCCATGTGCATGGAAGCGCTTCTGAGGCTTCAGCAAGACTCAGTTTCTTCCTCAAGTTTGGGAGACACTGAAAAATTATACATTTTGTGTAGTTTTTTTCACAGGTGACAGCAATGCTTTTTTTCTTTATTTATTTTTTTTTTCCCAAGACAACATCTGTTCTGTAATTATGTTCTTGGTGGGGTCATGTTCTTAGAGGAACCTTCTCTCAGCGGGTGGCTCTTGCCAGGGATTTCAAGTTCTCCTGAATACCCCTGAGTTACAAGAACATACCTGCAGGTCCCTCATCTAAATAAAGCTTTTCCTCTGTTCTTCAGAGAGCGAGCCACCTTCCTCCTTGGTTTCTGGGATCATTGACTACAACATGCCACTCACCTCGACCTACCTGAAGCAGATGAAGCTGCGGGTGATGAATTCCCAGGAGCAGGTGAGTGACGCGCCGGGATCTGCCCGTGCCGAGGGGCTGAATGGAGAGTGGGGAGGGGCACCTTGATTCCAGGAGGATGTTTTTGGGAATGGCTGGTTTCTCTGAGCTGGTGAGGCTCTGACCAGCACAGCACGTTGGAGGCAGTGCATCCTGGATCTCGTGGAAGCTGAGCTGCTTCAGAGTTGTGCCAGTGGAGAGAGGCAGAGAAGGGGATGATTAAGTTATAGCAGCCTCCTTGTTCTTCAGACATACAGTTCTTCTAAGAAGTTGTTTTAAAAATAAATAAGGCAAGTAGTAATTTGTTTATCTCCCACTGATGTCTGGGAGCTTTAGCAGATGGGGCCTGAAGCCCAGACCTGGCTTTGGTTGCTCTGGGACTCTCTTAAACTGCTCAGCAACTTGAGGGGTTCAGCTGCAGCCGCTCCACTCCCACGTCAGAGTGGGACACGGCTCTGTTGTTTGGTGACAGTGTTAAGCCACTGGATTTTGCTTTGGGGATGTATGGGGCACCCTGCCACAGGATTATACCCAGGCTGTGCAATTTTCTGAAGTTCTGCAGCTGCAGAATTAGCTATGGGAACCTCTGTGCACCATGGAAACAGTCTATAAAAAGAAAAGTATGTTTTACTTGCTCCCCACAATCTGCACTGGAAGCCAGTGCTGGGTTTTCTTTCCAGCACACTGAAACCTGAACCTGATTTCACACATTGCTGCCAGTGGCAAGATGTGACAGCGTTTGCATGGTGCTGTGGTGGAAAACATTGCTGGGAGCCTGAGCTCCCATTGCTGGGGGCTTTTATCCAGCAGCTTCCTAAAGGGATGTGGGTTAGAGCATCACTGCCAGGGTGTAAAGTGCCAAGTGTGGGTTTGCTGGAGGGATACCAAGCTTCTCTATCACTTCTGTTGTGAAACCTTCTTGCTGGAGGACAAAATGGCATCTGGTGGGAAGCACTTCTGTGTCTCAGAGCTTTTTCCTTTGCACTTGTTTGACACTTGAGTTTGTTTCAGGTTTTGAAAGGTGAAGGCTGATGTGCCAGGTTTTGTGTTCATGATGGGTCAGGCAGTAGAACTGTGGACAGTTTGGGGGGCAGCTGGGCTGAACTGGGCTGTGCAGATGGAGTGGGTGGATGTGCCCCTTTGTACCATCTGATTGCTACTTTGGGACCAGTTCTAGACAAATAGGCCAACATGTTCCAGCCACCTTGGGTTGTGCACTGTTTGTTGGGTCTTGGTGCAGCTCCTGGCAGGGGGGCATTGGTGTGGCAGACCCTGCAGTCCTGTTCTTCACCATGGTCAGGGACTCATGGCCATGAAAGCTGGCTGTGCTTTCCAGCATTTGAGGTGGTTGCTTCAAGTTGAGTTTGCTGCATACAGAGGATTGAGTGGTTTTACTTGTAGCCATTTATACATTTTCAACCAGTTCCTCTTCCAGCTCTGAAGCTGCTTAAGGGAAGTTGCTACAAAGCTTCAGTAAACTCCTGTATCCAGTGTATACAGGTAGCAAACTGACCTTGCAGTTTGATCTTACTCCCAGGTAAACCACCCAGAAGCTGGGAGGCTTCAGTAGTGGATCTTGAGTTTTTGAGCTGCCTGCTTAGGGATGCTTGTTTTGAGAACTTTGGTTGGTAATTTAGAGTTCGTACCCTGAATTTTGGTGCAGCAGTTTGCACTGGAACTGTCACTAGATCGATACAACGTGCTGCTAACATGAATACTCCTGAAGCTTGCAGAGATTGGAATAGAAGCGTTTGTCATGTGGGAACAAAAAGGGACCAGCTGTGGCAACCAGCAGTTGTTGGTTTAGATCATAAATCAAATGGTTTGATGTTATTCTCTGCCTCTAAAGTTTTCCTTCTCCTGTGCTCCTGTCGTTACGCTGCAGCGCAGCTTTCGAAGCTTTTCAAGCCGTAGCAGCCAAGGGAAAGACCTGTTTGGAAGAAGTAAAAATTGCTGTTCACTGTTTTACTGAAACTGATTCCTGAGAGCAAAGTAAAAAAAGGATCAGTCCTATTGCTCAGACTTCTGAAGCATTGAAATTTTCCATCATGACAAAAGTCTGGAGAGTATTCAGATGGTTGGACCTGCTGGGGAAAATCCAGCAGGATTTGAGTGCAGTCCCTTCTGACACTGGACATTCCCCAGCTTCCCCTGGGGAATCAATATAATTGAAAAGATCTTCAGGATCATTGAGTCCAACCATTCCCCCAGCACTGCCAAGCCCACCACTAAACCATGTCCCCAAGTGCCACATTTACATAGCTTAAATCCCTCCAAGGATAGTGGGCAGCCTGTTCCAGGGCTGGACAACCCCTTTGGTGAAGAAATTTTTCCTGATTCAACCTAAACCTCCCCAGGTGTAACTTGAATGAAAACAAGTGCCACACCTGAGGCAGCTGTGGCTGGACCTGGAGCTGCTAATGCTGAGGCTACCTGAAGATAATGTGTGTAATAATGCAAATAACAGGGGGCAGTTCCCTCCACAAGCATTCCCCTGCTAATTTTATTCTATTTATTCATACATTGCCCTGGAAAGAAAACAGTGCCATCCTTTTTTCCTGGAGGAACCTGGCAGTCTGTGTGGAGCGTGGTCCTTGGAACAGGGGCTGTGTGACACAAGCTGCTGCTCTCCCTTCCCCCCAGGGTTAGGGTTAGGGTTGCACAGTTCAGGTGTTGCAGCTTTTGGAGTTCCAGGTGTTTGCCATCTGAAAGAGCACTCTAAAGACAGTAGAAGTAATTCTGACTTTTATGCAAATGCAAAACAGGTAGAAAATAACCTGCTTTTAAAATTCTCCCTATGCAGGTATCCCCTGCAAGGGTTTTATCTACCAGCATATGCAGGCTGCTCTCGCTGAGCGCTGCCATTGTGCCACTTTGCTGCCTCCCTCTCACTAACATTTGATGGTGTTAATAGAAATAAATTAAGCAATGGACTCGTGTTTCCCTTGGCTTTGGCCAAAAGCAATTATTTGTATGCAGCAGCACCAGGAGAAACTCACTTCACTTGGGGTAACAATGAGTGAATTTATGCCAAAGTGGCCTTTTAACTTCATTATTCAGGGGAAAAAAAAATAGTGCATGTAAGTGTAATCTATTAGTGCTGCTAAGCACATCAGTATTAGGGCACCAGTGTCTCCAGAAGGAAGCACAGCCAGAAGAACCTTAAAGAAAGCATTTTATCCCTGCTTAGGGACAAAAAACTGTCAGAAGAGAAGCTCTTTACGTGGTTGCTCACAAAATGAAGAGTTCCCACTGAATATATTTCTATCTATTTTTTGGAGTCAGAACATCTGTTCTGGGACAGTGGAAAACAGCAGAGACCCGTATTGCTTTTACTGGGTTCAGTAGGACATGCAGGTTCTTCTGGGGTGGGAATCTTCCTTTATCCCCATTTTTTTACCAGTTCTCACCAGGCCCCTTACCCTTTCCAAAGTGCTGAATTAGCCCCATTTCATGGTATCAACCAAGGCATTAAAGCATCTCTGAACTCCTGACCTTCCCAATCTAGCAGCAAAAAGGAATGAACAGAAGATATTTGATATTTATCTATAATGATCCTTCCACCTCATTTTCAAATGCTAAATATTAGCATTTTTAAATGATTGGTTTTTCTATTGCAGTCATTTTTCAGACAATCTCTTCTGTGTTTCTCAACCTCAGCCTTGGATTTATTTTTTATGCTGCTGTTGGGCAGGGTTTCCACTGGTGACAGGAGGAATAGAAAGATTTTAAGAGGAAAAATCTCAGCACTGAAATGCCAGGCTCTCTCTCTCTGCTCGAGTTGTTGCTGCTACCTTGGCAGGAACAGTCCAGGGCCAAGTAACCAGGTTTAAATGATACAGAAACGTTTTCAAAGATTGCTTCAGTGGCTGCTGGCAGAAGGTCACACAATCAGTGAATGCCAGGAGCTGCTCTTGGATGGGAAATAAGAAGAGTGTTTTCCTTGTTGCTATGGCTTTGCTGCACTGACTTGTAAGTGTCTGAGAGGGACAGAGCCTTGTCCTGCACCATCACACATCCCATCCATCCAGTAATTTCCCTGTAAGCCTGGAGTGTGTGATGGTGCGTGGATGTGAGGTGGTTTTCAGAGCACTATTTCAAGCAATGTTTTAGCTCAGACAGCTGGATAATCCTGGAAGGGGGTGCAGGGGCTTAAATCCCACTGATGTGCATGGAGCTGGTCTTGTCTGGTGCTGGTGAGGATCAAGCCTCTGCAGGATTTGAGAGCTCACAGAGCCTCATGACCAGAGGCTGGTTGGCAACGTGAATTCCTCCTCCTTTTTCCTTGGTCCACCCATTACTGTGCTTGCTCACTTCAGTGTCTCAGAGGCTCTGAGAGCAGCTGAGATGCATCTTCTCCTGGCAGCTCACTCACTTCCTTCTGCTTTGGAGCCATCTCCAGCCAGTCCTGGGGGTGCAGAAGGCAGGGAGGGGAGCCTGCAGCCGCAGAGGAAGGCACACTGGGTTTTTATTTTCAGCCTGGAAGTTTAGTAGTGAGAACTGCATACATCTCATTCCACATAGTCCAGAGACCAGGAACAAATCTGGCAGAGCTGGCAG
The DNA here is from genome assembly GCF_017590055.1 of Onychostruthus taczanowskii. Lineage (NCBI taxonomy): Eukaryota > Metazoa > Chordata > Aves > Passeriformes > Passeridae > Onychostruthus > Onychostruthus taczanowskii. The sequence goes on along the minus strand of NW_024498418.1, from coordinate 1,173,164 downwards.
CTGCTGGACAAGCCCAGGGACCTGGATTTAGCTGAGTGTTTCATGAAGGCATCCTGAAGAAACGCTGTGTGTGTTCACAGAGGTGAGGAAGGCAGAGGCAGGCAGTCCTTGACAGGAAGTGGGATGATGCGTTTGCATCACATGAGGATGATAAGGTACTTCCCAGTCCATTAAAGAGGGTGTTAAACATCTCAGGGGGCATAAATACCTCTTGATCAACTTGACTTGAGCTCTAGATAGTTCTCATTCAAGAGGTTTTGTCATGGTTTGGGAAGATCATTGTTTCCTGCTGCTAATTTTTAAGACAATTTTTGAGCACTAGGGAATTCCTCAAACGCATCCTTAGGCACAGAAGGGACCACCGGCCGTAGGCTCAGGAGACACCGAGTTAGGAACAGATTTCCTCGCTGCTCGGCTGCACAGCCCTCTAGTGGGGACAGAGCTTCTGCCGCCGGAGCCGGCTTTGCTGGGAAACTTCGGATCTGCTCTTAACGACAGAGTTAGTCCAGGCAAAGCCAGGTCCAGCTGTCACACCAGTGTTCTTTACGGGCAAAGATGCTTTAGCAAAACTTTCATCCTTGGCCTAAAGGCTCATGAGATGCAGGAGGTCAGATGACCGATCCATTTAGCCTGGTTTCACCCTGGTGTGAATGGGTGGCTTTCACTGAAGGGCAGCTATTTTTTTTTTTTACTGGGAATTAACTCTGGCGTGCCCAGCTAGTAAAAACTCGGCAGCTTTTATTTCCCACTGTGGATGTGTCAGTACTTTTCCCAGTGCTCCAGGTGAGCTCTGTGTTTGTTCAGAATGACGTGTGCTGTGAGCAAACAGTGTAAGACCAACGTGGGCTGGCTGGGTATGTCCTGCCACTGTAGCTCTTGTCTTCCAGTGAGAAGTGATGCCAGGGCTCTGACTCTGCTGTTTTGGGGCTACTCATGCTGGTTTTTATAAGAAAGGAGGTGGCGTTGCCTGTTTCTAGTGGTGCTGGGGACAATTCACCCCCCGAAGTACTCAGGTGTATTTAGTTGCTCCATGTGACAGCTCCAGTCCATTCTCATGAACCGGTGGTCCCTTCCCCACTCTCTCTTCACTTCCCTATGGTGTTGTGCCGCTCAGCTAAGGTCCTGGAGCAGTGGCTGGGGGATGTTTAGAAGTTTTTCTGGCTTTTGGTGGGGCTGTAGTTGTCACACATATCCACCCATGGGAGATTGGGACTGATCACTCTCCACCACACACACCTATCCTGGTGCTTGTTACCTGGTCTCAGAAGCCTGCTACAGCCAAGCAGCATGAGTTGTGTCTGGGAACACTGAATAAGGAGGGCCAGAAGCCACACTACCTCTCTTTAATTCCTCATTTCTTCCCAGTACATTCCGTGTTTGGTAAGGAGAGCTGCTGCCCATTCCCTTGTGTGTTAACCAGTATCAAAGCAGCTGTTCCCAGTAAAACTGGAAACAAGGTTTTGGTTCAGGGCCTGTAAAGTGGGGCTGGGAAATATTTCCAGGGGAAAAACTAAAGATGTCAGCCTCAGAGTGAGGAAAACATTATTGCAACATCCATGGAGTAATCTCATGGATCCAGTTGGATCTGTCCTGTTCCTGTGGAAAGCTGTGCATGGTGGGCTGTTCTGCATCATCTCAGGTGCTGATGTGCTGTACACTGACTTTGATCAAGTCACACAAATGGCTGTTTCTTAATTGCCTTCTCCCTTTAAAAAGGGGATAATACCTTAGAGAGACTTCTGAGGTCTTGCTCACTAATAAAGCTCTTCAAGAGCTTGGATGGCAACTACTTTGAGAGTGCAAACTGTTATTAATGATTTCCGTTATTACAGAAGATGAAGCTGTGTGGTTCAGCTTTTTAACCTTGAATTGTGTGCTTGCTTTTGTTTCTGCTGCTGTTCAACCTGTGCAGGCAGGTTTGCACCTTGTGTGCTTGCACACACCCCTCAGACCCACACCAGGAGTTGTGTGTGCACAGAAGGAGCTGAGGAGTCAGTTTTACTTACAAGGATGGATTCTGAATTGTGTGGAATGCTTGAGAATGGCCTAGTGGGGGTTCTGTGTGTAGTTACTCAATTCTGATTTGGGGGACCAAGAGATAAGCTGTGAGGGTTGTCCTCACTGTATAGAGCAGTGCAGAGATCGCTGCTGGGGCTGTGGATTTGGGAAAGGGAAAGGAATGTTAGGGGATATTTGACTGTCAGGTCCCTGTTCCTTCAAACACCCATTCCCTGTACTCCATAAGAAGAAAATTCTATCCACAGAAAGTCCTTTCCTGCTCCTGTGTGACTAGTGTACCCTGTGAAGTACAGAGCTGTATTTCCTTTCCTTCTATTGGTCTTGGCTCCTGGGAGGAGAAAACCCCTTTTATTCATGCCAGATGCTAACTACTGCTGCTCCTAAGGAAGGAGTGATCAGGATGAAGTGGGAATACAGCCCTTAGCCCACAAGGAACCTGGTCTTTAATGAAGTTTCCCAAATCTTTACCCTCCATTTTTTCCCTGACTCTGCTCTGGATGGCAGATAAGGTACAGTGCGGATAAAAGCTGTGTCTGCCCCTCATGCCATGCCCTCCTTCAGTCCCTCCTGCCCGTTTCCTTCCTGGCCTCACCCCCGAGAGAATCGCATTTCACTGCTTATTCCTCAGCAGGGTTTGATGGTCACGGAGGACCCAATGCAGGAGGTCCCGTTTGTTATTTAACCTACTTTTCAGAGGCACAAGAACATCAAGTGACTCGCACAAGGTCGTCCATGAGTCAGTGACTCCTCTGGCGTGATGGCCAGAGCCTGCAGTCCCTGCTCCCACCACTAGATCCCTGTGCCCAGAATCCAAAGCACCACAACCATTCAATTAAGCTCCTGCAGCGCTTTAAATGTCGTGTATTCCTGGGTTTGACAGCAGTCTTGGCATTATTGTGGAGCCTTGCCTTAGGAAATGACAACAGATGAGGTCAGGTCATTGTTAGCGATGCCCTTGGAAGCATCCCTGCCTGGTGCTGGGGCAGGCTCTGTGGTGTGGGTGCTGTCACAGCTGGGATGTGGCTGTTCCCAGGACCTGCAGCTCAGCTCTGGGGGAATCCAGCACGACCTGCTGGACCAACACAGTCGGACAGGGAGCCCCAGGCTCTCTGCATGGGCAGATCTGTGTCCATGTGAGGGGGCTGGCAGGTACCAGAGGTAATGAACACATTGTGAAGAGAGAGGGAAGGAAGCGACTTATAAATAATATATTTGATGTATATTATATATATGATATAGTAACAGCAGCACTGGTTTGTTATGGTGTGCGTTTTTTTTAATGTGTAATCTCGTAAGGCACTTACCCCTGTTCTGACAACTCGATAAATTATTATTACCAATTCTATATCTAATTGCCAGTTATTTCCCCCTAGACAGTTTCAATCCGAAAAGTACCCACTAGAAAGGCGCTTGGTGGGCTGCTTCCCAGAGCCTCCCTGCCTGTTTCTGGAGGCAGCCCCTCTTCCGCTGGTGAGCCCCACTTCTGCCAGCCTCGTGACCCCGTGTGCTGGCACAAACAATTGCATTTCTGTCGGGCTCATGACCCCACTTGTAACGGCGGTGACCCCCCTTGGGGTCAGGACCCCTCTCCTGCCCGGGGAACAGCTCCTGCCCAGCAGCTCTTGCTGAATGGCTCTTCCTCCCTCACTCCCTGTGTGGACCCGGCTGTTCCACACTAAGTTTGCCGATGTGAAATTTAGGTTAATCCATTTCCAAAGTGGATTAAGCTAACCCACACAAAGGCACTTAGTATAAAATAAGAGTGTCCACATGGTGAGGCAGCACGGAATAGTGACTGTGCTTCAAACTCGCATCCTGGCCAGTTTGTGTCCTCTGCAAGCTCACCAAATGGAGGGACAGGCACTCTGGTCCCAGGGGATGTGCTCTCTCAAATGGCTTTAAGCCGGTCTAGCTTGAAGCCAAAGGAAGTGCAAGGAGTAAACAAAGCCCAGCAATGGGAAGGGGTTAAAGCCCGCTCTGCTGAGGTTCTCGGCAAGGCTCCTGTTCACCTTAAATGGTCAGGATTTTATTTTAGCTTCAGGGAGGAGCAGCAGCCATGGAGTTGGAAGGGAGTGTAGAGAAGTCCCTGTGGCTGGGGGCTCACAGGCCGCTGGCCTCCCAGCCATCCGCCTCCTGCAGAAGGCCCCCAGGGCTCCCGTGCTTGCATTTCAGCCTCTGGCTCCATGACCAGCCTGGAAGAGATGGAAATGTAGTCAGTGATGCCCATTTTCACCTCTGGCCTCAGATCTTCCTAAGCCACCCTCTTCCCTGGCCTCTTCCCTGGCAGTGAGGTGGTTAACACTGGAACAGATAACATCATAATTGGACATCCCCACTAACAAGCCATAAACCCAAACCTGGCAGTTCCCATCCTGGCTCTGGCACCATTTCTGGTACCAGCCTATTGCTGGCTCAACACTGAACTGCTACACTTGGTTTATTTCATAAACCATTTCCTTTGTAACCATTAAATAGTGAAACATGATGTGGGCTGGGGAGGGGGATGCTGCAATGCGCCCATCACTGTGGTGGGGATCACCATCCCATCATGGTGATGCCAAACTAGGACAGAGCTCATTGACCCACTGCCCTCGGAGCCCAGCCTGGGAGCAGGTCCCAGCCTGGGGGATGCCGGGACCCCCAGCGCTGCCCTGCCAGAGCTGGGCCGCAGCATCCCCATCCTCCCGGGCATCCGGAGCCGGTGCCCTGCCCAGAGCTGTGCTGGGCAAGCCGCTGGTTTCCCAACAGCCCTGCTCCGGCGTTCGGAGGCTGCGGCGGTGGGTGATGGTGCTGCCGGCAGCGCGGGGTCCTTCTGCTCCCGCGGAGCGAGGGAGAATCCTCGGGAACAAAAGGATTCGGCACCGCGGCACCCACCGCGCGGGGAAGGGGCTGCGGGACCCACCGCGCCCGGGGCTCGCTGCAGGGGCCCCGCACTTACACCCGCGCACGGCCGGACCCAGGGACGGAGCTCCCGGGGCCACACCGAGCCGGGCGGGCACAGAGTCCCCGGGCCGGGCCGTGACGGGCGGCAGCCCCCGGTGCTGTGCCGAGCGGAGGGTCCCCGGATCGGCTGCAGCCCCCCGGGCCGTGCGGAGCGGAGGATGCCCGGTTGGGTAGCGGCCCTCCCGGCCGATCCGAACCGATCCGTACCGTGCCCCGGCCGCGCATTCTCGCGCTCTCCAGCAGGCGCCCGGCCCTGGACATTGTCTCCTCCCGGGGAAGGGCCCTCCCGGCCCTCCACAATGTGCTCTTCCAGGCGCGGCTCCGCGCCCCCCGCCGCGCCCGGCCCGGTGCGCCCGCCCCCCGCGGCGGCCGCCCCGCGGCCCCGGGAAGTTGCGGGTCGCCCGCCCGGCTGCCCGGCGGCGGGGGGGGGAGGGCGGCGCGTCCTTCCCCGCGCCCGGCGCGGCTCCCCCGCGCCCGGAAGAGCACAAAAGCGCCGAAGAAAGTGGGAGGAGGCGGCGGCGGGAGCGCTCCGTCCCCGGCCATCCCCGGGTACCGGCCCCAGCCATCCCCGGGCACCGGCCCCGCGCCGCCATCACCATCAGCCCCGACCCCGGGAGGGGATTGTGCTGGAAATAGCCGCCTCCCTGGAGGTAAAGCCCTACTTACGTGTCAATCCTCGCCGCACGCTGAGCCCCGCACACGCGCGGGCAGGGCTCCATCGCGGGTGTATCTATTTACCTGCGGGCGGGGGTAGGACGGGGACGGGGACTCTTGCCCGGCGCCTCGCACCTCGCTGCGGCGGGGACGCACGCGTGGGAACCGCATCCCACCGGGGTCCCGTGGCCGTCGGGGAGGGTGGGGACAGGGGGACCCCCGGCCGCTCAGCCCACAGCGCTGCTCCTCTTGGCCACCGCCTCCAAAACCGGGTCCGCCCCCCCCCCCGGCACTCGCTTCCCGGTGCTGGGGGAAGAGCAAAGTGCCCTTTCACACCGCGCGGTATCAGTCACCGTCCCCACCTCGCACGGAAAAGCAAACGCCTGTGAGCGAGTTCAGGTGCGGGGGAGGCAGGTGCGGGGCTCCGGGGTGGTGGTGGTGGGAGTCGTGCAGCCCGGTCCCCCCTGCCCCGCGTTCAGCACCTCCCCGCTGAACAGCAGGAACGGGGCAGCGGCTCCGGCAAGGGGCTGCGGGGCCGCCCCCCGCCCGGGCAGCTCCCCGCGCCTCGGGGCTGTGGGAATGCTCGGGGGGTTCCCAGAAGAGCTCTTAGAGAAGGGGGAGGGGGCGAAGGGGATGAGCTTCCCTTCCTCTTCCATTTGCCGTTTGCCGTTAAAATTAAGTGTTTTGCCCATTTTCGGGAACTAGGAAATTACTCGGGTTTTGCCGGGTCCCGTAGAAATCGGCAGCAATCGCGGTAAATAAGGACGTAAGTGACCTGACAAAGAGCGCCGGGGATGTTCTCTTTGGTGTGGGAATTGTACACACGAGTAGGCAGCGCAGTCACAGCTCACCGCCGCCACAGCCCGCGTACACCCGTGTGCCGTGAGGCTTTCTCGGCTCTTTGAAGCGATGTCCACCACAGTATTTGCGGCCGCAGCACCAATCTTTGACCCGGAGTGTTTTATCTTCCATTAGTAAGCCTTTCTCTGCGCGGAACTGGTTAAGTTAGGGTCAAATCTGGTTCAATACCTTCTTGGCATGCTCAGAGGGCTGGGTTTAAACAGTGGCTGAGACGGAGATGAGGCTGCCTTCCTGCGAGCTCGTCCCTGCGCGCCGCTGCCGGGGGTCACGGCGCGGGGAGCTCTGCCCTGGCCAGGTTCGGCGGCTCTGGGGGCTGCCTGTGCCGGGCAGGTCGTGCACGGCACCGGCGTGGCAGTGGAGCAGCTCTGGGGGCTGGCAGTCACGCGTTGCCTTTTGTTGATTCTAAAAACACGGCTGGTTCTGGTGGGAAGCTGAGCGTGGCTGTGTGCCGGGGAGGTTGCACGGCACACAGCCTCGGTTCCTGCTCCGCGGAAGGAAATCCCATCGGGATAGTAGGTTGTGGCGTGAAAGGACATGCTTTAAAATAAAAGGACTTAAAGAGAGAAAATAAACCGTCCTGAGACTCGGAGCTTGGCATATTAAACGTGAGGCACAGCATGTAAATGACTGGAGAGAGATTGGGAGGCAGTCCCCGAGAAACTGAGCCTGGCTGTAAAATAAGCATGTTACCGATAGTCTTGCATATATTTACGAGGTTATAAGAGTAGCTTCTCCCCCTGCCCTGCTCCAGCCCGTGCTGTGGGAGGTTGCTCTCCAGGAGGAAGGGCTTTGGTGAAGAAACATTGTCTAGCAATTACAGCCTTGCCGTCCGGGGGGCTTGATTAGGTTTCTGGACCTGGCAGCGACTCGCTGTGTTTTTGGACCAGCCAGGGTGGCTGTCAATAGCCGGGGTTTCCAGCTTTATAGTACGAGGAGTAGTTTTCTAACTCTCAGCGAAGTTGGGAAGCTCAGCGGGCACTTGCAGGCACAGTGCTTGAAGATCGTGAATGGAAAGTGGGACAGAAATGTGGAGTGTGAGCCCTGCACATGTGAGTGTCTGCTTCTGCTGGGTAGAAAATATTGGCTGTGAATGTCTGTAGAGCAGCTGTGAATGTTGGACTGTAGATAAGGAGAGAAACAAGGATTTTGTTTTCCAAACCCTGAGTGGTGCCGGGAGCCCTGCTCCGATGTTTGGGTGTGCCCTGTGAATGTGCAGCAGCAGGATCTGACTTCCCCTTGCAGAGAGGAGCTCTGCTGCCTGACCCTTGATCGCTCAGTCCCTTGAACATTGGAAACAAAGCGATGGGACTTTACTGCGGGGTGAGGAGATCTCTCCGGAGAGCTGGGAAAGGCAGGAAGGAGGAGGGCGGCAGCAGCAGTGCCGGGGTTCAGGGTTTGGCTCTGGGCTGGCTGCTTGGGGCGCCACTGGCATTTCCATCTGTGCCACGAGTGGTGTGGAACTGGGGAAAAGGCAGCAGGTCCTGAGACAGGCACTGGTAATGGATTGCATTCTGTTTTCTAATGAAAGTTTCATTTGAAGTTTGTTTACAGGAAAGAAGAAATTAGCAGAGGGAATTCTCTTGAGAACCCAGAGAGGAAAAAGAATGAGCTGCCTGACTTGCAAGCCAAAAGAGGGTGGAAGGGTAGATTACATTTACCGTATTGCTCCGAGTCGTGGCTGTTGCTGCTGTTGAGAAATGCTTCCTTGTTTGGCTGGATGGGGAGCCCACTGCAAGGCTCAGCCTTCAGCCAGGTTACTGGCATTTAGGGAGATTCAGAGCTCCCACCTAGCCAGCAATTTTGATCTTGCTCTGATGTCCTGTGCTTTGAGGATTTGTGCTGTGCTGTGCTGCTGTCCCTCTGCTCCTGGCTGTGGCTGGGCAGCCGGTGCTCTGGATGCTGCTGCTGGGGCCTCCTGTCCCTGGGATTGTCCCTGGTATGAGGAGGCAGTGCCAGCAGTTCATGGGCAGCACTTGGAGGTCACAGTGTTCAGCCTTTGGTCTCTGAGGGGTGTGCTGAGGCAGGAGTTTGCTGGTGGCCTCTGGTGCTCCTACAAGCAGTGAGGAATGCAGCCAAGGGCTAGTGCAGGATGCCAGAGCGGGAGTGATGGGTTCGGCCAGAGCCACACTTGAGGCTGGGGCTTTGCTCTTTCTTTAGTAAAGAGGCACAAAGGTGTGAGGAGTTCCTGGGGCACTGTGGTGTGGGCAGAGCCGGGTGGCTGCCCGGACTCAGCAGGCAGTGGATGCTCTCTCCACAGTTCCCACTGCCAGGAAGGGTTCTACCTGCACGTTTGGCTTTGCATTCTGTTGGGGTGGGCAGTGTGAGCTGTCAGATGCTGGGAAGTTCATCCTGTTGGCATTTTGGCCAAGGATATTAATGCTGGAAAGCAGAAAGCTCTGTCTGGAAAGCAGGGGGTGACTTTCTGCTGGTGGCTGAATCCTGGACTGGTGGACGTGTGACAGCCTTGTTTAACTTGAGTCATTTATAGCTTATCAGTTTCTGGTTTGATAGCCAGAGTATTTCTAATAATAGGTGAATGTTATTGCACCTCGAGAGAATTGTACACATTTATAAAGCACTTTGCCTCACATGTTCATGCGAGGCATCCTTCGTGTCACTTCTTCTTCCCCGTGTGTGAGTGCATGGAGAACCTGATCCCTCCTGGGTTGTGGCCTGGGTGCTGAGGCTGGATGTCCTCTGTACCTGAGCCTGAACAACCTGAAAACATCACGGGTCACTCCCTGGGCTCCTCCTCCTCACCGGACAGGTGAGAGACTGTGGGCAGCAAGGACCTTGGCATTTGCATTTGTCTCTTAAGCCTGACAGTAATCTTGAGTAAGCCTTGTGAAGAAGGCCAGATATTAGGGTGGCTGCTTCCCTGCAAATGCTTACAATAAAGAGACTATTTATAGTTTGCAACAGGGAGACCTTTGCAGTTCTGTTCCTGTACGTACAAGATGGAGTTTCTGGAGAGGCAAGATTGCTTTGTGGCTGGTGTGGCAGCGGAGCTGTGCTGAGCCAGGGACAATGTGCCTGTCCCTGCCTCCTGCTCAGGGACACCTGGGCACAGGGAGGCTGCTCAGGGACACCTGGTGGGTCTGGGGTCAGGGTGTCCCTGTGGGGGGCATGCATGGGGCTGTCGAGCCCTGTCCGTCTGTCCATCAGTCCGTCCCTTGGTGCGTGCAGGGTTTCACAAGCTGTAAATTCCAGGAAACTCCCCGGGAGGCACATGGAGGGAGCGGGCTGGGGCCAGCGCGAGCCCTGAGCCAGCAGATGTGTCTGCAGGGACAAGGAGCTGGGAGGAAAAGCACAAACCTGTCTTTAAAGACATTTGTTTGTTCACAATAAAAACTATCAGCCAGTGGCAGCCAGACAGGGCCGTTTTTATGAGGAGCAGGCATAGGTTGGAGGGGTGCTGCCAATTACTGCTTACACGGAAAGGGAGCAGGGATTGTATTTTATCTCAGGACCAGGGGGAGGGTAAAAAAAACAAGAGCAGAGAGGTTTACAAGCCTTTGAAATGTTTCAATCAAAGGAAAGCAGAGTTGAAAGCGGTTCTGGAAGCATTTTCGGTGTTCCCCTGCACCCCAGGGCTGTCTGTGCCCCTGGCTTTGGGAGGGGAGCAGGGAGAGGAAGACAGATAAAGGGATCACCAGGAGGACCGTGTCCATACGGGAACACGTATCTGCTTCCTCCCAAGCTTTGCATTGGGAGAGTTCAGCCTGGGGAGGTCCCACAGCCCCTCCTCTCATTCAGGATCTCAGTGCTGCCTTTATGATGATGGTTTTGAAATCCTGTGGCTGACCTTTCCGGCACTGGAAGCGATCCAAGGGCTGTGTCTCGAAGTACTGTAAAGGTTAGTGAGAAGGGAAAGAGGGAGAGAGAAAATGTCCTTTGAGCTGCAGAAGTGGGAGAGAGGAATGTCATCTATGCCATCGTCAGGGAACAGGCGGCTGGCTGGGGTCCCTGGCCTGAGCTGGGGTGTCCTTGTCTCACTGGGGACCTCACTCCCCCAGCCCCTTCCCAAGGTGTGTGCTGTCATTTTTTGATCAGGGTACAGAGGCAATATCCCTCTGGAGAGGTCTGGAGGAGCCTCCTCTGCAGCATCAGGCAGTGCAGGTCTTTGGGGATCCATACCTGTGTCCAGATGTGCCCCAGAAGCTGCTCCTGCTGCTGCCAGTGCTCTGGTGATTCCTTGTGTAGCAGATGATTTGATCTCAGAAAAGTCCAAGTTGTTTTATGGAGCCATTTCTTGCCTGTCCTCAGCTCCCCCACACCGCTGCCTCGCCAGGAGCACACTGGGGTGGATGGAGATTAAAGGGTAAACTCCAGGGCTCAGCCATCCGCTCCTACAGGATGTGAGCTCTTTCTAATTGTCCTCAATTAGAGACAGTGCCATTGCTCAGGCAAGTCTTCAGGCAGGAAGCAGAGCCCTGGTCCCTGCTGGGGTAGCCACCTCGCCCTGCACAGGGAAGGGCTGCTTGCTGTGGCCTTGGGAAGCCCAAGGGGCCAGCGAGGCTTCTCAGGGCGGGGAACAGGAGCTGCCCAACCAATTGTTTTTAGGAAGCAGTGTGGTGAGGAGATGTTAAAGCCAGAGAAAAGAGGAAAGGAAATAGCTCCATGAGTTAACCCTTTCCTGCTTGCCTCCAGGATGAGACGTCGGTGAGCAGCGAGGACTTTGATATGAACGACTCCACATGGATCTCAGCTGACCAGCACCTGAACTCCAGCCTGAGCCCCAGCCAGGACGAGAGCATGCGCAGCCCGCAGAACCTGCACGGCCATGAGGACGGTGAGTCCCCCGGCGGGCGGGAAGAGCCCCACGCCTCTGCCACAGGATGTTTTTGTGACTGATTAAACATTAACCAGTCCTTTCTGATCAGGTGTCCCACCTGTGGGATGGATTTCATATCAGCTCAGAGCTGGCTTCCAGTCCTTCCAATTTAGCCTCTGGGCTCCTGCTCAGCCAGGGCCCTGTCCAGCTCGTAGCTGATGGTCCTTCTGCCTGGAGCTGTCTCCCAGCTCCTCCAGAAACAGGTCACTAAATCCCCTTCTAAGGGGAGGACTTTGTTCCCCTCATCCTCTTCCCAGGTGATGAGGAGAGCCCTGTTAGTTCTGAACACAGGGAGGATGCCAAGGCTTTGCAGCAGTCACAGGTTTCCGTGTTTGGAAAGCTGCACCTTTGACAGGTGTTGCATCCCCCAGGCAAGAAATTGTGAATAATCTGCAGCAGCCACAGCCATGCTGTGCGGGGTGAACGTGGGTGTCTCCTCCCTCGGGGCGGGCGGCTGGAAGGGCTGAAAGCAGCACACGTGGGCTGGGTGGGAGGAAGAGCTTTGTGAAGAGAGGTGGTGTGTTGCGTCTGTGAAACATGCAAGCCTAAAATACAAGAGCAAGTAAATGAGTGGTAGAAGTATGAGTTCAGGTCAGAGTTCATCGCTGTGATGCTTGGGAGGATTTGATGGTTGCACTGTTACTGGCTTTTGCTCACGAGGTTGAATCTCTCATTGTCCCAGCCTGGCTGCTGCTGGGAGGAGCAGAGGAATCTGAGGAACAACTGAGACTGGGTTGGTCCTGCTTTAAGAAAGGGGACTGGAAAACCACCCCTAAGGAAAGAAAAGGCTTTTGTGCTGGCAGGTCTCCTTGGGGTGGCTTGCTGGTGGTGTGGCCAGTGGTAGGGATGGTAGAGACAGAAGGGGCAGCAGGGACACTGCTCTCTTCAGTCCAGTGAGTTGTGGCACCTCAGTTTCAATTACAAATCTGCAGTTTTGGGAAACTGCTGGTTTTCCCTAGCCAGCCCCAGCCCCGGAGCCAAGCAGCCTTGGTGAGGATGTGAAACCTGACTGCACAGCACTGCATCCCGGTGGTGGGACGGGCACTTCTGCTTGCCATGGGCCCCAGGGGGCTGTGTCTTGGCAGGAGAAAGAGTGTTTTGGTAGTGAGACAGTGGCTCCCATAGAAGCTTTTGGCTCTTCAGGACTAGGCTGCAGCCTCCACCCCAACAAGCCCAGCCTCTCATCCCTGCAGCCTGACTGGGTCTCTCTGTACCCCCTGAACTTTGCCATTCTCACATCGGGACATTTCAGGATTGTGACTTAGCCCTCACCACTGAATTCCCAAGTCTCATTTACAATCTAGAATGACACAGTTTTGATCCCTTTGCTGAACATTATTATTCAACAGGACAGTAATTTAATAAGTGACTCACGTATTTAGGCAAATCAAGATGTTCTCACTAAATCTAAATCCTCTCTTTCTCTCTCTCTGCGTCCTCTTAGGAATTGCTTCCAATTTTTCATGCCCTGTGGTTTTCCTTCAGAAGCAGGTGTCCTCTTTGGGGCTCTTCTTGGCTCCTGTAATTTCTTTTGTAAGGTTCAGTGATGAGAAATAAAGCAGAAATAGTCCCATAGGATTGCAAGTGTCCCTGTTGTCAGCATCAGCTGACCTGGGTAGACTTTGGTGGATCAGAAGTGATGGTGTCAAAAAAATAAGCAAGCCAAGCCCAGGGTGACAAATGAGACCCATACAAAAAACCCCAGGAATTGTAATTTTCACCAGGCTGTCACACTTCAGAAGCATTTTGTGGACTGAGGTTTTGTGCCTATGGGAATGTCCATGATCTGTATCAGAGCTCTAAGTACAGACTGATGCTGCCTCATGCCAGTCCCTCTGCCAAACCAATGCTCCCACCCAGGAATGGAGCACAAGAGTGGGAAGGGAAGAAGGACAATGGGGTAACCCAGGAGGGCAGTGGGTGCTTAAAGGAGAGGAGCACAGAGCAGAGGAGCATGTTGTGAGAGGAAAAGCAGGTTACTGCTGTGGGGAAGGGAACGTGCACAATCAAAGTCTCGACCAGTCTTCAGTTTCCTCTTCTCTCGACCTATGAAAGCTCTTTTTTTTTTTTGGGAAACAAATGTGTTTTCTGGGTTCACACGAGCTTGCTAAGGTTGTGCAAAAAATATGAGTAACCAGCCCACATAAGCTGTGGAGCCTCATTGGAGCCCAGCTGGCCAAGCTGCCAGCACAGAGTGCCTGCACTGAGGCAGCCCAAGGACTCCCATGCTCGAAGTTTGCCCACATTTCCTGTGCTCACTTGTCCCCTGTGCCCTGCAGGAGTCCTGCAGAGCTCCAGCAGTGCTAAAGTGAGCCCCACACATTGCCTGCAGCCAGGCTGGGCTCAGCTCTGGGCATCCTGGGGCTGCAGAGGGATCTGGTTGCGCGTCCTTCAGTTGGGAGCTTGTTCAGGACTGGATCCTCTCCGCCTTCAAGAAAACCTTCTGAGTTACTAAATTGGTCCTGCCTGCTGCTGTTTGACGGGTGTGATGCTTGGAGTGTGTCTTCAGTGAAAGGCTTGCTAAAGTATAAAGTTTTAATGAAGAGTTGCCTAGTAGGAGAGCAGTATCATCTGACAGGCTTGTTAAAAAAGTCTTGTTTAAAGGACCAAAGCACCAGCTCCAGGTCTTTTTAAGGCCTGGGAGTGGCAAGTGCCCTTCTGTGGCATAGTGTAGAGCTGTTTGAAATCCAGAGAGGCGGGAGAGCAGGGAATTGCCATCCCATGCCTTGATAAACAGGTACCTGCTAAAGAACCAGAGGCCTAAAAAGCAGCTGGAGCAAAAGCCAACACCTTCTTTGTCCAGGGTGCCCAGAAGCCTTGGCCCAGTACAGCAGTGCTACAGCTGGTGTCAGCCCTGGAACTGCAGGGAGAGCAGAATGCACCTAAAGACTTGGGTGGGTCATGGACAGAGCAGCACTGTCAGGAGAGCCGGGGTCCCAGCTGGGTCAGTGGGCACACAGTGGGACTTAGGACACACCAGCCAGCCCTGAGCAGAGTCACTGAACACACACACACACACACACACACACTCCCTCCTTCCATTTTCCTTTGTTACTCATCCTGCGGGCCCCAGCACGGAAAACATGAAGCTCCCAGCAACATCCCTTCCCAGTCGGATGTTGCTCACAGCGTACGTGCCCGCAGGAAGCCGACGGCTGCCCAAAGCAACAGCAAGATCAACACAAACTCTGCTGCTGAAGCGGAGCTATTGTGCCGGACATCCTGGAGGGACGCATCTGCGGGGGCCAGCACCCGCTGGGAGCAAAGGGACCCTGCATGCTGCGCCGTCCTGCTGTCTGAGCCCATCTCCATTCCTGAAGGCATCCCATGCCCAGTCCCAGCCGAGCGCAGGTCCCAGGCCCTGGTGTTGCTCTGGCAGTTTGAGCTGGTCTCTGTCCATCTTCAGAGCCTCTCTGCTTCCACAGGCGAGCACTGCTCTACAAACCTCCCAGTCTGGTCTGGTGTGTGCGGTTGGGCAGGGTATCCCACCACAGGGGTGCTGGGTATTCCACCCCAGGCCTGCTGTGACTTTCTGGCAACTGCAATGCCCTTGAAAGTAAAGCAGGACTCAGACCCCAAACCTCAGTGTGTGACATGGCAAAGTGCTTGAACTCACATAGAAGAGCCTCTGTCCTGCCCACTAACAGGGTCCAGCTTGCCTTGTCCCTGGCTATACACCCTGCTCCAGTGCCCAGGAGCAGTGCTCAGCCCACAGACAGGGCTTGCTGCTCCCAGCCTCTTTTGAAGAGCAGGGAAAACTCCTGGGTGTACGGTGTGCTTAATCTATGTGGGGAACATGGGGTTGTTTCATGGCACCATGTTGGACTGATCCCCTTCTGCTGAGATCCCCACGTGCCGTCCTCGCTTGACTGGCAGCGTCCCCGCTGAGTCTGTTCTGCCCGGAGCAGCAGTGGCTAATCCAGACCTTGGAGAAAGGACTTTCTTAACCTACTTAACTCTGAAGGCACACACTTCTTGGGGGCATCCCTTGAGGCAGCTGGCTGGGGAGGCTTCTGGGTCTTGGGGACATTCCTCGGGAGTGCTACAAGGAGGGACCTCAAGGACATGTGGGCAAGCATTATTTCCATAATTCTGTCCCAGGGGCTGGTAAGGTGTGTCACTCCCCTGGACACCTTGCCCTGGGATGTCAGGGATGGCACCCCCAGCACAGCTGGTATGGCACATCTCCTACAGCTCTGGGTCACACTTCTGGCACTTGATGAGATGCCCACGATGTGCTGCACATCACCAGCTCCCCTGAACCGCTGGTTTGGCAGAGCTTTCTGGGAAGGAGCAGCCTCTTGCCAAGTGCTGACCAAAAGCCAGGCTCCATCCCCAAGTGATGTCTTACTCCACAGCTGCGCTTCTGCCAGCTAGCACCTGGCTGTGGGGCAGTGGCGCCCACCTCACTGTGCCCTCACAGGGTCACTGCTGCAGCACTGGTGTCACACAGCTCCCAGCCAGCCTAGCCCTGCTCCAGGTGAATACAAACACCCTTTGTAAGCCACAGGGGGAGCCCAGCAGATCATGGGCAGCTGTCTGATGGCTGGCTAGTGCAGGAGGTGGCCTGTGGGCCCCAAGACAATTGCTTAGCCCAAGCTGCAAAATCCTTACTCTTTCCAGGGCTTTTTGCACCAGTGTTGAGTTTTGGCCCCCTTAAAACCTTAGCTCTAAACAAGACTAGGACCAACAGCCAGGCCTTACTACAGCTGGACACAACCTCATCTCATTTTCATTGGGGATCTATTTCCTTTTTCTCCAGGGTGTCTCCATGCCATGCTGGCTCCACAGCAGGAGTCAACAAATCTGTGCCTGCCTCGCCTGAGCGGTCTGGGCTGGTGACTCCATTCCTGTGACCTCTTCCAGGGGCACATCTGCTCCTCTCGAGCAAAGGCCCTGGCCTGTGATAAACACCCTCCTTTCGGTGTCCTTTGAAAGTTGTCCTTCCCTGCTGCCAGGCTGGGGAGTGCAGCAGGGATGCTGTGAGGCTGTGGTGGCTTTCCCAGCCTGGTACACTGAGCTTGGCTCCAGCTCTCATGGCTGATGCAGGCACTGCCCAGTCAGTCAGTTCATCCTGCTGGTGCACCAAGCAGGGTTTTGGGGGTCTCTTCCTTAATCTGGAGCAGAGAGGATCACCAGGCTATGGACAGCCAGCACCACCTGTGCCCCTCCCTTCTTCCCCAAATTAAGTATCCCCAACCAGAGGGGTGAGTGGAGACAGTGGGGTGAGCCCCACAGTGCTAAAGGACAGTCCCTAAAGGATTGGGGGTGCACAGCATGGTCTCTCTGGTGGTAGGTCTGTGTTGGAGGCACCAGCTTGGCACGAATCCAGCCCAAACCCACCAAACTCGTTTGTTTGGCGTGGGGAGAGGCAGTGCCCTGGCAGCATGGGGCCACGGCATGTTCCCTCCCTGCAGCAGGATCCGGGTGGCTGCCAGCAGCAGTGGCACAAGGAGAGGCTTGGTCTGTGCCACCTCCTTCCTCAGTGTGAGCAAGGGCCAGCTCCTTGCTCAAGCATTCCTTGAGCTGCAAGGTGGCTGGAGGAGCAGCAGTGGGAGGGAAGGAACAGTGTTTGGGAGGAGAAGGGAAAACCGAGGGACAGAGAGTGTTTGTGACAAGGCTGCTCTGTGCGGCGAGAGCTGACGAGCTTTGGTGCATGGGAAAACGTCCAGCACGGGGCTGGCGCGGTGAGATCCCGGTGCCGGAGGGAGCTGCTCCCTCGGGCTGGGCAGTGGAGCCGGGGGGAGACGGCACTGGGGGGCACCTTTCATGGCAGGGGACAGGGAGGCGGCCGCACAGCGCTGCCTTGTCCGGCCAAGCTCTCCCTGCAGACGCGCATTGTGTCCGGCCCTGCCAGATGTCTGGCTCATCAAGGGCTCTGGTCGAGGCAGGGACCCAGGGAGGGAGTGTGGAGGGTGGACACTTTGTCTGGGACATAACGAGGTTTGCCTTAGCGAAGGAAGACAGGAAATAGAGCGTCTTAACTGGAGCCTGGCCAGCCCCAGTGCACTGCGGCCCTCAGCCACGTTGCTTTTTTCTTTCTTATGCATCTTGGAGGCAAACGCTGGGCAGGACCTGGAGAAAATGGGCTCCGTGCTCTGACTGTGTGAGCAGCGCGGGGCCAGGGCCTGTGCTGCCGCTCACCACCCAGTCATGGGTGCAGGATCCCTGCAGTGGTGGAACCTTGCCCCTAATGAGTGTGGCTCTAACACCCGGCAGTGGCCCCCCCACGGGGCCCCCATTCCCACTCGGTCTCTCTAATTTGTATTAAGTATCCCTTCCTCACAGGCTTTCCTCCTCCCCTTCTTCTCCCTTCTTGTCTCTTTTGTGAGTGAATAATTTATGGCACTTTTCATCTTCCTGGCTGTTGTTCCAGGCGGGCGGCGGTGGGATGCTCTATGCCCTCCTGACGGCCACTCCCAGGCTGGGTGTGCAGCTCCATCCTTTTCCGGTGCCACGGCAGGCTGGAAATGGGACAGACCCACCCGCGAGCCACAGGAAGAGTCAGGTGTGGCAGAACCGCTGCCATCACCCGTGGAGCCATAGCAGGCAGGGCAATGGCTGCTGGATCCATGATGGCCCGTGGGGCACCAAGGGTCACTGGTGGGACCTGGCATGGCTGTGACACCCACAACCGCCCAGGCAGGTGGGCAGCAGCCGGGGGAGGGCTGCCCCAAGGCCGGCCAGGGGTCCCAAGCAGTGGGATGTGGGCAGGGCCGGGTGGACCCTGGCCCACTGCATGGTGCGGGGCTGCGGCGAGGTTTCCGTGGGCCGCTGGCTCTTACATAAGCTCATTGTTTCCTGAGTCAAAAGAGGTTTTGTCTCCGCTCTGGAGATGTGACAGGAGGAGGAACAATTTGCCCCATTCATCTTTAACTCTGCTCTGGAGAGTGGTGCGGTGGCCTGCGCCGGCAGAGACGTTAAACCCAACCACTTCCCCGCCATAAAATCTCCCGGGGAGCAGGTGTTGGAAATCGCCCCTTCCCCTCCTGATCTCCTCAAATCCAGTGCCACAGAAATCAAGGATAATCCAGCAGCCTCTTCAAAATGAAAACGCTGAGCCCTGATTAATTCATTTAATAAGTGACTGATCCCCTCCTCCCCCAGCACCGCGGCCCAAGAAGCCATTTTGCTTCTTGCTCTCCTGGGCTGACGCCGGGGAGATGCCGGGGAGATGCCGGGGCTGCAGCAGAGGCACAAGGCTGCTCCCCCACCGCCTCCTCACCAGCCTCACCACGTGTCCTGTCGTGGTCTGGCCTCTGCAGAGGGGCCGAAGAGGGCAGCACTTCATGAACCTCAGGGCCAGCTGCCTCTGTTGGGCTTTCCAGCCTCAGCTCTCCTGCACAGTGCCTCCTCCACCTCCATGCAGCCCAAGGAGCCCCAGCTCGAGGGGATTAAACAGGAGAACGAAATAGTCCCGTTTTCCAACCGAAAGATCAAACCGGTTAGAAGTGACATTGTTTTTGCAGTTCCATCTGCTTCAATTAGGGCACGGGGGTGGAGCAGGGGGGCTCCCAATTATCCTCATTAGAGGGGCTCCTCGTGCAGCCAAGCTCCAGCCGCGAGCAGGGAGCTCACCAGGCTCGTGCTGGTTGATAATGAATATATTCATGGCTGCACAGCCTGGCCTTGCTCGCCTGCTGCTGCTGGAGCCCTGCTCCTGACATGTGCTTTGGGCACTGCTGGGAGATGCAGAAAACCTCTTTGAGCTCCAGAGGTTGGTGGGTTTTGCTGAAATGGAGTGTGGTCAACACAGCCTCACCACTGCTCAGAGTCCTGACGCAGCTGCCAAAGCAACGCAGGAGCCTAAATCTGGTCCCAGCACCCAAGGTGGGAATGCCCCTCTCTCTCCCCCAGGTCTCACTCCCCAGCTCCTCTAAGGAATGACTGTGGGCTGGAGATACCCCAGTGAAGCTGCCCAGAGAGCAGCTTCATCTCCATCTTCATCCCCAGCCCATGCATCCCAACAAGGAGACTGCAGATCCCTCCTGAGCTCGTCTGCATTTTCAAACAGGCTGAGGCCATTCCCTCTTGGACCCAAGGACTCAGCAATTTGAATTTGTGACCATTTCTCTGCTCACAATACTGAGATTAACCCACCACTTTGTGTGTGGAGCTTCTGGTAGAGCATAACATGTAATAATACAGAAATAAGAAAATATCTGTAGCTCATGGGTTTAAAAACCTCACTATTTACGTACATCCATCCCTGTATAAACTAAATTGTTCTTTTAGTAGGTGCTGGCTACTGATATTAGATTCCCATTTCATTTCCTTATCCCACCTGGCAGGTTCCTAGAGACATCTTCTTCTTTGTTTGCAATATCTTTTGCCTGTAACAAACCCAGGGTTCATAAATGCAGCAGCATCGGGTGGAAACCTGACGTGCAGCTGCTGCTGTGTGTGTTTTGTGTGACACAAAAGAAAACCTGAGACGTGGAGGAATCGGGGAGGTCCAGGTGTCACCCCCAGGATCCTGTCTGGTGTCAGCAGCCGGTGCAGGACTGTCACTGCCTACAGGAATGGGGGGCCAGAGTTGGGGGCTGTGAGGAGGCTGGAGGTGGATGGGCAAGGGCAGAGTGGGATGCCCAGGGGGAGTGGGGGTAGTTAAGGCAGACTGGGGATGTCTGGGGTTGCTCCTAGAGGTTGAGGATGCTTTCATCCCTGCAGAGATGCCCAGAGGAGGTTGGGGATGCCCAGGACAGGTTTGGGGATGTGCAGGTCAAGTTGGGGATGCTCAGGGCACCTGCACATTCTTCTCCCAGATGACCAGAGAGGCAAAGGTCTCTTTTGGTGCCCTTACCTGGCAGGGGTTTTGTGCCATGGTGGGCCCCCAGCCCTGCTGGTGCAGGCAGCCATGCCAGGGGAGCTGAGGGAGGAGGTCCCCACCATCATCCTGGCCACGGCACCGATTGGCCCAGCGCTGTTGCTGTGGCTGTGCCCGGGCCCATGGTGGGGCCTGGCCTACAGCTCGTGCCTCCGTGCATGGGAATAATTCTCCTTAATCCTTCCGAGAGGCATCGCTGGATGAGACTGGAGCCTCCCTCTGGGAGCCCCATCTCCCCTGGCGCAGAGAGCAGTGCTGGGGGAGGGAGAGCCGCCATCCTGGGCAGGGAGGCCTCTGTGCCCCCGGCCACCTGCCCGATCCTGCTGGGGCCACAGCCAAGCCAGCATTGCTCCTGCACCCGTGCCGAGGGACAGCAAAACCCTGGGGGACTCAGCACCAGAGCAGTGCTCTGGGCCAGGAGGGGTGTAGGGGCAGGAGATGGCAGTGCTCCCAACACCCTGCTCCTCCAGATGCAGCAGGAACATGTGGACGTGGTGTGGGGTGCAGCCACCCACTGCATCCCCACCACTGCAAACTGGGACAGGAGACTGGAGCTCATTTTGGAGAGGCAGCTTGGAGGGCGCGCCTGGATAAGTGCTGGCTGCTGAGCGCCTCTGGAGCCCCGCGCTCCCTGGCACAGCGAGCTGGCACCAAGGGCTTTTGCCAGGACCCAGCCCCGTGGTGGGGCGGGTGACGCCTGCCACCGGCCCGGAGCACCCGGCACATAAACACCACCCCGGCATTAGGTCAGCTCTGGTCATCGCTCAGACGAATAAGTGGATCAGCGCAAGGGAAAGGAGGGGGAGGGAGCTCTGCTGAGCGGGGAGCTCCAGTAGGGACCTTTTAATTTAGGGGCTCATGGGGCCAGGAGCCGGCAGGCGCGAGGCTGGGCAGTGGGCAGCGAGCGCTGGCACCCGTGGCGGGGTGACTGGGGACACGCAGCAGCAGCCCCAGCCGGCCCCACGGTCGGCTGGGATGCCCCAGTGTCCTCAAGTGTGTTTATTTTAAGGGATACAAAGTCCTGGGCCACCGCAGGGTCACCGCAGCGCTCGCCCAGCCTCGCAGGAAAGTTTCCCGCAGGTGCTGGCAGGGGGAGGAGGAGGAGGAGGGTGGATGGCAGCAACTGGGCACCATCCCGCCGCCCTGCGCCTGCACACCTTTGGACCTGGCGCCCATGTGCCAGGAGCCATCGGCGCGGGGCTGCGGCCGCCCCACGGCCCGGCCCATTGTCCCACGGTGGCCGGGCCGGGCGCGGGGACGGCCATCTGCTCGTCGCTGCCGACAGCTTCTTTGTTCACCGCCCGGCGCACGCTGGCGCAGGAAGCGGCTCCCACGTGCTTCGCCCTTTCCCTCTCGCAGAGGCACCTAATGAAATAAAGGATTTACTGCGGCGAGGGGGAGGGAAGGGAACGGGCTGAGCAGTTTGAAATGTCGTGCCTGGCCCCAGGGCTGGGCTCCCTAGCCAGGTGCAGGCAGGGTGGGTGCAGGCAGTGCTGGGCTCTCTGCCACTGCTGGGCTGTTCCTTGGGAGCCGCCGTGGTGGGAGCAGGCACAGGCAGGGCGATGGTGCCAGGGCCTGGGGTGTGAGTGCAGCCAAGGTCTGTGCACTGGGTGTGCAGGGCTCCACCATTGCCAGGACCCTGACCTGCTTGTGTGGTGGGGAAAAGGCCTTGCATGTGCTGTGGGGATGGCTCTAGGGCATTTGGAAACTGGGAACAGGAGTGTCCATGTAGGGTGTAGGTCACTTGGGCTTTGAGTGAGACAGGAAGGACATCGTGCAGTCCCTGTCCCCTCCCTGCAGCAGCATGCCAAGGAGGAGCCTTGCTGGGTGGTGCCAGCTGTGAGCAGAGCTCCTAATGCTGCTTCCAGGCACCATGGATTCAGGGTTTTCCTACCCAAATGAGCCTGTCCTCATGTGTCATCTCCATGGCCCAGCACTCTGCAGAACTGCATGTCCCTTAACCACCAGTGCTGGAACTTGTCACTTCCCATTGCACCCAGCCCCAAACTGGGCCAGGAGGATGGCAGGGGACCTGGCAGGGAGAGGCAGTGTCCCTTTCTCCTCCCTGCAATGCAAACAGAAACTGAAAAGGACCAAATTCCAAAGTTCTTATTCAAACCCAGGCACCATGGCCTAGGGCGGAGGCATGGGGACTGTCACCTGCGGAGGGATGGGTGGCTCGGGCATGGGGCACAGCAGCACCTGTTGTGCTTTGAGGGATGAGGGAGTGGATCCCTGTGACAATGGCCTTGCAGACATGGACACCAGCATCTGCTGCATCCCAGGGCCCAAAGTGCAGTAGTGCCAGCCTGGCTCCCAGGGGTAACTCAGCCACCAAGTGAGCCCAGAGCACCTTCGGGAAGGTGGTCGTAGGGTGCCAAGGATCTGACACACACCCTTCCTTGCAGATGACTCCTCGTCAGAAAGCTGCAGCGGGAATGGCTCCTCCACCCTGAACCCCTCCACCTCCAGCAGCACGCAGGGCGACAGCGCCTTCCCCGAAATGAACGGCAATGGCACCACAGCCCCCATGGACTTCACCGCCTCCGCTGACGACCAGCCCATCAACCTCTGCGACAAGCTCACGCCTGCCCACATCACCCCTTCCTACCAGTCTGACAGCTGCAGTGCCGACGGCCTGCGCAGCAGGGTCAAGTACGGGGTGAAGACCACAGCAGAGGTACGGCCTGGGATGCTCTGGGAGAGCACATGCCCCACACCCCAGCTGCCCCACTGCAGTGGGCTCACCTCACCCCCGACCAGCTGTGCCACAGCCACCATGCGACAAGGAGCCCATTCATGCTGGGTCAGGCAATGTTTCCCACAGGACCAGGCAGAGCCATGGCCCCATCAGCCACAGCTGTTATGGGGCCACCAGGTTATCACAGGCTTACTGAGGCCACCATGCTCCCCCCTGCCCAAAGCAGACAGGAGGTGACACTCAGGGGAGCCTGGCCATGGGTTCATCTCCCTGGGTTGCAGGGGAGGGATCAGACATAGGAAGACAAGGAGAAGGGGCGGGTGCATGAGGTGAGAGCTGCTGGTGGTAACCCCTGTCTCCTCTCAGTCCCCGCCGTACAGCTCTGGCAGCTATGACTCCATCAAGACAGAGGTGAGCGGCTGCCCCGAGGACCTGACTGTCGGCAGGGCCCCCACAGCTGATGAAGATGACGATGACCACGACGACCATGAAGACAATGATAAGATCAATGACTCGGAGGGGATGGACCCGGAGAGGCTAAAGGCCTTCAATGTAAGGAGAGCTCCACAGGGAGGGTGAGCCCGCCTGCCTTCCATCTCAGGGTTCCCACCACCTGTCTTCTCTATTTTCAGATGTTTGTGCGCCTTTTTGTGGACGAGAACCTGGACCGGATGGTTCCCATCTCCAAGCAGCCCAAGGAGAAGATCCAGGCCATCATCGAGTCCTGCAGCCGGCAGTTCCCAGAGTTCCAGGAGCGGGCGCGCAAGCGCATCCGCACCTACCTCAAGTCCTGCCGCCGCATGAAGAAGAACGGCATGGAGATGGTGAGTGGCCGCCCCAGTGCCCTGCCCTCAGTCCCAGCACCCAGAGCAGCACATCCCTGAGCATCCTCTGTGTTTGTGTCCCTGCAGACCAGGCCCACGCCGCCTCACCTGACCTCAGCCATGGCAGAGAACATCCTGGCCGCCGCCTGCGAGAGCGAAACGCGGAAAGCAGCCAAGAGGATGCGGCTGGAGATCTACCAGACCTCCCAGGTACAGTGCTGGCAGCTGGAGGTGGGCGGGGAACAGAACTGGTGGTGTCCTGTGGTGGGGTCAAAAGTCTTTCTGAAAGTCTGAGGGGCTGCAGAACAGAGCCCTGTGGTGTGTCCTGAGGCCAGTGGGGATGGGAATGCTGGGTTGGATTGGGCACACTGCAGCTGCAGGACGCCAGGCATCCTGCACTGTCCATCCTGCTGGCCACAGAGGACAGCCAGGCTCCTCGCTGGAATAGGTCTGTGTTTCCCCTGTGCAGGACGAACCGATCGCTCTAGACAAGCAGCACTCCAGAGACTCCACAGCCATCACCCACTCCTCCTACTCACTGCCAGCTTCATCTTACTCCCAAGACCCAGTCTACATCAATGGAAGCCTGAACTACAGCTACCGTGGCTACGGGTCCCTGGGGGGCAGCCTGCAGCCCTCTGCATCCCTCCAGACGGGCAACCACAGTAATGGTGAGTGGCTGTGCCAGGGGCACGGGGAGCCCAGCCTGGCATCACCTCTGCCCCCTGCCCGGGCAGTGCACCGGGGGCTCCTGGCATCCCCCACTGTGGGGTTGAGCTGGTTGCTGGAGGAGAGGCAGGAGCTGCTCCCACAGCCCCCACAGAGCTCCCAGTCATGGCAGCACCTCTCCCACTGCTGCACAGAGCTGCTCTGAAATCCCCTCTTGTCCCTTCTGTCTGGTGGCTCTGCTCACGTCATCAGCAGGTGGTTAATTGTTGAACTGCACTTGGAAGGACGGTTTGGGTGGCACTGGTAGAGGGAAGGAGTGTCACTTAAAAAAAAAGGAGAATTCATACCAGATTCTCTGTTAATTATTAACAGGGGCGGGTGCCTATCGCTGCCCTGATCTCCTGCTGGTATGAGCCGTTCTGCTCTTGGAGATGGGGACAGGGTGGGGGGCACAGCCACAGCTCAGGAGGGCTCTGAGGGGCTGGGGACTGCCTGGGAACAGCTGCAGGGCAGTAAGGTGGAAGGAGAGCGTAGGCAGGGCTTGAGATTAGGAGCAAGTGAACAGAGCAGAGTATCCTGGAGCAGGGCACACAGGAAGGCTCCAAAGTACCTGGTGACTCGCCCACACCTGGAGAAAGAGGTATGGGATGAGATCAAGTGCTCCCTCTGGCTCTGTCCTGCAGCAGTGGCAGGAGGGGCTGGATCTCTTGCCAGTCCTTGTCCGGTCCTTCTGCAATCCCTGGGTTGCCATTGCCTGTCCTGGTGCACTCTGGGCTCCTGCCCCAGCCCACCCCGACGGGAGCAGGATTTGGAAGGATGTGATTTCCGGAGGCCTGAGAGATGCCTGTCTGGGATTAACTCTTATCATCCCTTCCTAATGCTTCTTAACCCTGAATAAAGATCCTGTCCCGGCCTCCAGCTGCTGAGACCTAATCCTCACAGCAATGGTTCCTCCCCAGAACAGCACAGCCACCCGGTCCCCACTGCCAGGCACGCTCCTTTGGCTCCTCCATGTGAGACAGTGAACATGCTGGAAGGTCCCTGGAGGAGCAAACAGACCCTGGGTGCAGCACCCAGCAGCACCTCGCCTTATTTCTTTCTTAGGGGATTTTTAAACCTCTGTTTTGCAGTTGTCTTTTTCCCAAGCTCTTGCCCAGTCCATCAAAGAAAGAGCACTCTGCAAGGAGCTGCTTCTTCTCCTCCCTCTGAGCAGAGGCCCCGCAGGGCTTTGCTGCCCAGAAGTGTCTTCACCCTCCATCCCCCACCTCAGGCAATTCTTGCTGAAGCCCACATCCTTGCTCCCAGCTCCTTCCCCCTTGGTGAGCTGGGAAACAAGCTCAGGCTCAGTTTACTGCTGCCTTTTCTGCCCAGTGAAATTGCTTTCGCATGAGAGCCTCCTCCTTGTCCTCCTCCTCCTCCTTCTCCTCCTCCTTCCCTCCAGGCTGCAGCCTCAGCAGCCTCCTCTTCCTGACTACTATCACGTCTCTAGTACATCTCTTGGCATTTCCCTCCTCATTTCCAATTGATTGTGTGTTTCTTGCTCTTTGTTTTACTTCTCTTACTTAGTCCAACATGAAGATAAGTCTACCTTTTTCCCTGCCTTTACTTTCTTCGCATGAGAGCCTCCTCCTTGTCCTCCTCCTCCTCCTTCTCCTCCTCCTCCCCCGCTTTGAAGCTCTGGTTCTCTTGGCATGGAGCACTTCTGCTGGTGCTGCTCCTCCCGCAGCTCCAGCACTGCTTTCCTTGAATGCTTTCCATTCCACCCGGGGTGAGGAGCTTCCCTCCCTGCCACCATCAGCAGTGCCACCCACCTGGGCTCAGGGCAGCTGAATCCTCCCATCCTGGTTTGCAAACAGCCACAACACCCAGTCCTTGCTCCATGTCCCTGGTGTCCCATGGCTGAGTCAGGCCACCCAGCAGGGGCTCAGCCATCCCAAAGCCTTTCTCCAGCATCACCAACTGCTCCATCCCCCTGCAGCACTCAGCTCACAGCCCAGGGATCCGTTCAGTGTCTTCTCTCCTTCCCTCCAGGCTGCAGCCTCAGCAGCCTCCTCTTCCTGACTACTATCACGTCTCTAGTACATCTCTTGGCATTTCCCTCCTCATTTCCAATTGATTGTGTGTTTCTTGCTCTTTGTTTTACTTCTCTTACTTAGTCCAACATGAAGATAAGTCTACCTTTTTCCCTGCGTTTACTTTCTGAGGTCACTCATCAAGATAAACCAGGGAAACGCAGCCCATGTGGGATGTTACTCCCCATATGCAGAGGGAAAACCATAACCTGGAGGGTGATTTTAATGGTGCAGGTGCCAACAGGAGCTGGCTTACCTCCCAGCAGACCCTCTCTTCACAGAGCTGTGTGCCAGGCTGCAGGATGGGATTTTTGTCATATTGGCTCTGAGACCTCTTTGTAGAATTGCAGAATTGTTTGGTTTGGAAGAAGCCTTGAAGTTGACTTCACTCCAACCCCCTGCCACAGGCAGGGACACTTTCCACGAGAGCAGATTGCTCCAAGCCCTGTCCAGCCTGGCCTTGAACGCTTCCAGGGATGGGGCAGCCACAGCTTCTCTGGGCAACCTGTGCCAGAAACTCACCAATCTCACAGGGGAGAATTTCTTCCCAGTATCCCATCTAAGCCTGCCCTCTGTAAGGTTGAAACCGTTGCCCCTTGTTCTGTCATTCCATGCCCTTGTCCAAAAGTCCCTCTCCAGCTCTCTTGGAGCCCCTTTAGGCACTGAAAGGAGCTCTGAGGTCTCTGCAGAGCCTTCTCTTCTGCAGGCTGAACAGCCCCAATTCCCTCAGCATGTTCCTTTTTAGCATCTCTGTGGGCTCCTCTGGACCTGTGTTCCTGTTGCAGAGGCAGTGAGTGGCTGCTCTGGGGTCTGTGGGATGGGAGCTCCTCACATTATCCGGGCACTGTGAGGACCTCCCAAGTGGTGCAGAGGTCTGGAATCACAACAGGATGAGCACAGGAAAGGTTGCTGTGCCTGAGCTTCCCTCTCACTTTTCCATGGTAGGTCCGACCGATCTCAGCATGAAAGGTGGGGCCTCCAGCACAGCCCCCTCCAACAGCACCAGCCGGGGCATGCAGGCGGCCCAGCTGAGCCCCACGGAGATCAGCGCCGTGCGGCAGCTCATCGCCGGCTACCGGGAGTCGGCGGCGTTCCTGCTCCGCTCTGCAGACGAACTGGAAAACCTCATTTTACAGCAGAACTGACTCCCCGTGTCTGCATCGCTCCTCGGTCGACAAGACAATTTATACCTGCTAGAAAGAGGCTCCCAGCGGTGTCCTGCTCAGGACCACCATCGTCCTCCCGCCACGTGGTGGGCACATGTAGTTTTAGAAGGTGGGATCCAAAAGACCTGTTTTCTTTTACACTCCAAGCACCTGGGACTTCGGGCACAAGGACACATTTTGGAACCGTACCAACACCCGTGCCTCTGGCCGACCAGAAGCCAACCCTGCAGCTTGGAAGGATGTGGGACTTTGAAGGGCAGAAGGGAGCCTGGGGAGGTTTGGGGCTGCAGATGTACTTAGAATAACCTTTGTGGACCCAAATGTTAGATTCCCATCCCTGGATAATTTCCAAGTCTTAGGTGAGCTGAATCACATATTTATTGAGAAATGGACCCTCCTCTCCCCTTAGTAATTTATTTTTCTGAAAATGGATTCTTTTGAGTTTGTACAGATTGCCAGTTTTTTGTCTGTCTGATCAGAAGGAATTTATTCCTGTGAAATAACACATTCCATATCACTACACTACTAATTTCCAGGCAGCTCTGCCTGTTTCTCTGGTGAACCCTTGTCCCACAGGGAGCAAGTTTGCCATCCAGCCCTTGACATCGAGGCTGCTCAGCCTCCAGTGAGCGTAGGTGGGAGCTGAACAGCAGCGCAAGCGTCCTGCTTAGGCCTTTGTTCTAAGAGGTCCCGTAGCAGCAGTGGGGTCTGAACCCCCCGCAGAGACTCGGCAAGCTGAGCAGACCTCCGGCTGGAAGGACATCTCGCACTCATTAAAGTCATTGCAGATAAGAGAAGGAAGGAAGAAAGGAAGGAGATACCTGAGAAACACTGTCTTGCGGTCACCATCCGTACTCTACCTCACACTCCATTGTGGGCTTCTTCCAGGACTGGCGGTGCTGGTCCTGGGGACGGTGAGCGTTGCAGACATGGGGATCGTGCCGAGGAGGCTGGAACCTCCGGCTGGGTCCTGCTGCTCCCAGCCGTGCGCTCCGCTCCGTCTGCAGCCAGCCCCGGGGCCCGCGGGGTGTGAGGCAGGGCAGCCCGGGGCTCACCCCAGAGGGGAGCTGGAGTGGTGACCGCCCGCTCCTGCGGGAGAGACGGGCAGCACTGAGCAGCAGAACTGACAAAATCCTCTCCGGGGCCCAGGATCCTTCCCCCTCCCTGCTCACAGTCCTGGAACAAGCCCACAGTTCCCAAAGTGTGGAAGAACCGTAGCCCAGTGACCATTCTGCCCTGTTTCCACCCCCCACAATGATGCACTTCGTTTTGCTCAGTGCAATACCTACTGCCAGTGCTGCTAACCCAGGGACCTCGCTCCGGCCAGGGGTGCTGAGCCCAGCCCAGCAATGCAACGTGCTCTGGAGCTGTGCAGGACCAGCGAGGGTCCCGCTGCTCCCTGTCCCCCGCAGCCCCCCCACTTGGCTGAAGGCCACACCACGAGATAGAAATTCGATAAGTGTAAAGCTGTTTTGTAGGTAGAAACTTTCTTGGTTTGGAGCCAGTTTTTATCTCATTTTTTGGCCACTCGGAGCCAGCAGCCGGGGGCTGCTGCTCCGGGGGCTGCGCTGGTGGCACAGGCCTGAGCAGCCACTGGTCCGGCCAGGAGCAGGCCCGGGCAGTTCCCCTGTACCCTCTGCACCCCATGATGCTCCACACACTGGAAGAAAAACAAAACTTTACCCTGCTTTTAGTCTCAGAACAGTAAAAACTGCTGGCTCCTGAGGCCAGGTGTGCCTGGCCCCACAGCAGAAGGGATCAACCATTGCATTGACTGTTTTCCCCAAACCTTAAACTTCCCATAGCATTTGGAGAAAAGGGACCCAGCCCCTCGCTGCGGGGTGCAGCTGAGGGGTCGGTGCAGAGACGAGGTGATGGTGGCTCTTAGACCTGACCCGATGCTGGAACCAGGAGCATCGTGGCCACACCCATCCCCTCCTGCGTGGGGAGGGGGCCCCGGGGACGCCAGCCCCCAGCCAGGGCTCAGACTTAACGCTTTCCCCAGCACTTCAGAAGCCTGCTTGGTTTGTCCACTGCATCCTCCCATACTTGGAATTTATGTAAATATTTATTTTTGTGTGAATACCATGAAGTAACAAACCTTTGACAAAATCTGTAACTGCAGCCATTTGTGAAAAGTCTTACCGTTCAGGCAGGAGAGGCAGAGACAATCGCTGTCCCGGGATTCTCCCTCTCCGTGGTCTCCCACGCACGCCGGTGCCTCCCTCCTCGGCAGAGGCAGAGGAACCTTTAGCCATAAGTTTGCCATCAGTTTGTACTGAAACAGAGGTAACCCGGGGGCACATGGACAGACCACCAACAGCCACAGTTGGGTTAAGTTTTATTTATCCAAGTCATTCCTGATCACCTCTGAACCTGTCTCGGCACATGTGGAAGTTCAGGAGCTCTCACACCTGGTCAAACTGCTGTAGAGGACACCGAAGGAGGGTGCCCAACACCGCCCTGTCCCAGCACCTGATGTTCATAACCTGCAGCTGAATGGTACAGACTCAGATTCCCAAAGCCCTGCTGACAGCCACATCTGGGACAAGTTGTAAAACAAACGGGATTGACTCCGAATTTCCAGAGCCTTCCTTTTTTTTTTTTCCCTTTTTTTTCCCCTTTTTTTCCCTTTTTTTTTTTTCCTTTTTTTTGTGAGCCACAGCGTTCTGGTTCCTTTGGCATGAGCTCCACAGACATCTCCAGCTCTGCAGCTGCTCCGTGCTCCACCGTGGCTCCCTGTGCTCCAGGACTGTTCACAGCCACATTCCTGCACTCTCACTGGGCAGGACGGGGTCAGGAATTGCTAGTCCAGGTTCTCAACAAGAAGGAACAAGCAGGAGCAGAATACACCGGCTTTCCAGATATCTGAGAGGTGGAAGGAGAATGCTGGGTTAGCAAATAGTCTGGATGGTCTTGGGTTTGGTTAAGAAAAGCTGATCACTGGTCGAAAACAAGAGATTTTTATTTTTTTTAAATTTTATTTTATTCCAACACACCCATAGCTGCCCTGGATGTGCGGTTCCCATGACGCTGTTTCTCTATGGGAGAGCGTTCCCAGGGTTGTGAGCAGATGTAACTTGTACCTCCCCGATCCCAAGGGCCACTTCCCTCCCGGAGCGGCCGTCGGATTTAGTACCAGTTCATGAAAAAAAAAAAAATGCTGCTTTGAACTCAGAGGGTTAATATACTTTTGATTTGTAATTTTTTGTAAAACTTTTTACAAGGTAGCATAGTATTTCACCAGACACCAACTACAATCCGTCCATGGTCTGATTTTTATATAATTTAGTGGTGCTTTAGAAACTTTTGTTCGGTTGTTTCGGAGCTGCACAGCTCAGTTCTTCGCCTGTATCTACCTAAGACCAATGTGAACCTTTGTATTTTTGCTCCTAATTTTGGACTCAGTGAAAGTGTACTGTTTACATGTACAGAACTCCCGACCCCGTGTGTTCTGCCAGACCTGCTGTTGAAGAGGAAGCTGCCCCTCACCCAGTTCGTCTGCTTAACCCAGCCACAGCCTCACCCCCCCACCGCCCGCGCCCGCCCCAGGGACACCCCACCAAACCCACACACCCTTTTAGCAATTTTGGGTTTTGCACAAGCTGTTGTATTCTTTCCCCCCCCCCCCCCCCCCGGTAGTTTTACGGATCGGCTGCGATTCCAATCGGGAGCTGATCCGGAGCTCTGAAGCACCAGATCTGGGCAGTGCTGCTGCCTCCCCATCCTCCTCCTCCTCCCACACGGGTGGAGGGCGGTGCTGCCCGTAGGGTCCAGCTGATGCAGGGGCCCAGGGGGAAAAGACTCCTGAGCAGAATTGGGAATGCTTTAGGGAAGGGGGTGAGCTCGCCCAAGCCGGCTGCTGCTTGGGGTGGAGGTGGGAGCGCGGTCCCGCGGGAGGCTCCCAGCGAGGCAGAAGAGGCTCTTTGGGAAGCTGCTGCTTTCCCGAGGGCTCACATAGAAAGCGTATGGCACTTAATCCAGCTTCTAAGGTGACACTTTATTGCTTAATCAATTGATTCCTTTGGAAATGATATTTTTGCAGATAGGCACCTATGCAACTTCATGTGGCTCTTAAGCAGATGAGCACTTCCTCCTCAACGAGCTTGATAAGAGTTATTTGTGTTATATACTGTGGATTTTTCCAGTAAATGTGGCTTAATATTTTAATTCTTAGAATGTGTGTCTATTATATATGTGATGCAACTTAATTCTGTTCTGTTTGTGGAATGATTAGCACAGGCCAACTCCCTGTCCCCTCACTTAACAAAGACCAATGAGCTGTTAATCGAGCTGTTATCTCCATGGTATTACTTGCTAAATGCACTGATTTCATAAGTATGTGGAATCCTTTTTTTTTTTTTTCTTTTGAATCTGTATATCATATATAAGACTGAATCTACTTAATAAACACTGTATAACAAAAAGGGCTTTCTCCTCCACTGTCGAGCCCCGCTGGGTGCTGCTGGCCCCAGCGCTGCCCCTCGCCCCAGGCCCTGTGCGAGAGGTTGGTGCCATCAGTCACCAGAGCGGGATCTAAATTTGGGTGTTAAAAGGAAGAAAAAAAAAAAAAACCAAACCAAAACATCTCTCATTCCTGTTGACATAAGCTGTGCTTTCCATTCCGTAACAGACAGCGTGGGTACCAGAGAGAGCAGTGGCAGCACTCACAAAGGGGGCAAGGCACCAGTTTTATGCTTAACTTATATTTTGACAAAATTAATTTTGTGAAGTGTCTGGTTTTTGTGAGAAAAAAAAAAGAAAAAAAGAAAAAAAAAAGTTTTCATTGAAGTTTGTGCAAAGTTCTCCCTCATGGAAAATACTGATTTTTCGTTATCAGCTTTATTCACTAAGTATAATAAACCTTTGCATCCATAAATGTTCCTCTTCAAGCGCTGTATAGATACCATCTCCTGGTCTGAGCATCAGGAGACCCAGAGGGTCCGAGGGGTTTGCAGCTTCCATGGAAATGCAGCTGCCCAGGGGGGTGGGGATGCTGCGGGGCAGGCGGGTGGGCTCCCCCTTCCCGGGATTTGCTGCGGCTGCGGCCGGGAGCGAGGCCAGGAGGATCCACCCGGATATTCGTGCTTGTAAACGATCACCTGGGACAGCACATCCCAAACGGAGCATTCACAGAATTCATTAATGTCCGGCAGCACAGCACCAGTGGCCCTGTGTCCCTGACACCGTCAGGTCTGTGGCTGAGCCTCTGGCTGGGCTTTGCTCCCAGATTTCCAAAGGAGCATGGGAGAGGCTAAGCAGTGCTGGGCCACACCAGGTGCAAACCAGTTGGCATCACCTGCTGAGGCTTCCCGAGCCCCCTGGCCAGGCTGATTCAGGATGTCCCCATGCCTGCAGATGGCCCCGCCAAGCACGGCAGAGCCAGAGCCAAACAGCAGCCGGGCTGGGAGAGAGAAAATCTGCTACTTGGCACACAGATATCACAGAGAGGAAAAAAAGGAAAAAAGTATTGCTCTTTGTGAAATTCTGATGTTAATGGGTTTTACTCTTGAAACACCCAAGCTCCCCTATTCCAGAGGTAGCTAACCCTGATGCCATCACCCCCCACCCCAATAAAACAGGGAAGGATTTAATACTGAGTTTTAAAGCTTGGCTAAGCAACAACTCGACTCATTTTTTGCATTCCCTGTATTTAGCTTACTCAGATTATCCAGGTATTCTGTGTGCAGACAGCCTGCCAGAGTCAGAACATCAATGAACCACCAAAAACCACAGAAGCCTTTTTTCACCCCAAATGCTGGTGCCAGACCATCTGCTGCCCCAGCCCTGGCTGGTGTGTGAGGCCATCACTGCTGTTCTGCAATGGCAGCGCTGTGGAATGCCAGGAAGTCAGGGATTGTGTCACCACGAGGATCTCAGCACTCCCACAGCCCCAGGCAGGAGATCCCTGCTCACCCTGCAGAGCCCAGACACATCACATCATAATTCATGTTATTTCCTTACTGCCCAAAAAAGAGAAAGGACTTGGCCATAAAGTGAGTTTCCAAGTTGTTTCAATAAACTGTAATTGATATCACATTTATGCTCTTGAGAAACATTTTTAGATCCATTTATCCAGCAATGACGGCAGTAACAGCAGGACCTGCCCTGGCACTGGGAAAAGTCTCAGTGCTGCTGCCCACAGGCATCACCCCAGCAGGGCAGGGAGCCCCTGTGACTGTGTCCCTGCAGTGTCCCTCAGCCCCCCGTGGCTCTCAGAGCACCCAGGGTGTCCATTCCCCAAGAGCCACACGGCATCTCTGCAGGAGCTGCACCATCTTCAGTGCTCTCTAAGTGCATAAAACCAGATTTAACAAAGCCAAGCAGCAACACAGCCCCTCCCCACAGTGACTTGAGCAGAGCTCTGGAACAGCTGCAGTTAAAAGAGAGGAAAGGAAAAGCCACACTGCCTTAGAATGGAGGAGGATTTCAGAAAAAGGACTGAAACCACACAAGCAGATTTTACAGTGTTTATTTTTCCAATAGCACAAGGGACAGACACGAGCAGGCCCCCCCGAGGGCTCTGCCCCCCAGACCAGTCCGAGCTGAACACTGCAGTGGCCCCCCAGGAGGCAGAGCCAGCCCCCTGCTCCGCTCCCCATCTTTGGTAAGCAGGTTCCACACCTCTGCTCGCCCCCAGGGGCACCGCAGCCCTGCCCAGGCCGGGGTGCCGCTGCACCGGGCTCTCATTCTCGTGGGATGAGGCTGGTGGATGCACTGAGGATAAAAAACATCTCGGGGACTGAACTTGTTCCACCCCTCACGATTGTGGCTGAAAAAGGAACTTGCACGGCTGAAAGAAAGTGCATGGTGAAGGGAGGTAGGATGGAGCTGGAAAAGGGACGAGAAGAAAAAAATGAAAATAAACTCCCTAAAATTCTTGCTACTGCCCGCTTGAATAAGCCAGCGGCTTCTCCCCCTCACTGAAGCAATTAACTCTTGCTTAGGAATTGCTCCAAAGAGGAAGAGAATTGCAGTTTTGCTCTCCCTCTCTGGATGCACATGGATGTTCATTCACCTCCTTGCAGTGCAGGTACAGCCATGCCCTGGGAGCTCAGGTGCAGCAACAACTGGCAAGAGCTAAAATGAGCAACCGGGGAGTGAGCTCGGCTCAGCAAATCCCACCTGGTCATCCTTGAGCCTGCTCAGCACAGTCCACCCGGGCACCTCGGGCACGGGGAGGCTGCTGGAACCAAGAGCCCAGTGTGGTGAGCCTCACGTCAGGCAAGACGGAATACAGTGGCTCTGACAATAACTAACACCACTTTAATGCAATACTGCTGTAGAGCCTGGAAATCCAAGGAAAAAAAAAGACCCCTTTATGCTCTATGTACATTACATCCATTTACAGAGTTGGCCAGTACTGTGTACAACATATAAATATATGATCAAACAGATGCAGAGAGGATACTTACAGGAGCCAAATAACTCACTTTATACATCCAATAATGAAAATATATAAAAAAAAGGAAAATAAAAAAGAGGAAAGAACACTGCTTTAAATGTTAGGTGATGGTCACACAGATGCACAGCTCGATGCTCGCAGGTGCTCAGCTACTGTGGGGTTTCAGGTCCTCACCACAAAGCTGCAGTGCAGAGCTCACTGACCCTATCACCGAGCTCCAGGGAACCTCCAGTGTTCCACAGCAGTTTGTGGAAGTTGGCCAAAGGAGGCAGGCACAGCCGCTGGGCCAGTTCAGCCAGGAACAGTTCCCTGGCCACACAGCTTCCTGCAGGCCAGCAGAAGGCATTTGCTTGGCACTTGCCCCGAGATTTTTTTTCCACTTCTTGCATTCTCCACGTGTGTTCCATGTGGCCCATGGTGGGCTGTACACGGCTCCAGAACCACCTGCAGAGCACATCCCAGGGCACCACATCCTGCTGCAGCATCCAAAGATTGCATGGGACCATCCCTGCAGAGCAGCTCTTCTGCTTACACTCACTGCACAGCAGCACTTCCCACACAAACCGGGAATGGAGATGGCAGAAAGGGAGAGTGGAAGACTGTAGGGCCTCACCTTGTGCAGCCCTGAAATAGCAAATACCATCTTCCAGTTCCTTTGGATGCAAGGATTTCCTCCACAGAAGGTCCAGGGATTGCCACAGCGAACGGCCTCTCCCCCCGGCGTCAGCCTCAGTGCGATACCAGAGCACAGCTGGAATTTCCATGACAGCAGGAAGCAGCAGGATCGCTCCCATGGGACACAGCCCACCCAGAACAGGGTGTCGCCATCAGCAGGAATGAGCTCTGCACTGTCGACCTCCGTGGGAAGGCAGCTCAACGTTCCTCACCAAAACAAAGTGTAACAGCGTTTCTACTATGAACAGAGAGTACTTCGTGTACTTTGTGTACAGGCGTTAGGATCAGTCGTTATCAAAATACACACACTGAATATACAACCTGTCCCATGGCCATAATTTATTATCTCACCACAAGGCACAATACACAGAGCTTAGAGGGTCCTATACAGTCGTCGTGGCAGAAGGCGCCGCAGCCTTTGCACATGATCATGGCTTTGAGGCTGCACGAGCACTGGAACGAGATCTCGTCGACGCTGCTGCTGTCAGCAAACATCTGCACAGCCAGGGCCGCGTTCCGGCTCGCAGCAAAGTTCGCTTTGTGGGTGAGCTGCACCACGCTCCCAGCAAGGCCTCGGGGGAAAGCCGCAGTGTTGGATGAATAATTCAAGCTGGTGGAATTAAGCTGCAGCTTTGAAAGCTTCCCATAAAACGCTTGCTTGATATTGAGCTGAGAGGGGATGGATGAAGGCTCCAAAGGGTGACACTGTCCTTTTCCTGGATCCCTTGAAAACTTAAAGAAGGGCCAGTCCATGACCAGTGGCTCTCTCTGTGTGTGCCCCGCCAGTTCCGTGGGCTGCTGGGCCACATCCCCCCGGTTCTCTGCATTACTCTTGGCTGGGCTGCCACACACCAGCACCTTCTCACTTCTGATCCCTCCAGGGTTGCTGCTGTGCTGCTTTGAAGTCCATTCCTCCCTGGCAGCTGGGATTCCTTCTCCCAGTGCACAGCCCTTGTCCAAGGGAATCTGTTTGCCAGGGGACAAGGTTTCCATGGCCGAACTGTGTTCCAAAGCCCTGGAGTGATGCAGCCTCACGCTGGGGCTGGAAGGAAAACCAGAACCAAAGAGCTTTTTGCCTTGAACCCCACCATAATTTTTATTGAGTAATGCACCTCCTGTCTGGTTTGGTCCAAGAGAAGTTACAGCTGGAGATAAAAACCGAGGCTCTGTAGAGGCATTCAGCTTCTCTGGGCTTTTACTTGCTGTGACACTTGCTAATGGGTTGTGCTGTGGCATCCGGTGGACCTTGGGCAACTCCTGCTCCTCAAAGCTACAGGCAGAAAATGTTCTTTCCCGAGGGTCCGCATCTTCAGACTTCAGAGAGGCACTTGCCACGTTTGCCAGTTGGTCTTGGCAGCTTAAAGTCGAACCAACTTTGGAATGTTTTTCTGGGACAGCCTGATCCTCTGCACCCTCTGCTCTAGGCAATGCTGCTCCTGATCCACAGGTTTTTTCCTGGGGATCTATGGAAGATCTCACTGAGCGAACATCATCGCTCCTGCTTTGGGCACTCGTCTTTATTCCTACATCTGGAGAAGATTCTTTGCCAAAATAGTGACCACTGCTTCTGTCCAGTTGCAGGGAGAGGCTTTCTGACTGCTTCTGCAGCACTGGCTGTGCAATTTCCAGCTTGATGTTGACATGAGACACTGGGAGAACTTCTTCCAGTGGAAGCTTCCCCTTCAGCAACTGCATCACCAAAGGGTTGTTGGTCTCAATGGAGGACACGGGCCGAGCAGAGCTGGCCGGACGCTCGGCTTTCTGGGGTCCCCACCTCTGAGGTGGGGGTGCAGCCAAGTCCCCAGAACAGGCCAGACTCTCTGTCTCCACAGACAGTTTTGACCTAATCCCATTGCGCTTCTCACTGCTGCTGTGACAGGAAGAGCCTTTCTCAGCCACCTCCCTACAGCTGACACTTCTGAAACACATCTCCACCTCCACATTCTCATCAGCCATGTCCCCTTCCCAATCGGAAGCAGTGTCTGTTGTTTCACTGTGTGTACTCTGTATTTCTTCATCTCCACTTCTCTTCAGCTCCTGAGTCTCTCCCAGGGGCTGATGTGCGTTTTCCGGTTCGGTTCTGGGGCACCTCTCCCGTGGCTGCAGGAGTTTTTCAGAGGTATCTATCCTATTCTGAGAAATAAAGTCACCACGCACAGAGAGCTGCAGTAGAGCCTCTGCCTTTTGTTCCTCATTACTCAGTTTGCCATCAGTGCCTTTCCCTGCCTGCAGCTGTGCAGCATCACACACTGCAGGGATCGCTTTCTTCACTCCAACAGTCACCGTTTTGGAGGTATTATCAGCAACACATTTTTCCAGAAATGTTTGGGAGTTGTTATATCTAAAACCAGACACCTTGTCGGGATCATGGCGTTCTGTGACACCCGATGACAATTCTGGTGGAAAAGGACAACTGGAGGAATTTTGCTTTACATCAGGATAATCCAGCTGTATGGCGGGAGCCCCAACATCTCCGAGTTCCACCACAGCCCTGTGTCCCGTGGGACTGACCCCAGCTCCCTGCCCCCCAGAACACGACAGATTGGTCACCACAGGAACCACACATCCCAGCTTTGTGCTCTCCTGTGATGCAGCACAAGATGGGAGCTCGGTCCTTGGGTCATGGAGCAGCTGCTCAGGACTCTCCTCCTGCCTCTCAGGAGTTGCACTGTCCAAGGATGACACAGTCAGAGAACCACAGAACGGTCTCCTGGGTGACCCATCACCAGGCTGACTGTCCCCTGAGCCCGTGGCACAGCCCGGAACGCTGCTCCTTTCGCTTTTTGAGGAAGAGTGATCTTGTCTGGAAGAGAGGCAGGAATTCACGCTGGCTTCCTGAGCAGCCCCTTTGGAGTCAGCCTTCCCTCCGCTCAGATGAACAGACAGCTGTAGTTGTGCTCGCTGTAGATCTGACGCACGTTTTCCGTGAGCTCTCTTGGATCTCCTGTGCTGGGAACGGCCGCTGGGTTCTCCTCCACCGCCTCCTTCGTCGGTGCCTCTCCCCCCCCCAGGGCCACCCCCTCCTCCGATGGCGGCGGCTTCGCGCTGGGCTCGGGCTTGCAGAGCACGGGCCTTAATGTCTGCGAGGGTCCGGGCCCCGGGGCGGCCCCGGCCGGAGGGCTCCGTGCTGGGGATGATCCGGGGGCAGATCTGGTAAGTGGGCTGACCTTTAACCACCCAGGGTGGTTTAATACGTGAAAGTTGAATCTGAAAGAAAGGGAAACGAGGTGAGTTCTAACACTGCCCATCTCCAGTGAAATGTGTTTTACTGGCAACTGCTCATCACAATTTTTTAGCACAAAGTCCAACAAAAATTTCAACTGAGAAACTAATTTGGGTAGAGAAGCAGCACGGTCCTACAACCTCGGCTCTGTAGTGTGATCTGTAAAGCTCAGTTCACACTAATATTGTTTTATCAGAGCCTGCAGGCAAATATGAAATAAGTTATTTATATTCACGTGTTCAGAAATCAAACTGCTCTTCTCTGCACTAGGATGACTGCAAGCAAAATGGGTATCCTGGTCAAAATGGAAAAAGTCAGGAGGAACACTGAGATTCTGTCCAAAAGCAAAGGAAAAGAACTCAGAAACTAGACAGGATAAAGAACACAATTTCAAGGTCTTTTGCAGTCAGTCAGCTCATTTCAGGCAGTGTTTCTGTAGCCACAGAAATGCAAATGAAGGGAGTAAGTCAAGGTTACCCTGTGCTCTTGTGCAAAGACCTTGGGATGATTTTCCATTCTTTGCCTGTCTAAATACGACAGCAAACCGTGGCAGTCAGAGGCACTTCACCAGCTCTACCAATGAAACCCTTCGACTCCTTCCCTTAAGATGGCAACACTTGACATTTTAATAATGTTTTGATACTACTGAGCACGGCAGCCCTGAGATACAGCAGCTCTAAAGCTCTTTCTTACCCGGATGGGTGGGACTTTGGGCTCCTCTTTAGTAGGCTGTGGCTTTTCTGGGTGAACACTTTCAATTGTGTTACGAAAGGACTGACGATCTTCAAGCCGGGGCTTCTTTTCGGGGAAGGACGCAGAGGCAGCCTCCTCAAAGCTTTTCCTCTTCTGCTCCTTGGACTCCTGAGCAGAGTTCTCCTGGGGCAAACTGGGAATTCTGCTGGTAGCTGCCAACGATGGATCTTCTGATTTGCTGTTTGATTTGGAAGTCTCTGGAGAGAGGTGCAGTTCGGTACTCTCTGCCTTCAATCCTGCAGCCGAGGGGCTGGTCAGATCATCTTTCTTCAGGTCTGTCTCAGGCTTTGGCTCTTTATGAAGTGAGGGATCTGGCCCCACGGGAGCAGCTTCTTTGGGAGTCTCCGTGTGCTCAGGTTCCCTCAGTCTGTACAGGCTCCTCCTGGCCCGGCACCGCAGGTCGGCCCGGGAGCGTTTCCGGAAGCGCCCGTCCCTCTGGCGCGTGGCCGGCCCGCGGGGCAGCCTTGCTTCTCCTTTAACAGACAGCTCTGTCCTGTTCTCAGCGTCCTCCTGCACTGAATTCTGCGCCTGGGATTCTTCCTGGGTCAAGCCCAACCTGTAAGGCAAACACAGAAGCCAGCTAAAAGCTAAAGCTCACCCCAATTTGAGTGCTACTGAATACTGCCAACACAGGCCGAGAGTCATCAAAGCCTCATTAACTCATTCTGCAAGGGAAGAACACACACATTCCACACTTCACCCCAATTTGAGTGCTACTGAATACTGCCAACACAGGCCGAGAGTCATCAAAGCCTCATTAACTCATTCTGCAAGGGGAGAACCCACACATTCCACATTGCTATCACATGGAATGAGA
This sequence comes from Onychostruthus taczanowskii, assembly GCF_017590055.1. NCBI lineage: Eukaryota > Metazoa > Chordata > Aves > Passeriformes > Passeridae > Onychostruthus > Onychostruthus taczanowskii. Next base: position 1,132,721 of record NW_024498418.1, on the reverse strand, counting down.
AAAAAAAACCCCAAAAATTTGTGATGGAAAATACCATCCACTTTTCTTGGAAACAGAAGAGATGGGCTACAAAATTCTGCTGAACCCAGCCAATTCCACCAAGGATTTTCCCAGAACAACAGGTGGAACAATTCACCCCACAACCCGTGTTTTTCACAGAGTTTAGACTGCATCTGCTCAGGTAAACAGAAACACACTCTGCCACCTGCATAAACATGGATAAAGCAGGATAGACATGGTAAAATTTCTCACTTTTGCCCATAGTAGTCCTCAAAAAACTTCTCTTTCCATTGCTCCACTCTCTTTTCCTTCTCCATCTCCTGCCGGATTCGAACTTGCATCTCGTGGGTGAATTCACCTACGTGGAAGCAAGAGACTGGAATTCAGCTCCAAACAAAACTCATTCTGCAAATGCAACCTAATGTTTGAACTGTACAGCAGTTAAATATATGAAAGACAGACGTGCTGTTAACACCCTGCTCCCCATCCCACTCCAGATCCCCATGCTGCCTATGGCTCCAGGAAAAATCATGTTTTAACAGACAGGCCACCTTTTAAGGAAAAATAAGTCTGGCACTACTTTACACCTTTAGCACTTAATGCTGAAGGTCCCATGGTACCAAAAGAAATCGTATCTTTGATTTTAAACAAAAAAAAGAAAAAGTTGAGGGCAACATGCAGCAAAGCTGTACTAAGTTCCCACTCATTAACTGCAAAAGAAAACCAAAAATCCTACAAAATGAGCAGCTATTCCCCAGGCACTCAGGAAAGCAAAGCCACTCACCATCAGCGAGCCGCTCCCTCCAGCTCTGGGCAGCGTGGGTGAAGAACTCGTTGTTCAGAGCGCTGCCACTGAGGCGCATCAGCCCGTCAGCCCCCACCTAGCAGGACAGACCCAGGACAAACAGAACACATCTGCTCCAGCTGTTCCACACTGAAGAGGCAATCAGGGAAGGGGAAACACCTCAGTGCTCATACCTGTCTATCGACTTCAGGCAGGAGGTAAAGCAGCTGCTGCTGGAAGTGTGATGGAAGCGCGTTAAAGGTCCTGGAGTTGATCAGCGCTCGCAGGTTTGTGTTGACAAGGATGGAGCCTGGGGTTTCAAAGTCAATATCCTCACCCCTGTTACGTTTCATTTGTCCTGGAGTTTAAGGACAGGCAAATAAAATTAATGTTGTTGTACAGAAGTATTTCAGCATTATGGGCTGAAATTTATGTCAAACTGCAATAACACATGGAGCAAGAGAGATGATAAAGACTGCAGTATTCAGTGAAGAATGACTCTCCAGTGCAGTAATTAACAAACACACATCTGGAATTCTGACACGAGGTCACAGTTTTGACATATTCAGGTACCATTCTCAATGCTGCTCTTCAGACCAGGCAAACTTTTAAACAATTCTATCACTAACACTCGAAAGTGGAAAGCCTGGCCTGTGACCTCATGTCACCAAATGCCTCCTGCTGCTCTTTTCTCAGATACATGTGGACTTCACCATCACCAATTATTCTTCTGCCTTTGCCCAGGAGCACGTACCAGCCGTGGGCTTTCGGATGCCCCTCAGCAGCTGTGGAGGATCCCTGTTAATCTCTGTCCTACTGCGCAGGCTGGTTTTGCACAGGGCCAAGGAGCTGCTGCTGCTGCTGGATGTGCTGCTGCTCTCCCCATCAGCGTGCCTTCCTGTGAAGCCTAAATGCAAAACAACATCATAAAAATATGCAAAGAACAGTCAAAGACCAACTGGGAGAGTGGTTTATCACACAGGAATTCTCTGTTACTACTCAATCTGCTATTACAGGGTATTGCCAGGTACCAACTATTTTGAGTAAGTTAAACACACACACAACTCTGCAGTCTCACTCTTTCTCAGCAGGTGTTACAGAAATACAGGCAAGCACTGATGACTGGGGACTGTCTGAGAGATCTGTGAGGTCATTAGGACCCCCCAAAGCCATGCTCACCTGAGGCAGACTCCATGTGTGCCCCGTTTACTTTCAGTGGGGTTAACACCACCCGTGGCAGCATCACACCTGTCTTTTTCTTCTGTTTGGTTGTCTGCAGACCAGAGAGAAACCAAAAACAAAACAAAGGAATGAAGGCATTACGGAAGAGTATAGTAATCTTCTAAGCAGCATGTTCCTCAGTTAAAGAGCTGCCTGGCTCCTCCTAGCTGAATCTTCAGGCAACACTACATTTAGGACTAGCAGAGAATTCAAAATTGTCTTCCCATACATGATCCCTCACCATTCTGCCACTTCTTGCCCAAGAAGACAGACCCATAACTATCTCTGAGGCACTTATGCACAAATAGTCCCTGTCATACCCCCCCAATAGTAATGAAAGCTCCCCTTGAGAGGCTTCATCCTTCCCATGAGTCCCACTTTTTCCTACCTGGGAAGCAGTTCTGTAGCTCTCCCTGGTAGCAGGTCCCTTGCTCTGAGATTCAGTGGAACACGAGGCGTTAGAAGAAGTTTCATCAAGAGACACTGAAAGAGATGAGCTCTCAGTCAGACACAGAAGTAGGTCCTGGAGATTAAGGTTAATGTCACCAGACACTTACCATCGTTGTCACCACTCACAGTGCTGGCTTCGTTGGACCCACAGCTTTCTGCATCTGCTGTGTCCTCCAGCTCCTCCCCTTCTGGCACTGACAGGTTCCGGGACCACTGCAAGGCATCTTTCTAGAGGGGGAACAGAACTGGGGTGGCTGCAGCCCTCCCTCCCTCCCAAATCTACACCAATGGGATCAGACAGTTAACAGGATATACTTTAACCTTCAATTTTCTTCCTATTTTAATCCTTGATGCAGAAAGGTATTTTAAAGTATATCTGGGCTCATAGTGTTCCTATTTTAATCCTTGATGCAGAAAGGTAAAGTATATTTGGGCTCATAGCAGAACAGAAGTCACCTAAACTAAGTGTACTTCATAGCCCCTTCCTAGACAAGTAAATATCCAAAATACCAGGTTAATAATAATTAATTTTTTAGACATGTTCATAATATGTCGTAATTTTCTGTAAGTAATGACTTCCTATTAAAGAGGAGCATCTCACTATGAGAACAAGTAACATCAGAGCGGCCAAACACTAAGACAGCAAGCTTAGGAGATGTATTTCCTACTTGTACAATAAAAGCCATTTCAATGCCACCTATTTTCAGCAAAATGTGTCAATTCAACAGGATTTTCTAACAGCAGAAAAAAGATGGAAATGAAATAGCTGAGATCTACCAAGTTGATATTTATCACAGAATCCAACAGTACAAAACAATGCAAAAGAAAACCTCAGGAACAGAAACACTTTCAATATTTAATATTACTGGAACAATAAACTAAAAATAAAAAAGCATTCCAGAGAGATTTTAAGATCTGAGGAAAATACTGATGTAAAATAACACAGAATGCAGTGGATCACAGAACAAGCAGCCAGAAGAATGAATATACATTTTCCTATCAAGATTTTACTTGTCACTACAAGCTCTTGGACCAATTCCTTGGTTGGCTGTTTTCCCTTGTGGCTGGCAGCAAGGGAGTGCACAGATCTGTTCTGATGAACAGCCACCTAAGCTGGACACCAGGTACTGCAGTAAGAGGATTCAAGAAATAACAGCTGAGGTTTTTTTAAAGACATTTATCACAGATGGCTGAATACAGTTGAAAGGTACAAGCTCCAAGGAAATCATGAATTCCAGACCCTCTCTCACATGATGATCTCACTGCTCATGATGCTCAGTGACAGGGTAACACTCAGCCCTGCACAAGGAGCAGAACCCACCCCTGAGCCCTCAGCTGGGAGCAGAGCTCAGCATTTACCTTGAGTGTGAAAAGGCTGATGCGTCCAGGCAGTTTGTAGAAGAGCCCATCCCCTCCCCGGGAATTGGAGTGGAGCATGGCGTTGAGGCAGGCCAGGGGAGATGTGCCACTGCAACACAGACAGAGAAAGGAGAGAGTTTAGGAAACAGATCACCATGAAAACAGCCTGAAAGATCTGGTTAAATGGGCATCCTTTAGCTGATGAGGGGAACAGAGGTGATGCTATTAACTTTATGGGACAGGCACTTCAGTCAGAACAGTGTCACTGGTTTCATTCTGACCTGTACATCAGCCTTGCACATCACAGCAAACAGTAAATGTGACACCAATTTTAAAGCCATCCTCGTCTGTTTTTAGACATTTCTAACTTTTATTACCTGTTTCCTCCCCTCCTCTCCTGGAATCCTTCAGTGCTGCACTGATTTTACAAAACCCCCAGATTTATTCAGCAGTAGAAAGATGAAACAAACTGTAGAGACACATGTTACTGGAATGTCTCCCTGGTATGTCACTAATCAAACTACTAGAGCAGAGCTCAATACAAAGGCTCTGATGCCCTCATTTGTTAATTCCTAAAAAACTCCCTGGTTAAAGCCCCATCCTACACTCACACTGTGCCACATAATGTGGTGTTTTCCAGTAAGTCCCACATGTACGAGCAGAAAGTTGTCTGGAAGACACATTACAGCACTACCGACTGCATTCCCACTAAAAGTGAAACTGAAAATTGGACTGAGATAAAACATTTCAACGAAAACCATTGTCAAATTGAAAACATAGAATTTCTGTTTCCACCCTGTATGTGCTTGGGTTTTGGACATTTCTTCATATACCACGGCAACAGGCAAAGTTACCCTGTATCACTTTCAGATCATGTGAACAAAATTTCCAGCCTTCTGTCCTGTTAGACAGTGTTTTCCCCTCTGTGTTTACCAGACACTCCAAGCACAGCCACCAGCCACAGAGCTCTCTTAAAACAGCAAACTAAGTAATTTTCCCCAAAACAAGAAAAAAACCAAGCAGTTAAAACCCTACCAGGAGCTCAACTCAGCATGGTACTGGCTCATGGGAATGTCAATGCCTGGTATGGAACACAGCCCTCCCAGCAGAGCAGCGTGACCCCCCAACCAGGGAGCCCCACCTCAGAATTGATTCAGAAGGAAAAACATCTCAAGGCACTGAGCTATTTCCTTCAGGAAATGGAGTTTCAGGAAGAGCTTCTATACAAGCACCAGCAAAGCCCTCTGCACAGTCAGCCAGGCAGGCTCACTGCCTTTATTCTGCAAACAATCACGCTCTGAAGAAAACAGTCTTTTCTTAAAGCACAGAATTAATGACCAGGGAAGGAAAAGCAGATATCCCAAGGGAAACTATCGACCTTTAAAGGAATGAGTTAGGTTTGTGGGATTTAACATGACACATGCTCTGAAGTCTGGTCTTTACTTACACAGTGTGACAGGTCACTTGTAAAAACTGGGAAAGCACAGGATAATTTATGTGTGTGAAGAGCCCTGCTATTATCTTTGGCAGGGGACAGCCTGTGCAGAGATCTTCAACTGCCTGCTTAGGTAACAGGACTTATATGAGAGAGTTGTAGAAGATTGATTAAAGCAAAGCCCCTCTTATGAAGATCCTCATTAAAATCTGTCTGAATTCTACTGAAACCACAGCCCATATCCGAACCAGAGAAGATCTCAGAGAGCATCACAGAATCACAGAACAGTTTGGGTTGGAAGGGACCTTAAAGACCATCTTGTTCCAAATCTCCTGCCATGGGCAGGGACACCTTTCACCAGACCAGGTGGCTCCAAGCTCTGTCCAGCCTGGCCTCAGAGACTTCCAAGGCTGGAGTAGCCCCAGCTTCTCTGGGCAGCCTGTGCCAGGACCTCACCACCCTCACAGGGAAGAATTTCTTCCTAATACCCAATCTAAATCTACCCTCCTTCACCTGAAGTCCATTGCCCCTTGTCCTACCACTACATGCCCCTGTGAAAAATCCCTCCCCAGCCTTCTTGTAAGCCCATGGAAGGTGAGTGTTCCAACAGTTCCAAATCTGATGCAGCAGCACACACCAGCCTCATGTCTCTCCAAACAACAGCAGGTCCCACACCCAACACCTCTGTACACGTCACTGATTTTCACTATTCAAAACCCCAGCTGCTTCCTGATTTCACACAAACAAGGAGCAGAAACAAGCTAACACTTAGGTCCCAGAAGAAATCAGTTTACCTTCTGTAGTTGGGTAAAATACAGGTTCAGGAAATGCAAACACCACAGTGAAAAACAGTCCACAGAAACAAAGGGAGGCAGAAGCAAGACTAGAAACAGTCCTTGCATCTGGATTTGTCAGAAGTCCATCCCTGGACAGCAGCTTTTCGTGTCTCTGGTAGTCAAATTTCTTTTTTTTTTTATGCCAGGCAGCAGTAACTGAGGCATTTGGACTATCACAGTTACCCACTTTCTTTGAGCTGCAAGACACTCTGTATTTCTACTACTGTCATGGAAACAGATGGAAACTCACAGGAACTTAACCAAGGAAAGCAGTCTCCCACTTCTGCCCTTTTCAAGGCTTTGTATCAGGTTCTTTTCCACATGAAATCCACTCTGAGATGGACATGTCCTCCTGCAATGTGTCAAGAGCCACAACCCTGTGATGTGAACTGTGCTCTCCTGGTGCTCAAGAATCTGAGCACAAGCCAGTGACATAGAGAAGACTGTCTCTTCTAAAACATAATGTCTGCTCTAGAAATGAAGCATCAGAGGAGATAAACTGTTCTCAAACTCAAGTCACAATAGCACAAACTGCTGGGAGCTACTTATGTGAGAACCATGGGAGTGAGTGGTAAGTACAGCACAATGCAGGAGCCTGATCTGCAAGAGGCATTTACTTCACAATAGATGGAGGAAGGGACTCTGTATATTATCTAAAAATCCAAGAACATCTTCCAGTTATTATCAGTGAAAAAGAATCCCTCACAATCTGTATATAAATGTCTGTACTGTCATCTGAAATTACCAGGCTGAAAAGAGAAAAAGGGAAGCAAAGTGGGCTGGGGATGAGGCAGAACTGTATGAAGCAACACCAGCCTTCATACACTGCCTCCCCCATGCTGCACAGTGGTTTAGACAAAATCATCAATACTAACCTCATTTCCTTTAGACCTTCAGCCTCTATGACCTGCAGAATCTGTTTTGGGGTCATAGGAGCATCTGAGTAATTTTCCAGCACCTGAAAAGACAGAAAGACCAAGTGTCATTACAGAATTGCCTTCTGCATTCCCAGAACTACTCCATCAGCTGTGGCCCCGACCCAATAATGTGCCCCCTCAAACTTGATTCACCTGCAAAGACACAGTAAAATTTCAGGCTACCTCAAGATCCTGGTGAACATGTATCAAAGCCACAAAAGACTTCACCTTCATCTCTTCCCCAACTAATTGAAATACAAACATGGAGGAGAAAAAGCAGCAGAATTTGGCCTTGACCCCACCCAATGGAAGCTTTACCAGACTTCACTATACAATAGATGGAGCTGCTGCCACATAAGCCTTCCAAACTGAACAGTGGTGACCCGTAACCATGTAAACCCTTTTCCTACCTCTCCACAAAGCATCCAGTGGTTTTTTGTCACTAAAAGTATTGCTGTGCAGCTATACAATCCAATACTGTACCTTCCTCAGATTACTGCATTCATTTCATCTTCACTCCATCCCAGGAAGGGAACCACAAGTTTAGAGTCAGAATTCATGTCAGAGAAGGACAGAATTCAGAAAAGGACAAAAAATGGGAAAAAAAAATTGCCTAGAGACACTAAAAAGACTTAAGAGTGCTTCCCTTTGACATAAAATGAAGAAAATCAGATATTAAAAGGCAACACAATAAATAACAACTCATCCTTTCATATATCATAACAAGAATAGAATTGTCACTTATATACAAAGTAAAGAGGTTATTACTCTATTTTTTTTTAAGCCTGTGGAACTTACTGCTCCGAAATGTCTACAAGCAAAAACTCAAGGATTCAAAGAGAGGACCGGACATTTCTGTGGATAAGAAGATTATCCACATAAACAGGAAACAATGAGCAAAAATAAGCTGCAGTAGATGTAAACCACTCAGTTTCTTCGGGAGCAGATTACCCCACAGCTGCCGACCACGCGCCGGCTCCTGCGCCTTGCCGGCAGCAGACAGTGCTGCTCTTGGAATGCAAAGGCACCCAGCTCCACAGACCCGGGGCCACGAGCAAAAAGAGCCTGGGACAGGCACAGGCCATGGCCTGGAACAGGCATGGAAAGCAGCAACAGGAATTCATTCAGGAACTTTTTCATAACCACGGTCTAAATTCCCCCAGCGTCACGGCCACACGGTGCACAGCCCCGGTGTCACCTGTCCCCACGCTTTAGGAGTCAGCAACACGGCGCTGTCTCTGTCTGACTCGTGTGGGAAGCCAGAGGAAGGACACAGACGCCCCATTTCTACCAGTAACATCTAGAAGTGAGTCACTGCAGCAGCCACGCCAATGGGACACGAGCAAAATCACCCCAAAGCTGTGCAGGCCAACGTTTGCACCTCAGACCATCTCCGCCCTCCACAAGTAATGAAAAACCCAAGTGCAGTTCTGCACTTCAGCTGTAGGTTGTGATATGGCTGGGCTGGATGGGGCTTGGAGCAGCCTGGACTAGTGGAAGCTGTCCCTGACTGTGGCAGGAGGGTGGAACAAGATGATCTTTAAAGGTCCTTCCAATCTAAACCTTGACTCTACAAATGGAATTTCTGTAATCATATGCACCCAACAGGTATTCTGCAGATGCTTGAAGCTCACAAGCTTCTGAGAATGAGATAAGAACCTCATGGGGAAGAGAATTAGAAAACTGACTTGAGTTAAAACCCAATGAAAACACAAAGAGTAAGAACCTCATGGGGAAGAGAATTAGAAAACTGACTTAAAACCCAATGAAAACACAAAGAGCGTAAAGAAAAACCAAAACAAGTGATGAGCCATATTCAGAGAGAATAAACTAATTAAATTCCATACAGCTCCATCACACTTTTTTTTCCCTCCACAGGTTACAAGGTCTCCATGCCTCCCTCCTGAGCTGTCACCCCATCACTCAAAGGCTGCAGACAGCTGACACGGGGAAACTCGTTGCTCCCGAGCCCAGCGAGATCTGCAAAATACAACACGTCTGTTCCAAAAAATCAGGGAATTATTCAAACCTCTCTCCAGTGACAGACACAGCAAGTGAAGTATGTGGCCTAAAACTGAGCACAAAGGAGCATTTACATACGGATAAAAGAATCTATGCTCAGGGGAACAATTTCCAATCAAGAGCTGTATTAAGTATACAGAGCACTTAATGGAAGAACTGGAGGAGAGGATCCTGCAAGCTTCAGACACCAAATCCCAGTCTCCAGCACTGCCCCTTCTATCCCTCCCCAGCCTGACACTCCCAGCACCACATCAGCCCTCCACCCAGAGCTACAACTTCAACACTGGCTATTCTTTACCCCCAAAACAGAATTTTCCCCCCTCCACTATTCACAGCAGTGGTAGCTGAGGGTTCCTGTGCCCCTAATTATGGAAGTTTACATGACTTTCCCAATTTACTGGTCATCTAGCTCTGACAGCACTTGTGGGATCCTGCCATGGCTTTGGGCATCCAGATGAACCTTTAAAGTTTATTTTATGGAACGTGCAGAGTTTTAGCTCTGTAGGAGGAGCAACACTGAAGAACATTTTTGCCTGTGATTCTCAGAAACGTTGCGCAGAATACAAAATACACCAGCACACGTCAGAGAGGGAAATTAAAAGCATTTTGACAGGGAGCATGTGTAAGCCTAGTGTGAAATAAAGATCTATTTTTAGTGGATTTACAATCAGTCCTGCAAGCTGGAAGTGCAGCTACGCAACTGTAGGTCTCTTTAAGTGGATAATCTAGTATGAGATCGTGCTATTTCTGGTTCATCAATGGCTCTAAGATGCTGCTGAGGCTTAGACATCTCAGGCACCCACTGTGCCCGACGTCCTGGCCAGAAGACAGGTGAGAGGAACTGTGTGAAGAAATGCCTTCCCCACCACACAAGGGTGATGAGGTGCATTAGGTGACTGCTTTAGACTTACAGTCTCATGTGCTGCTTTGGGCATCCTATAAATTCTGATTTTTTTTTTTTACCTGTCAGAGCTCAGGATGTTTGAATGAGCTGACTTTGTGCAAGGTCACATAGCACAGCCTCTGCCCCCAAGGGTCACCTGTCAGAAAAGCATCCCTGCCATCTGCAGTGACACACCTGGTTCAAAGAACCTGGATCCTAAGAAGAAATGCAGGATGGAGAATGAGACCACCAGGCTCCTGCTGTGAAGTTCCACAGTAGCTGCCTTATGCTCTTCTCCAGTTTTTCAAGCAAAGCCACATGGGTCTAAAATATTATAATTTACACACAAAAGATGATGCAAGTTGCTGGAAGTCAGATGCTTGTCTGATTAGGTTTTCTCCTGGCAAGCAGTAAGAAAACACTCCAATAGCCAAAAAAATCTTACTCAGAAGCACCAAGAGTTATCCTGAACATCCTCAGTACAAAACATGAGCCTCATTGGACTCACCCACACTGTTCCTTCTGAATGTTTACATGCTTCGATGTATAACCTGGGCTAGCAAACCAAAACAAACACAAGAGAAAAAACAAGGAAACAAACCACCCTCAAGCCCCATAAATCCACTTCGGCAGAAGTCCAGGGGCTACACAGAGGGAACACAAGTATCCTCACAAGCTGTACACCACTGACAGGGCTGTGGGGAGGAACGGCAGGATCCATTCACATAGTAGCTGGATCATCCCTCACTCCATGCCTGGCACTGCTGTACCTGTGTCACTGGGTCACCAGGAGAGAGCCAGCTCCTTCCACCCAATGCCAGCCAGCCTAAACACCTCGGCAGGCAGCCCTTAAATCAAACCTCTGACTAGCTCCCTGAGAGACACTGAAGTTATTTATATTTTTTAGATTTACTACTTCATAACGGAGGTTCAAGACAGATCCAGCTCAAAGCCTTCACAGATGGAAGCCACCTTCCTCCCAGTGCATCGGTGCAATGACAGTGGCATTGCCACAGACACCGCCAGAGCAGAGCTGGGTTTGCACCTTGAATCCTTCCACAAGGAGATTCTTTAAGACAAAAGGACTGAGACATCTCAATGGCCACGTCTCCTAAACCCAAAAGTGACCAAATACGGGCTGATTCAGGGATGTTCAGCCCAGCTGCTGCTACAGCAGCCCGGCGCACTCCACCGGCCCCCGGGCGCTGCCGGTGCTCAGAAGGACCCCGCACCCTCGGTAATTAAACCACAAACTTCTGACAGCGGCCGTGCCCTCTCCGGAGGCTCCGGTTCCTCCCACGGAGCTTTAAAATCATCTGAAAGGAAGAAAATGAGCGGAACCGTCCCCGCAGCCCTGCCCGGCACGGAACGGCTGCGGGACGGCGGCACCCCCGGGCCCCGCCGCAGCCCCGCCCGGCGGGAGGCGGCGGAGGCCGCTGGGACCCCCGGCGGGGGCAGCTCGCCGCGGAGGGCCGGGGGCCGCGCTCGCACCGCCCCGGGGCGCATCTCCTTCGCACCGGGCTGAGGAAGAAAAACAACCGTGCAGGAGAGCCCGGCCACAGCGGCCGCTGGGGGAACCGCGGGAAGCCGCGGGACCGGGCGGGGAACCGGCAACACCGCCCGCGCCCTCCAGGCGGACCCGGCCCCCGCTTTCGCCCCCTCAGAAGCGATGGCGGCGCCGCCGGCCCCGTTACTCGGGGAGGGGCCGGACGCGGCGGGGAGGCCCTGAGGCACGGCGGAGCCCCCGCGCCCCCTCCCTGGACGCCCCCCCGGCCTCACCAGGCGGGCGGCCTCGGCCCACGTGCGCTCCTTCTTCCTCCTCTGCTTCATCTCGGGCGGGGCGCGAGGCGGGGGCGACTCCGGGCGCTACGGGAGACGGCGGCGGCGGCGGCGACTCGGGCCCGGCATAACAACGGGGTCAAAGGGCCGGGAGCGGGGCGGGGCGGCGGGGCCCGGCGACGGTGGCCGCGGCGGGACACGGAGGGACCGGAGGGGAGGGACCGGAGGGGCGGGCCTGGGGCTGGTTTGAAGGAAAACAAACCGCAAGGACCACCGGGAGTTGTAGTTTTCTTGCGCGAGCCCAGCGCAGCACCGCTGTAGCACGCGGACTACAAGTCCCGGCGGCCGCCGCGCTGCATGGCGGGAGAGGCCGCTGCCGCCGCATGGCCGCGGCGGGGAAGTGGCGCCGCCCGGGCCGGGGGCGGCTGCGGGACCGAGCTGGAGCTGAGGGCTCGAGGCTGAGCCCCCGCGGCCGAGGGCTGCGGCGATTGGTGTTCCAACATCCCGGTTAGCACAGAATCAGCTAGGCTGGAAAAGACCTCTGAGATCAGCGAGTCCAACCTATGACCCGACAGCACCATGGCCACCAGAGCAGGGCGCTGAGCGCCACGTCCCGTCTTTCCTTAAACACCGCCAGGACGGCGACTCCACCGCCTCCCTGGGCAGCACCTTCCAACACCTCACGGCCCTTTCTCTCAAGAAATTCTTCCTGATGTCCAAACTAAACGTCCCCTGGCACTGTTTAACGCTGTCACCGATTGGCAGAAGAGCCCGACTCCCATCTGGCTACAGCCTCCTTTCACGGAGGTGGAGAGGGTGGAAAGGGCACCTGGAGCCTCCTTCTGCAGGGTGAACACCCCCGGCTCCTCCACAGCACATGTGCTGCAGGCTCTTCCCCACCTTCGTTTCCCTCCTCTGGACATCGTGGTTATACTCCGAGGCTCCTTCTCCCCATGGTGCCAATAAAAGACTGGTTTAAATCAGCACCACCCATTGCAGGAGCCCACCCTGGACTGGGATTCTGGCAGGGTTCCACCAGCACTTCTGGTTCCCAAAGTGCCACATGCAGGCATCAGCACCTTCTACTCATATATATATAGATATATTTTTTTTTTTTAATACACATACACATTATAATACTCATTGCAGTTCTACTCATATTTATATTTTTCCGCTTACTTTGCACAGACTTTTTTTTAATGAAAGAAAAATAACAGGAAGCATTGTAAACATGAAGTAACTGAGCCCTGCCCCAAATTAACAATGAAAAACACACGTTTGGATAGATGCAATAAATCTTATTGACTTTATTACACATTTTATTTTCGGATCACTTTACATTCCTAGACAAAAGAGATGATACAAATAAATATAAGCTGTAAAACTATGGACAGAACTATGGACAGGTTCTTTTTCTACAGATCACCTACGAGAAGGCGGAGGTGGGCGTATCTCCAAGGAGCTGAGAGTTGCCATCGACAGCTGTGCCCATAGAAGGATCCTGGGTCACCTCTTCAAAAAGAAAGGGGGCTGGAGAAGGCAGTAAGCACCTGGATCCCAGCGACTCAACCCCCACTGCACAGTGCAGCAGGCACACCAGCGTTCTCATTTCAGTTCCATCTCTGTAGCTAATTATGGCTTTTGCAGGTTCTCTTTTCCAGTCTGTGTTTGAACACAGCAAGAACAGACCCCCAGGAATTCCACTCAGCTGTTTAAAGGCTGGTGCACACTGCCCAGCACGGACAGGAGAGAGGTCCAGGTACACAGGTGCTTCACTGAAACTCCAGCGAGGGCAGCCTGACACCCCAGACTGACTGAGCACTGCCTGCTCTGATCTGGAAAAGGCACCGGCGCAGCCCCAGGTGCTCTGGCAGAGGTATGTGTTTTAGAAGATTCAAGCAGCATGCAAATATTTTTAAAAAGGCGCTAGACCTAAGTTAAGGATTTTAGAAAGTGCTTTAATTCCTATGCTTCAGTGTCTGGTGACTCCTGCTCCATGCCACTTTTTTTAAAAAAAGATCCCATTATACAGATCAGAGCAAAGACAATTATGTTGAATGTTAAACATTCCTATGAAGAAAAGGTGATGGTGCAAGGCTGTCCCAGGGCCTCTTCCAGGAGTCCAGCTGGATTTCCTGCCTTTGGTTAACCAGCAGGAAGCCCAGATGGTTCAGATAACACCAAAGAAGGGCAAACTCGGCAGGAATGTTTTTTAAAAGCTTCAACCCAGAGCTCAGTATGTTTTGTACAGCTTAAGACAATGTATCTTAACATCAGTGCCACTGAGCATCTGGTGAGGGTTAAGTCCTTTGGAATCCAAAGGCTTCTGTAACAGGCCGAGATTGCCCAGGAATACACCGACCAAATCTCCACCAAGCCCCAATTTACATACAATGACTAAATATGCAGATTTATTCTTTCCACTCTACTGAGTTTCTTTCACCTTGCTAATGAATTTCTACAGAGTTAAAAGCAGAGCCTTTCTGACACTGGCTCATCAACATGAAAACAGGTTTGCACTGCAGAGCTCCTGGTACCAGCCCTGCCACGAAGGCAGTTTCCAGCATATGAATTTAATACAGAATAGAATTCCCTATGGGATAGTAGCAACTGAGGAAAATGTGTACATGTGCAGACACAGATGTGCCTGTGTATGCATTACTCACATAAAACATGTGTACATAGGCATGTACATACACGTGCTTATATATTGTGCTGCTGTTTCAGGGTTTTAAACCTCCACCCCCAATTTAACTTCAATTCTCTGAGCACTTAAACCATACAATCATCTTTTAAAATGTCCTAGTACAGAAGATTATGTGCTGGAGAGAAAGAAGGAAGAGAGGGAAGAGAAGGTGATGTTATACTATGCAACAAAAGCTAGTTAAAAAGCTCTCTGGATATAAACAGTGCTTTGTGAAAACAAAGATGATGCTGGGTTTCCATGTTCAGGTTGAAAGAAATTGGTCATGTGCCTGCTCTCTGTTATAAGCAAATCCCTCCTTCCTCCACCAAAACTATTATATATATGTATGTGTGCATAAATGTGTGTACATATATTAACCTGGTGGCCCAGGAAAGCAGTCTGTGGAATGCAGCAGCCAAGTTGGTGTTTAGGGGGCCCACCTGGCTCACCTGGGCACCGTGCCTGCAGGATGCACAGGCGAGCTGTGCTGAGCACTCCATTCCTCCTGCTCAGGGGGTCAGCAGAAAGGAGTTCTCCAGCCTGGATGAAGTCACTCTGTGGACACTTAACGAGCACAAGGCAGAGTCCACACATCAGAGCATGTCTACAACCAGGCAGGTCCTCACACACTCACACATGTCAGTCTGGAGGGAGTCATCAGTGAGGGAAAACAGGTAAAAATGTTCACAGGATGACAGCCAAGAGCAACCAGAAAAAGTAACATCCCAAGTCTCAATATACAGTGAACTAAAACTTACAAATGAGCTGTGGGACACTAGACAGGGACACCTTACTCTGTCCTTAGTGTGGAGTTCCACCTCCTTCTACCCTGCTACACGAGGCTGCTTTAGTCATAGGGCAGCTTTGCAATGAGACTGTCGAAAGCAGGAGTTCTCCCTCCCTTGTTTTCAAAGAAAAACCCCTGGAATTAACACCAGCTTCCACCACCAGCCTCAGTTAGGTTGGATTCACTCCCAGCAGGCTCTGAGTGAGCTGGGAGGTGCAGAGAGAAAGCTGCTTAACATGGAACAGGTGAGGCACGAGAGGCACTGAATGCTAAACCTCCTCAGACACCAAGGGAAGGAACCAAACTCCCAGGAGTGCACTCAAAGGCAGCTCCAAGCTCCTGTGCTCTGCCCAGCTGAGAGTCTGAGCCTGGCAGGGAGAGCTCTGAGCTAGTGCTACGTTTTCCATCAGCAGTGGGAGGCATGAGAAAAATGGCCACATGCCATTAGAGATATCACATGGACACTGGTTTTAAATGCCAGGGGTAAAGATGAAGGCAAGAGAGAGGAGGAAAGCTGTGGAGCTGACATGGCATGCAGAGGTGTTCCTTGACAAGGTGGCTCCTGTTGGTAGGGGTGAGGTCTGTAGGTCAGCTTAGAGGAGCTCTCACTTACACCTGTAAACAAAGAAAGGACTTCAGATTCTACTGCTTCCTTTCTAGAGACCACAGAGTTGTTTTTTTGAGACCCTTTTCTGGCCTACAGCCCTCTGGGGAGGCACAGCTGTGTGGTGGTGAGGACACGCTGGCCACTGCCATCCTGCCTGTTCAGACCAGTGCCTGAACCCCAGGTGGTGACGCCAGTCTCTCAAGCAGGAGGAGAAAGAACCATGAACCTTGTCAAGTTTGAACAGATCCTCTGCTTTTTAGCCTCTTTTGGCTCTCACTGTGGAGCTGCAGAGTGGTGGTCCTGTTGAGATGACTTCCAGCTCTGTCTTCTCAGTGCCCAACAGCCAAAAAGCGCCGTGCAGCGGAAGGGCTGGTGCAGGAGGAGGACGGTGACGCTGTGAGGTGATCCCCATGCTTCCCATTGCTCCTAACACACTGTAACGTACCTCATGCATTTTTGATTTCCTAACTAAAATCCATTTCCCACAGAGGCCAAATGCTGAATTGCAAGCACGGATCTTCCCATGGCTCAGTGCCCCTGGACTGGCCCGAGTCAGTTAAACAGCAACAAGGCCATCTCCAGGGAAAGGGGCTGGAGGCTGGCCAGGAGCTCTCTCTGCAGGTTTGTCCTTGTCTCTGCTCCCAGAAGGTAAAGGCTGTTCCCTCCCTGGAGAGGCATTGCTGGTTTTATTTTGGAACCAGCCCTCGTGACTGTGGGTAGAGCTGAGAAGTGGGGGTGCCTGATCCTGATGCGGATCCCACCGATTTCCTTCCAGTTTTCGGTCTGAAGAAGCAAAAATGAAAATATAAACAAGAAAAGCTCTAACAATGTCACCTCTTACTTTCCAAAATGAGTCTGCAAAAAGCTGATTTTTTAAAACTGGAGTTATTCTCTAATAAACAGTTTCAGCTTTTTCTTCTGTCCTATGTCCTACACCCTGAAAGAAGGTTGTGGCGAGGCAGGGGTTGGCCTCTTCTCCCAGTTAGCAAGCAACAGGCCAAGGTGAAACAGCCTCAAGTTCTACAAAGGGAGGTTGAGGCTGGGTATTAGGAAAAATTTCTTCACTGCAAGAGTGCTTGAGCCCAGGCACGGGCTGCTCAGGGCAGGCTGGAATCTCCATCCCCTGCAGTGTTCAAAAAATGAGTACATGTGGCACTTCAAGATAAGGTCTAGCAGCATGGTGGGATTGAGTTGGAGGTTGGACTCAAATCTTAAATTAATGATTCTATGTTCGTTTTTCTCTCTGCTTTACTATGAAGCTCAGCTTCCCCTCACTGAAGAGAAGTGCTGAGCGACAGCAACTGCACTTGCACCTCTCCCGTGGGCCAGTCTGCTCAGGGAAAGTCCAACTCACCTGGGTTTTGATTTTTTATTTGAAGAGCTCTCAAAAGTTGAGGCATCCACTTGAATCTCATCTTCATCCTGCAGAGCTGCTTCCAGAGCTGCCTGAACCTTGGGAGCGATGGCTGGACCCTCATAGTTCCTCGTTGTCCGGCTGGGCACGTCCATTTCCAGTAACACGATGTTCTCTGCCTGAGACAGGAAAAGCAGAATCAAAGTCTCCATGTTTTCACACAAACTGTTACTTTGCCCTCCAGAAACTTAATCTGAAGTACTTTATAAATGTATGCAGGACACTACAAATTTACATCTCAAAGGAGAACGCACAATCCCCTCTGGAATTCACATTCCCCTGATCACAGGGTGAAGAGGCAAAGGTTCAACCACATCTGGGCTTACCCTGTACCGAGCAGCTGTGTGATTCATCATGGACGTCCTGGCGTGTTGGCTCAGGGGCCTTTTGTACCCCACAGCAGATACTGGTCTTTTCATCATCTGCTGGTTACTAGAGAAAAACACACTCAGGCTGTTATACCCTAAAACCAAAAGCTCCTCTTGGAGTTTATGAGCTACAACATCTGCAAATTCCATGCAGAAATCTGTTTCAACACAGCAGAAACCACCCAGGCTGCATTTGTAGCAGAAATATGATAGGAATGCACTGCTGTTTTAAGAGTGAATGCACTATTACATGTATTTTACATATAATTATTGAGTTTGCCTATTAGAAAAATCATAATCTCTTGAGAATTCTCCTAACCGTACATTTGTATTTTATAGCACCTATTAAGAGGAATAAATTGATTTGTTTTATTTTATTACACATCAAGAAGCTGCAAACTCTAGAAGGTCAGTTTAAAGCCCCAATTCAATCCCTCTTTTGTTCTTGACAGCTAGAGGGTTTCCTGTGACCTGTAATTCCATCCCAAGAGCAGAAGTACACTCACTCCAGACGGGTTATGGGATGTAGTTTCCAGTTGTCTTCCTCTTCATCAAGGAATGATCTGTTCATGATCTTATTCTTTTCTTCCAAGGGAATAAAGTTTTCAATAATCAGGTGCCTACATGCAACCACAAAAATGAGAAATATACAAGAAACATAATTAGCAATGACTTTCCTCACTGCTCCCCTCCCACTGATGTAATACAACCCTGGAAAAGGAGGAATGGTTTTGTTTCCTCATGGTTAAATCTTATTCCACAAGTATGTGCAAGGCAGTCCCTCCACTCCCTGCCCCGAGAAACCCTCTCTGTTACAGTCAATAGCTTACTCGAGTGAAGGGGCTTACTTTAGCTTTAGTTCCCTGGTGAGTTCATTCTGGGTCTGTTCCATTTCCTGGCGCCCCTTGATGTGCTCTTCTTGGAGATCATGGATCTCTGCCTTCACAGCTTGTAGCTTGGAAAATAACTAGAGCACACAACAAGAGCCAAAATCCATCACTTGCCAAAGCTCCTCTCACTTTCACACACAAGTTGATTTTGTTCCCAGCCTGATAGACAGGGAATCGTTTTCTTTTTACCTTTTTGAGTTTTTTGGTCTTTATGTCCACCTCTTGCTGAAGAGAACTGTAGGTCTCCTTCAGCTCTAGTGTTTCCTCATCCTGACTTTCCATCTGTTGCTGGATTTCTCGCTCCCGACGTTTCTGAAGAATGTGAAAATATGGCATTAAAGACCTCAATTATCTTGTCACCTCCAGCTGACACACATGAAACCAATGCTCAGGATGGGTTTCCTTTCCTGCCTTCCAGTTCTTCGTATCTCTTGGCATAGAAATACCAGAAACATCTTATTTGTCCTATTTTGCTATTAAAATCAGGTAGTGTGAACAAGGCTCAAGCTTCAACTAAAGGAATAAAATGTAATTTAAAAATTTTTTTTTATCGGTTTGTACTGGTAATTGTATTTAAGAATCACTAACAAAATTTGCATTAACAGAAAATAAGCTTTCAGCACAGAATAAAGGCCCTTCCCTTGAGCTAAAGGCTGAACTGATACTCTTAGAGGTCTTAGAAATATTTATTCATTTACAAACAGCTCCAATCAAGACAGGAAGTAAATCTTTACCATGAAGAACTAGAAGAAAACTTTTATAAACCTTCTTTACATATTTCAAATAATGACAAATATGACACAAGCCCTTCCCCCTTCTTTTCAATAAATGATTGCCATTAAAACAATTTTAGCGTTAACCCTGGGAAAACTTTCTGGTAATTTCCCCGCCACAATGTTTTACAAAAGTTCAGCAGCAAGGCTTTTTATACAAAATAACAAATCTCCTTCCTTGTACCTGTTCTGCAATTTCCTGTCGTTTCTGTTCCAGGATTTTCTGCTGTTCATTTGTGTGATCCACAATATTTTTCCCTCCCACCAGCAGCTTGCTTTCCATTGTCTGAAAAGAAAAACCAGGGTCAGAAGTTTCTCTCAGTGACTACAGAGGGTAACTTTCTCTCCTATGGATACAACTTCTTCAGGGCAGCTCCCTTATTTAACCTTTTCTTTCAAGGCAGCTGCTACAGGAATCACTAGTTCTTAAAATTCCTATAAAACTGTGGGATTAATGCAACAGTAACTTGTTTAGAATTAGGCACCACTGCAATGTGTGGCAAAGCTGGAGAACCAAAATGTGTGCTCCCCTGTAAATAACTTGTTAATGATCTGTGACAGAAAAAAACAGTTTTAGTGCCTCAGCTTGTGAAAATGTGCATTGTCTTTTACTGTGCCAATTGCTTAAGATCAGCACATAAGAACAATGAAACAACTCATGAATACTGAAATATGTGATTAATGGTGGAAATTTCAAACTTCTGGCTAGAAATGGTTTATTTTAAAATCTTCCAACCTAAACACAAATCACTATCCTGGAAATTTCTGTGAAATATCTTTCCAAATTGGGAAACTCTTTATTTCCCCCACAGCCTAAGGAAATTGCTTTCAAAGAGTATGACCAGGAAGAGTTCTACCTTGATTTTAGCACTCAGCATCTCTGTTGCTTCTTTCTCTCGCTTCAGGTCCTCCATTTTCTTCTCCTTCTCTTTCAGCAGCCTCATCTTTTCTTCTGCTACCAAGCTGTGATCCTCGACTATAGCTTTCTTCTCAATCTCCAGCTTTTCCTGTTGTTCTCTCCAATAGTCATCTTTGTCATCTCCTTCATCCTCACCCTCTTCAGTGTCCTCCTCCTCTTCCCCACCCTCCCTCCTCCTTTCCCTCCTCTTTCTCTTGCCAATAGACCGTTTTTCCAACTGTGCCTTGAGTCGAGCAATCTCTTCCTGGAATTCCCGCAGCAGAGCCTCCTTAGGATCCTCGTTCACCTGTGGCTTGTTCTTGATGTTTTTGGCACGGTTGGCATATCTCAGTGTGGTCAGGGTCTCCTCTACATTGTAAGAGGCAGGGCCTATATTGGCCACCATCACAGTTTTGGCATTGCCACCTAATGAGTCCTGAAGCAGCCTGGTCAGCTTGGAGTCCCGGTAGGGTATGTGCGTGCTTTTGCCATCGACCAGGGCAGAGATAACGTTGCCCAAAGCTGAGAGGGACAGATTGATCTTAGTGGCTTCCTTCAGCCTTTCCCCCTGTGCTCCAGTCTTTGCTTGCCGCTCGCTGCCTGCCAGGTCGACCAGGTTGAGCTTCCCCACGCGGATGTGGTTCTCTCCATCCAGTCCCAGCTCGCTGCACTCGATCGTGATCTGGAAGATGGCGTGAGATCGAGAGCTGTGCTCGTTCATGTTGGTGGCACCAACGGAGCGGTTCTGGTTTCCCAAATTCATGATGTGCTCTATCTCTTTGACGCTTTTCGTAACAATGGTGGTCAAATCCTTAACAAAAACCCCTGTGTCTGGTCTCTCCTTCAACTCCAGCCGCTTGGACTGATCCTTTGATAACAAGTCTCTGATTTCTTCTTGGTATATTTCCAAATAAGACGCTCTAACTAAGTATTGCTGATTTTGAGATCTAGAGATGTGGGTGAAGATGTGCTCGAATGAATTGGGGATGACCCCTCTCTTTTCAGGATCACCACGCACCCCTTCCATCGTGTATGTTTTCCCTGTCCCAGTCTGCCCATAGGCAAAGATTGTCCCATTAAACCCTTGCAGAACAGAGTCCACGAGAGGTCTGAAGGTCTCATCGTAGAGTTCGACCTGTTTGGAATTCCAGTCATACACAGCATCAAAGGTGAACGTTTTAGGCAGTTCATGAGATGATCCCCGTGGATTCTTCACTGAGACCTGCCCTAACTTGACATCCACATTGACAACTTTTTCATAGGATGCAGTTTGCTCTTTGCTGTTCATGGGCCGGCAGCGCACGACCACCCGCACAGACTCGGAGCTCTTTGCCTTAGACATGATGGCAGGGCTGTGCCTGGTGTGATCCTGCTGATGGATGATCCCGTGCTACACACCTGAAACAAAAACAAAGCAGGAAGGTCTGAAGGCAGTTTTCTGTAGGGGACAGCTTTTCACAAAGCCAAAGACTCGCCTCATCAATTTGAGCAGCATTTTGTGTTCATTAAGTTGCAAGAGATTTTGAAGTACTAAAATAATGTACAACATGAAAACCCTGTAAAGGCCTGAACTGAGACAGAATTATTTTATCAAAGGCTGTGCATCAAATGGTATAATTTTTACAAGCTCTGCTGCAAAAACTCCTAATCAGATGTGATCAGATCACATCTTTACAGCTGGTAAAAAGCCTTTTCTTGACCCTTAAAAATTATAATAAACCTTTTAAAACCATTTAAGAAAATAACACTTTGCCAATAATTTTCTTTGCAGTCAGGCCTTTTGCTTTAAATCTCCCATTGTGAAAATCTAGTACAGCCTTGCTCTCTCTGGAGCAGAAGTCTGCTATTATCTTTTCTTTTGACAATACACTTTTATCAGTATTCCCCACAAAAGCCAGCCCTACTCAGCTACACTGACCTACTGACATCACTCCTGCTCTGGTGTTCCAACTGCATCAGGTCTACAGGACTCACCATCAACCTAAACTCGTGTTGCACAAACCCAGATCACAGATCCAACTCGTTCATGACTCTGGGTAGAGAGGGAGGACACACTGGTGCATCCTCCAGACACCAGCAAGATGAGCTGCCATTGAAAATGGAGCAAAATGCCTGTGCTCCTAAACTGCTAAAGCAGTCACTGCCAGAGCCTCACACGGCAGATCTCAATGGCACAACTTGGGGAATGACATGCAATTTCTAATAACCGTTTTTATTTCCAAAATATCTTCCAAGAAGAGCCCTGAGGTCCTTCTGCCAACTAGAGCTAAGTGTAAAGCTAATACACACAGGGAAACCCAGGTAGTGCTGGCACAGGTTCAGGTGTGGCCTCCTTGGAATGTGTTCACTGTTCCCTTCCCAGCTGGATCAGCAGGAAACAGGGATTTTTCTCTAATTGTTTTTCACTTGATAATTGCATGTCTCAGGAGAGCTTCTCCAACAAGGTGGCAGAGAACTGCAGGGCTAGAGCTGTTGGATGGAAAAGGAAGCACACTTCCAGCCCAATATAAAGACAGTCAGACTGGCAAAAAGTAAAAGAGAAGTAACAGATAAACACGGTTAAGAATTGTACAGAAACCTCAATATGGCCTTGGGAATTTCCTCGGGTCTGTGGGGGGAAACTCTTTGCTTCTAATTCTTCCCATAGAAGCACTGAACCGGACACTCATTCAGAATTCACTCCACACCCTGCACAGTGAGTTCAAACTGTTACAGGAATTTTGGGTAGCTACTGAATAAAACCATTTCCCTCCTAACTGACAGCTCCAGATAAAGGTGACCTTCCTCCCTGACCCACAGCAAACATGAATTCTGGAGCACAAACACAGAAAGAATAAGTGAAACAAGGACAAATCTTGGCAGAATCACAAAGAACAACTCTCCCTCTGTTCATCCTGAGGAGCTGTATGCATTAACACACGCTTCCCCTTCCACGGCTCTGAGAGACATTCCAGTAATTCAAGTTCACGAGAGACAATTTTCTGACAAGGTCACATGAGAACCACTGTGTCACGTATCTGCATGTTCACACTGGCAAATACTCAAATCAGGCACAAGTTCTGACAAGGAGAGCATGGATTTATTTTATATATTGAATATCTAAAATACTATTCTGATGAGAAGTGCTGTTTTAGTAAGCAACTATGACAAATATTAAATGATCAGAGTTAAGTTAGTCTTGCCAGAGGTACACCTTGAACAAAAATGATGTTGCACATTTGCTGCTCCTCTGGGTGTACCTCCTCACCATCAGCTTTTGACACCTTTCCCCACTTCACTTTCAAGTCTCTTTTTATACTCACAAACAACTGATTTTACCCCTGATGTGGGCTATTTTCATAACAACCCATCCTGAATCATCTCCAATTATTTTAGCTACTGTGGTGAAGTTTACTGGAAGCATAACAAATTATGGTTCTTCTCAGATTTATTCAAGTGTGTAAATGGAAAATAAAACCAATTAGCTGGCAGTGTTTGTATTCCCCAGAAACTCCTGGGCAATGTTTGAACTGCCAGAGTGGCTGGACATGAATGGCAGAAAGCTGGGGATGCTGCTGTGCCATCCACTCTGCTCCATCAAAGATGGGAATTTTTTCATGAAATTAGTTCAGCCTAAAGTGACCTGGGCCAGGTCCCTGCAAGTCAAGGTCAAGGTCGAGATGGATGAACTTGCAAATGTGCCCCTGGTGACCAAGAGAGGAGGATGGGCAGAAATTGAAGCATTTTTATTTATTTCAGTCAACACAAAATTACGCCTGAAAAAAAGAGCAATTCCACAACCTGAATACAAGCTGGGGCAACCACTTTTCCTCAGAAATTTCCAGGACTGGGAGGTGCTGTCTTGGACAGCCGTGCCCCAGGCGTTGTGCTCACCCCAGCCACCTGCCCTGCCAGATGACATCCTGAAGCTGTTCTGCATTCTGCCTTAAACATCTCTGAAAGATTTTCTGGAACTGCCCAAACCCTTCCCTTGCATGTCTGCACATCCCGAGGTACCACTCAAAACATTCCATTGCTTCTCGCCATTCAAATCTTCCAAATATTTGTGGTTTCATAATGTCACGGTTGAATTGTGTCCTTCCCTCCGTCCCCAGCCAAACCACCCTTGGTGCTGCTGTTTTCCTCTCGCCTCCCTGCCAAACCTCCGCAGGCCGGCCAGGACATCCCGGTGCTGCAGCTGGGCCGGCGGTGCCACCTGTGAGCCGTGCTTTCGCTCACCTGGGGTCACCTGTGGTCGCCGCTGTCGCCTCAGCACGGCACCCCACGGGTGCTCCCCACCACGGGGAGCCGGGAGCGCGGAGTCACCCGAGCATCACCCACCGCCCTCGGGGCTGCGACACCGGGCGCCGCAGGGAAGGGAGCCCGGGCACACGGGCAGCGCCCGTGGAGAGGGGGAAGGAGCGCGGGGGAGAAGCACCGGCAGCGGGGGACACCCACCCGAACGGGGCCACCCGCCCGCGGCATCGCCCCCGCAGCCCGGCCTCGGGCGGGTCCTGCCGCCTCCCGCGCCCGCTGTCCCGGCCGCCCCACCGCCGTGCGGGCCGTGCCCGCGGCTGGCACCGGGAGCACCGGGCTGGCACCCGGAAGCGGCGCGGCCGCTCCGCCCGCCCGTGACGCGCTTCCCTGGCAACGGGCGCGCCCGCCCCGCGCCGCCGCTCCCGGGTGCGGCCGGGACAAAGGGGCCCCGCCGCGGGCATCCCGCACGCCGCCGAGCACGAAAATGACGGGATTTTCCCCCAGCCGGGCGGGTCTCTGCCGCACCCAGGCTGGGGTTTTTTAAATCCTCCAAAGCTCGGGGGTATTTGCAAGGGGGAAAAGACCATCGTAAAGAAGGCATTTAAGAGTTAAAGCCTCGTAATCAGAGCCTTCTGGATGGCAGCAGTGCAGTGCAGGCTGCAGCTCTGGTGCCAGATTCCTGCAATGGAGGAAAGAATGTTGGTGCACTACGAGTGAATACAAAATCAAGTTTTTATTAATACAAAAAATACCTTATTTAAAAAACCAAAAAAGAAACACCCCACCCCAACATTCTGTTTTAATACTTTGTCTTCCCAACAGTGTGGGAAAAGGCTTCCCCTGCTCCACAGCAAGGCAAGGCAGCCTCAAGGGCATCACCCAAGATCAGTAAACTGCATGACACAAGGAGGTTCAGTCTTCAAAAGCCCAGCTTCCAAAGGCCCTAAAACAGATAATTTTCCCCCAAATCCCATGATTTTTGAAGCCAGCCCTGAGGAAATGAGATTATTTTTTGCCACCCTGACACTCGGTGACCTTCTTATTTTGCCCTCTTTTGCTCACTCCCCTGAGCCCTCAAGCTCCTTCAAAGCTCAGAAACATTTCAAGGAGAAAAAGACCACCATAAAAAGACATTTGGAGTTAACTGCTCATAATAGCCTTGCCTGGACTGCAGCAGTGTGCTGGAGGCAGCAGCTCTGGTAGCACAGACTCACCCAAGAGGCATTTTTGAAAAATGAACCGTTCTGTACTCAGTCTTTGGACCAGAAAATTAAATCACAGAAGCACCAAAAGGCACTGTTCAAGTTGAGTCTCACCATGTTGGGATTATCAGTGTTACCAGCACCAAACCACACCAGGCCAAACAGAGGGGTTTGGGATGTTGCCTCCCCATCAAGGAATAATTTTCCAGTTACCTCCACTGGGAAGTGCCCCAGACAAGGGTAATGCTCTCAGAGGGGTTATCTTATAAAGTACAAAAACAAAACAATACCACAGACCCGGGTCTGACATACCTAACCCCACTACAGCTATTTTAATAACCTTGGCTCAAAGTTTCTCTTCTACCACAGACCTCACTGACATCAAGAGCTACAAAGCTACGATCCCTCAATCTCCAGTTCTGGCCTGGCTGTGACAGATCTCCTCCCACATCCCTGCACACACCTTGCCCCAGGGTGATGCAGAGAGGCTGGACAGGCAGCTGCCATGTCACACCATGTCCCACTGCACGCCTCCAGCACCACCAAAGAGATCCAGGGCCCCATAGCACAGGGTATGGAATCTCTTTGGACAGGAGAAGGGACACTGAGGCACTGTGGTGACACAGGTCTGGTAGGACAACCGTGGTCCTTGATAAACCCCAGAGCTTTTTCAGTCCTGAGCTTCACCTTGCACACCCTTTCCAGGGAACCTGATATGCCTGACAGAAGTCAAAAGAGAACCAATTATGGTCAGTTTTGGACACAAAGCTTCAAAACATCTCCAGGTGACAGTTAAGAATTAACAGGGAAAGAAAAGAGGAGGAAATCTGAGCAGCTGCTTCATCATGATTGCTGGTGAATCCCAAGTAGTGAGAATGGAGAACTATAAAAGCTACATCTTAAAAAACTATATATAGTTTACAGTTTCCTATAAACTACATGATTTAAATTTCTATCTGAGCTCACACTGGAAACACAGGAGAGATCAGACAGAACAGTTTGGAAGGGACTGTGAGGAGCACTGGAGGGCAGGAGCTCTCCCACAGCCCAGTAATGACTGCCCACAGGGAATGCTGCAGCACCAAGGACCCAGCTCAGAGCCCTGGAACCACAGAGCCTCCTCCTCCTCCTCCTTTGGTCAGAACTCATCCCTCAGCCTCGGTGGGTGGTCCATGCCAAAAAACGAGGAGGGTTTCCCATGGATGTCACGTTCTCTTTTCACAAAGGCAGTGAAGGAAGAGACACAGTTCCCGATGAAGTGGTCGGACTGGCCAAGGATGTAGAGATCAATCTGAGGCACTTCTGGCTGCAAGCTGACAACCTTGAGCTGCAGAGAAATGAGGAGAGCAGATGAATCCAGTCAGCTATTATCACAATCCAATGTCTTGGCATAATATTAGAAATGGAATACACAACAGAAAGAGAGTTAGTTTTGTCTTTCTCTGCCCTATAACTCATTTATGATTAGATCAATGTCAGAGCATTTCTGAAAATCACTTAGGTTTATTTAATTTAAACCCTTTTCATGGAAATATTTACTACCATGCCAGACAATACTCTTCAATCTCCAGGAAAAAAAAAAAGAACTTTACAGGATAATTTTTATTGCTATGAGCCAAATTCACTTTGAGATGCCAATATTTGGCTGTGAATAACCTATTCCACAACTGCCTGTCTGCTCTCCATGACAGCCTTGGGCCAGAAGCCAAGGAAGGTTTTTATCCAAGGACTCCTGCCAGAAGAGGTTTCTGGAAGACTCACCTTTTCCTGGAAGAACTGCTGTATTTCCGTTGTGTAGGGCTCGGAATCAGTAGCAATATAAACAGATTTAGCTTCAATCTTTGCCACCCAGAGCTTGAGAGCCCGTTTGATCTCGCGGAGGTCTGGCAGGCACATGTCCATGGTGAGAGGCACCGCAGCACTGCGGTCGTAGCCCACGCACTGCGGTGAAGCCATGAAGTGCGGCCCGGCCGTCCCGTCCTTCAACATGTTACAGGCATTTTTCTGTTGGAAGAGGAAAAGACAATCACAGAATCATCAAAGTTGAAGATCTCTGAGATTATCACGTCCAAACTCTGAACAGATACCCCATGCCCACTAAACCTTATTAGAAAACGCCACCTGTACTTGTGTTCTGGACACTTCCAGGAATGGCAATTCCACCACAGCTCTGGGCAGGCTGGGACAGTGCTCAATCACTCATTCAGTGAAGAATTTTTCTCTAATATTCAACCTGAACCGCCCCTGTCTCAACCTGAGGCCATTTCCCTTTATCCTGTCACTGGCAGGAGAGGCTGAACCCCACCTCACCACAAACTTTTTTCAGTTTTTTTCGCACCACGTTCAAGTGAGAAAACATCACCACATCCCCCACCTCTGCCTGTCTGAAAGAATCCCAGCACCACTGCTAACACACAGGGAGCTCCTGGATGCCAGCAGGGATCAGGTGGCTCTCCCAGCACAGCTCCTTTTTGAGCAGCTTTGTCCACACCCCACTGCACCGTACCCAGTCAGAGCCGATCCTCAGGTGAATTCCCACGTAGGGCCGGAGCAGCAGGGACTGGATGTAGGCTTCTCCCTTCTTCACCATGGCATCCGACCACTCCATGTACTTCTGCAGGGGCCGGTGCTCCTCCAGGACAGGAAACTGGGCTGGAGCCCCAGGTAAGGCGAGAACAGGGTGCTCAGAGGCTGGAAACCTACAGAAAACCAAACGCAGCAGTCTGAAACGTGACCTAACCTGCACGAAGGCTGCTGTGAAGGTTAGAGTAGAACCCAGGAACACCCCAAAAGATGCAGCTTTTATGGCTCCAAATTGAGATAATTTTAGCTGTTTTGCCATCTGAACTGAAGAAATCTCAGGGTCTGTATTTTACCTCAGACCTTTTATCTGAGAGACAATAAGAGAAGAACCTCAAATGTGCAGTGAGGAGCTACCAAGCAACAGGATGTTACATTTTCACCCCAGACCAGACCAATTCTGTCACCCAGACTTACTGATAACCACTAAAGTCACTCATGGCTCTGAAAACACAAGGTAAGCAGCAAAATACAGTTCATAATCCCAAACTGAGAACCAAATTCTTTCTGATGATTAATTACATATTTAATGAATACTTGATAAATTAAATATTCCTGGCTCAGAAGTCAATCAGCCTAACACTTCATACCTAAAACGATGCCCACATAAAGTGCTCAGCAAATATTTAATAGAAAAAGTATTAATATTTTTAACTATATTACTAACTAAATTACTATCTCCCCCAAAATGTAAAGTCACAACACACAGTCACAGCTGCTCTCATGAGTGACTCTAAACGCCCACAGTGACCTGCCAGCACTCTTGCATCTTACTGCTACCTTTGGATCCAATGGTCCTTGTATGCAGGACTGAAGGAAATTCCCTTGAAGAGCTCAGACTTATCAAAATCCACTTGGAACTGATCCCAGAAGGGACCAAACGGATTTCCATCCTGCAAAGAAAAGACGAGTGTTCATTTAGTGCGCAGACAGAGCCTGAAAGATAGATGTAGCAAGATCTTGAGGTGCAAAGCAGGAGCCTGTTCCAGGATGGAAGCAGCTGGAATACAACAGCCTATCTGACACACCAGCTCCACAGGAAGGAGACAGCGAATACATTAAGGGAAGTTCACTGAGAGTGTTGCAAATGTTGTCTTAAGAACAAGGACACCACAGCCTTCAAACTTGTAGTTAAGAGAAGTTGCTTTACACCGGGTGGAAAACAGAGAGCAGGAGATAAGCTACAGTCACAATTAAATCTGAGCTGATAAAACTACTTGCACAGACCGCATCCCCAAGCACTTGCAGACAAAGAAAACTGACGATGGCACAGCAGCCACTCCACAAGCGGTGAAAGCAATGCCACACAGACCGATTCGCGGTGGGTAACTCCCAAATTTGCGAATCAATGGCGAGCTGAACGAGTCCGCGGCAGCCTTTGGAATAAAGCCGAGCCCGCGGGGCTGAGAGGAGCTCACCTTCATGGGACACGTGCTTTTGTCCGCGCTCCTCTGGGCAGCAGCCTCGAAGCAATAGGCCACCCTGCTGCCGGGCGGCCAGTGCCGGGGCGCCAGCTGCTCCATGAACCGCTCCAGGCTGATCACGCGGTGGAAGCGCCGCAGCGGCTCCAGCCTGAAGTGCTCCGAGTAGGGGACGTGCAGCTGCGGGGGAGCAGAGCCCTGAGCCGGGGCTCCCCTTACCGGGGCCCGCAGCTCGTCCCCGGGCAGCTCCCAGCCCGGCCCGCCGCGCCCCCGCTCCCTCCCGCCGCCCGGGGCTCACGTTGGTGTAGGGCGGGCGGTGGTGCCGGTACTCGATCCAGGGCGGCACGGCCAGGGTCCGGTTGAGGGCGCGGGCGAAGGCCAGGGCGCCCAGGAAGTGTTCGGCTTGGTTACCGAAGCGGCCTGAGGGAGACGGGGCTCAGTCAGGCGGGGCACGGAGCGGGGGATACAGCGGGGAACGGAGCGGGGCATGCAGCGGGGCACGGAGCGGGGAACGGACCGGGGGATGCAGCGGGGCACGGACCGGGGAATACAGTGGGGAACGGACCAGGGAATGCAGCGGGGAAGGGAACGCGGACCGCGCCGGGGGATGAACCGGCGTCTGCAGCGCCGGGGTCTGCAGCGGGGGATGCAACCGGGAGATGTACAGGGGGCCTGCACCGCGAAAGCCTCACCCATGCAGGGACAGTAGAGCAGGTACCCGGCCTCGTCCCAGGCGGGTGCCGCGCCGCCTCCCGCCGCCGTCCCCGGGAGGAGCAGGAGGAGGACGAGGAGCACCGGGCCCGGCGGCACCGCCATGGCGGCTCGTCGGCGAGCGGAGCCCGGCGCCGCCATCCCGGCATGCCCCGCGGCGCGCCGCTCTGGCGGCCACCACCGAGGCGTGACGTCACTCCCACAAGGCCCCGCGCAATGGCGCCGCCGGGGCCGGGAGCGGAGCCGCGCTTGGCGGGGCCCGGGGGAACGGGGTGAGCGCGGGGGGGCGAGGGAGGGGGGCGGCACCGCAGCGAGGGGCGGTGGCACGGCCGTACCCTCCCCTCGGTGGCGGGGTCCCCTCAGGGGACAGGGGGGCGTGTGAGGAGGAGGAGGAGGATGCGGGGCGGAGGGGGGGGCGTAGGCCGGGCCCGCCTCCCTCCCCTCAGGGCTGCGGGGCGGGGGTGGGATGTGTGATCCCGCTCCTCCGGGGCTGCATTATCCACGGAGCGCTCCCGGGGGTGGGGGTCTCCCGGTTGGCTTTCGAGGTAAACGGCGGAGGTGCCGGAGGGAGGAGCGAGTTGCCCCTCGCGGCCACCCCCCGGCACCTCCGCCGTTTGCAAGGCGGTTGCAGCAGCACCTCTGAATTCCCTAAAATTCCAGCGGGATCGTTTATGCACCTGACTGTTAAAAACATCGACATTCAACCTCTTATCTTCTTCCAGGTAGCTTTGAAACTGGCCCAGATGGCCAGGCTTTTTCGGAGGGAAAGGAGCAGTTCCCTGGTGAAAGTGGTGGAGACTCTCGGGACACCTGCACAGCTCTGGAGCAAGAGGTAGAGAACACTCATCTTTTCTGGGACATACTTCATAGAGAGGTGAAATCGTCATGCTTTTAGCACCCAGGAAGACGGATTGCTCTGAGCCACAGGCCTCCTGCACCCTGAGGGCTCAGAGCAGCTGTCACATCACGCTGGTTTGTCCCAAAGTGGCACCTCAGCAGTTCTGGTCCTTTATTGTTCTGCTCTGACCACGTAGATTTAGCCTGCGCAAAACCAAGTTTTGTTCTTAACAGGCATTCCCAAAGCTCACAGTGATATATTTTCTTGGAGTCATCCTGTTTGCCAGTGTTTTCCACCCTGAGGGAACCATCCATGGTGTTTGGGGTGAGGGTGCAGTGACAGTAATTGTTATTTCAGCTCTTCATAACGTTCCTTGAGCACTTTCTTGGGGGTTGGTTTGTTCCCTCGCAGTTGCACATCCTGCCCACAGCTCGCACTCATGTTGATGTGCAGCAGGAAGTTCCTCCTCTGAAGCAATCATGGAGTGAGGGTTTGATGCTATTTTAAGTAGAGTTTCTCAGGCAGCCAAATCGGGTGAAAGAGGTTGGTTTTATTTCAGCTGACCGTTTACCAGTCGAGCTGGCAGTAGAGCCCTGTAAGAACCAACACACAGCTCAAGAGCAGCCTAAGAGAGATTCATGCAGAACCTCATCAACATGAAAGCCAAAAGAGCTTACAGGAGGTGTATTTGGTTGAACAGGAAACAGTTTGAGCTTCCATTATTAATATATGAGATTGTCAAAGAAAAAAAAAAGACTTAAAAATTGCTCATTACAGTAGAAAACTTGCTGATCCAGAGAGGCAGAATCTGCCTCACAATCAAAAGTGAAAATACAATGAGTAATCCCACCCTGAAGAGGAGCAGCATCCGTTGCCTTCCAGAAAAAGGTGTGATGTTGATGATAATTGAGAGTTTCCTTCCTCAGCCCTGTTCAGCCACATCTGGGGGTTCAGATTGATTTGCTCTGGAGATTGTTTTGCCCAGTGCACCAGGTTGGTAGCAGAAATTATGGGAAAAGAAAATACAAGAGAACCTTGGTTTGTCTGAGAATTTCTGAGAGGGAATTCCATGTAGGCAGAGACCAAGAGCAAGTGAGAATATAAAAAAATGGGATGAGAAATTGTCTGCAAAACACACAGGGTAAGGTATTCAGAGCTACAAATAGACACCTTTTATGATATTTCAGGAGAAAATACATCCAACACGTAACACTGGCTCTTAATAGTGGCAAAAAAAGCAATTCAGAAAAAGTTTAACATAATTTTATTCGGGTAACAGGTTAAGGGGGAAGAGACAAAAAAATCTTATTGATTGGAGGTCCCCATGACTGGGAACAGACATCTTCACATGTTCACTGTGTGCACGGGTGGAGGTGGCAGTATCCTCACAGCAGCCTCCTGTGATTTCAGATGAAGAAGTTCTGCTGTTGAAGCAGTTTGGTCACAGGGGGCTCCAACAGAAAACTGCACCGGGACAACATCACAGCGAGACGCCCACAGGCTCGAGTTCTGCTTGACATGGCCATGTTCTACTAGACCTGCCATGACGGCATTTTTTCCCAGTGTTCCCAACTGGATTCAAGATGCAAAGCAGGAGGAGGAAGAGACAGGCTGGAAATTAGTCCCCAGACCAAGAGGTGAAGAAACCGAAAGTCAGGGAAAATGCCAGTGTGAACTATCGGAGCCCTCCTTCCCTCACGTGGACAAGCTGAGAACTCACACGCTTTCCCATTCGGAGCAGAGGCCCTACAACTGCCCCCAGCTGCACTGTGGCAAGGCCTTTGCCTCCAAGTACAAGCTCTATAGGTAGGTATCTGCCAGGAGAATGGGGAAACCCCCTCCCTCGTGTGTCTTTGCTTGAATTTCTGAGAAGCTGGAGGAGGGGAAATGCCCTTTTACCTTGCAAAGCTGTTGAGTCCCAGATATTACCATACTTGGCATCTCTTTAGGTGCCTTCCAGAGAGCTTCAGCTAATGCTCTATCCTGAGCTCAAGCTGTTTTATGTTTCACTGAGGAGGAAATAGAAACAGAAAGTGAAGTTCACAGATTAAAAAACAAAATGAAAAGCAAGAATAGCGTTTGCATTCATAAGTCCTGCTTCTAACCACAGGGGTAATTCCATGGCAGCTGTTGCTCCAATATGGAGAAGTAGAGTTCCCATTTATGTCGTGAAGTACAACACAAAATAGTTAAACAGTGATGGCTGAGAACTTGAAACCAAGTGAACCACAGTGGGTGAGGGTGTGAGATACCAAGGTGAAATGAGACCACAGTAGCTGTCAGCAGATTTGGGCACAGCCTGACCCTCCCAATGAAGTGTTCTCACCTAGTGTCACAAACTAGGGAGGTTTTCTTTGGCAGCCTCAGCAGAGAGCAGGAGGTGAGGAGAGACAGCTGCTGGGACAGACTGTAGGTTTTGCCTGAAGCGTTGTGCTCCTTGTTTAATGGAGGTAAAATGCCATCTGGGATTTTCGTGGCCTAAAGTGTAGGACACAAGGAAAATTTTGGAGAACTAGCGTGTGTTCCCTCAGAGGCTGGACGTTTGCCTGACCTTTCCTACTTTTCTCCCTAAGGCATATGGCCACACACTCTGCTCAGAAGCCCCACCAGTGCATGTACTGCGAGAAGATGTTCCACCGCAAGGATCACCTTCGGAACCACCTGCAGACCCACGATCCCAACAAGGAGGCCCTGCACTGTCCCGAGTGCGGCAAGAACTACAACACCAAGCTGGGCTTCAGGCGACACCTGGCCATGCACGCGGCTGCCAGCGGCGACCTCAGCTGCAAGGTGTGCCTCCAGACCTTTGAGAGCACCCAGGTCCTGCTGGAGCACCTCAAGGCTCATTCCAGGCGGGCTTCTGGCGGGGCGAAGGAGAAGAAGCACCCGTGTGACCACTGCGACCGGCGCTTCTACACCCGCAAGGACGTGCGGAGACACCTGGTAGTGCACACGGGGCGGAAGGACTTCCTGTGCCAGTACTGCGCTCAGAGGTTTGGGAGGAAGGACCACCTGACCAGGCACATGAAGAAAAGCCACTCCCAGGAACTGCTGAAGATTAAGACGGAGCCAGTGGACATGTTGGGTCTGCTCAGCTGCAGCTCCTCTGTGGCAGTGAAGGAAGAGCTGAGTCCTGTCCTGTGTATGGCATCCAGAGACATGATGGGTGGTAAGAGCTTCCCTGGCATGCTGCCCGTGGGCATGTACAGCACACATCTCCAAACCGTGCCAAGCTCAGGGATGCCCCATTCTTTGGTTCCTAATTCTCTTCCAATGGGAATGAGCTATCCTCTGGAGTCTTCTTCTCCCATCTCCTCCCCACCGCAACCTCCTCCAAAGTATCAGCTTGGATCTACCTCATATTTGCCTGAGAAACTACCCAAAGTAGAGGTGGACAGCTTTTTGTCAGACTTCCCTGGCAGTCTGTCTCTCTCGTCTGGTGATCCTCAGTCCTCTTCGCCTCAGCCACCCGCCCTGGATGAGGCTTTGCTTTCCAAGAGCCCTGCTAACCTCTCAGAGGCTCTCTGTGCTGCTAACATGGACTTCTCTCATCTTCTTGGCTTCCTTCCCCTAAATCTTCCTCCTTGCAATCCACCTGTCTCATCGGGGGGATTGGTCATGGGCTACTCGCAGGGGGAGGCGCAGCCACTGCTCACCACTTTGCAACATCAACCTCAAGAGTCTCCCGGAGCCGGGGCCTCGCTGAACTTTGGGCCCCTTCATTCGTTGCCCCCCGTCTTCACTTCCAGCTTGAGCACAACCACGCTGCCACGGTTCCACCAGGCCTTCCAATAAGCTGGAAATAGCACTGGAGAACAGATCTTTCAGTCACCCTTTTGTGGAGAGCCTTAAAAACGCACAACTCTTCCTTCCTTGGGGGTGTGAAAGCTCTGGCAGAGCTGGGTCAGACAGGAGGTTTCTGATCTCGGAGGGAGCACTTGTAGACTGGAACCCGTGCAAGTCCCAGTCCTGTACAGCAGAAAGATTTCAGCTGATAGACTGGATATATTTTATGTAATTTTTAATCTGTGAATCAGGAGCCGCGCTTAGCACTGACCTTCCCTGAGAATGCTGGAGCTGTATTCCTCTCTGGGAAGGGACTGTCCCTCAGAAGGAGTTGAGACTCTTTCATCCTGGGCTAAACTTTTGAAGAGTCCAGCTTCCATTTCATGTTACCACACTGCAATTCTGGCAAACCAGCCAACACCTCCACATGGAGAAGGAGTCAAGATACCGCTCTGTATGAAGCCAATGGGGAAGAGGCTGTCCTTCCCTGCTACCTCTCATCCCATCACCCAACACAGCTTACTCCACATCAGTGTTAAGCAACAAGCCCGTTTACATAATGAATTCAACGTCACCTCTTTGGAGCTGTTAGGATAAACTCGTTATGGTGAACATTGTTTACACAACACAAATCTGTTTCTGCCATTGCAAAAATAGGAGACACCAGAATACACTGGGTTCACCTCTGGTGTGGCTAGAACACTGTTTACACAACGAAGTCAGGTTGCACTGATTTCTCTTCACTTATCATGTTCTTCCCCCATGGGGAAATACACTGCTTTTGGACCACTTCAGCCTCTGCCCCTGTAGGCAGCAGCTTCCTGCCTTTTCTCGCTGGCTATCCTGAGTGAAGGGGATGGAGCAGCTCTCACAGCTTAGCTTGGTGTGTGGTGTATGGACAGAGCCCTTTTAAATATCTCCCCCAGGCAAACAGATCTGGAAACCAAAGCACGTGAGAGAGCTGGGTGAGGAGCTGGGGACGTCGAGCACTGGCGTACCAGGCGTGGCTGAGAACAGGCTGCAGGCCCTGCTCCATAGCTTCCCTTGGGATGAGGAACAGAGTATGGGTTTCTGGGGTTTGGGGTTTTTTAACCACTCATTGAGGTCAGCACCCTTTTTGGCTTATCCAGGAAGGAGTCTCAAAGGTGTATTTTAACCTCAATGGTGATAAAATCCAACAATCAAGGAAAAATTGGTCCCAGCTTCGTGTACACACTGTCAGTGTATTTGAAGCATTTCTCCCAACACCAGTAGTTCTAAAAAATGCTGAGGTTTGGGGCCTGCAGTCAACTTTTTACTTTGGATTTGGTTCCACTGGCCTTTTTTGTTTTCTCCTGCTCAAGCCTTGCCTCCTGAAATTAAAGTCCTGCTTCCCTTGCTCCCTGCCCTACCTCTTCAACTCTTCCCTGGGCTGTCTACCTACCAGGGCAGGAGGGTTATACTGGGAAGTGGCAGCCAGCTGCTGGTGTCATTTAGCACCTGCATTGTCTCCTGCTCTTGTTTTCCTGGGCACTTAGACTGCAGATGGGGACATATGGAGGTCACTCTGCACTGGTGCATGTTTATGGCTAAGGACAGGCAGATCTTCATACCTCAGCATGGAGGAACCATTGTAGGCCAATATAAACCAGGAAATCTGTCAATATTGTTCTCCATAAATCTAGGAAATGCAAAATCTACCTCTACTCTGTTATCTCAGCTCCTTGGGTGAAGCCAGATGCTGTCCTCCCTTGTCTCCCCAGAGCACATCCACCTCAGTTGATGCAGATTCCTTCCTGCTGAGCCATGATCCCACTGTGTGACATCAGCTGTGCCTCTTTTGGTCACAGGCTTGTCCCCCTTCCGTTTTACTCCAGAATTTTATTTTTAATTTAGCTTAGTAATTCTTCCCAGAATGACTTTTTAGCAATCCATTGATTCTCCAGAACATAGATCGGTTGTTTTAGGTTAGCCAGCAATGCTGCAAATAAGACTTTTGTATCAAAATGTAATATAAGATTTATTTACCTCAGCAATATCCTGTGGCAATGATCTCCCCGAGTTGAATGCAGTACTTTTTCCTTTTCTCCACTGGAAAATGTTGCCTTTCCAAGTCCAACGAGTGCCTTCTTGTTCTCTAACCTAGCAAAGGTAAACAGGGCATTGCAGCCAGTCTGTTTACCAGCATTGAATACCTCAGGCCTGTCTTCTATTGCTTTGCTCTTTGCAAATTAAAGAGTTTCACACTGTTATCAATTATATGCAAGCCTTATCCCTGTCTTCAGTTGAGAGGATTATTATTTTTTGAGAAATAAATGGTCAGAACTGATCACTCACTGCCAGTGAGGATTATCAGATTTATGCAATGCCATCACACGCCTTCTCCCACTGCAGAACATTCAGCTTTTTTGCTTCCTGCCTGCATTGTACTCTGAACAGATGTCATCACTGGAATTCCTTTAGCAGTGGTAGCTAAACTTAGAGCCAGGCATCTTTTTCCTACCAGTAGTCTGTCAAAGAATAAATGGAATTCATTTTGCTATGATTTGCACGTGTGATTTGCTTTCCACAGCTACTTTAACAAGCAGAACTGCAGTAACCTTTGTCAATGCAAGGAAAATCTAACCCAGCAAGGGCAACGTGGTCAGAGACAGCATTGGAGCTGATTCCAGGTCTTTGCACAGGAAAATGGATTCAAAGTTCCTCTACCACAACAGCTTGTAATCTGAAGGTATTTTTCCAATCAGTCTAAAACTAACAAGAGTAATTCCATTTGAAATAGCAAATATGCAATTCACAGAACAAATTACAGTGAACAACTTTTACCTGTTTATAAGAAAAGACTTTGAACGTCCAAGCTTACAGCACTTGGGAATGCCAGTTCACTGGGAGATAGGTACCAAGCTCTTAGGCAAGTCAGTGGAAGTCAGCTTGGCCAAGCTCCTGCTGATGCAGCTGGAGGTAAGGGACAGGGCAACTGGCATGCTGTGAGGGGGATTGCTGCAGCACAGCCTGCAGTCTGTTCTGTGGTATATGTGCAGGGCTTTGTGGCAGCCACTGTGCTGGTTATGTGGCATAAAAAATCATCCCAAAAAGAGTTTGGGTTTGGTTTTTGTTTTAGACCACGAGTTGGGGGCTGCAGGTCAAGGACACAGCTGTGAGTCAGGCAGGCAGAGCCCAGGAAACCATTCCTCTCTGATCCCTCTGTTCCTGGCACACCTGTACCACAAAGATTGCACCAGAGCCCAAGGGCAGCAAGTACAGCACATAATTGTTCAGGAGGATTTAATTGAATAAAAGGATGTTTTAAACTGGCTGGCTTGGGGGGGAGGAGGGGGGTCCAAAGCAGTAGGAACAGTGCAGTCAACTAAGACAGAAAGCCAGAGACCTCCAGTTAGTAAAAGGACAGGACATGAACTTGCCAGCCCTTATAAATGAGACCCTGGATTCTCAGAAAGCCAAGGACCTCATGCCCCCTAGAAATAAGAACTAACAAATAGCCAAGCCACTCCCTGGCAGCAGAGGGTTAACTCTTGCCCATCCTTCCAGGCTCAGATTGCCAGAACCATGTGAAAGGCTGAAGATCTTTTTTCCCCTTGGGATTAAAGCTCACTCAAAATCCACTTGTAGGAAGGAACAACGTGTTATCTTGCATTTGCTTCCACTGAATTTCACATGACACAATACCCACACACCATGTTGTGACAGACCCCTTTCTCTGTCTCACAACATTGCTGCTCTTTAGCCTCAGTGTTGAAAAATTGTGTCACTTCAACTGGAATCCTTTTTTCACCTCTGGTAGATTGATGATTTCAGTACTTTTGTTGAGCTCAGCTCTTTGTTCTTTAATTCCTTCCTTGCTGACAGGTGAACAGCAGCTGCTGGGAAGATTTCCTGCAGTTCACTGAAAAAAATCCCCTTTTCCTTTCTCTACCATTGCACCACCTTTGCTCTCTGGACAGAACAACCCCACAGAGGCATTTTCTGCTGCCTGCAATTAAAATTCCACAAATAAATCTTCAAAGATGTGCTTCCCATCATCCTACCTTCTTGCTTATCCTCTAATCCCAGTTAGTCAGGCTGACTGAATTCTCCCTCCGGTGCCTATTTTGAGTTAATTGCCTGCCCAAGCCCTGGAGCTATTCTGCCACGGAACAGTGAAGTGGATGAAGGGCTCAAACAGAACCACTTCAGGTTTCCATCCTCATCCAAAATTTGTGTCTTTCCCATAACTTACTTCTTGTATTTTTCCCAGTTCCTAGAGATGAGAGCTGCCACCTGAAGCTGTGGATCCCATCCTGGCTGACCCCAGTGCAGCAGGAGAAGGTGGTTTGGTTTAGCCTGGTCTGCTGGATCTGGGACACCCAGATTTTTTTCACCCCAATCTCCAGCTCTGGCACCTCTCACCCTTTCCATGCCTGTTTACCATAACATGCCCAGCCATACTGAGCCTGTCTTGGAAAGCAGCTGGAAGGTGCCAGGGAGATGCCATTACCACTGATCCAGCTGCCTTGCAGGACCACTATTCCTATGCCCCACCACCTCTCAGGTTCTGTTGTCCCTGCTGCACAATCCATGCACACTCACATTAGGCTCACCTCTGGCCATTCCCAGTGATGGACTTGCTTCCTTCTACTGAATAACTGGGATCCCCTAAGAATCCTACACATTTCAGCTATTCCTGTGGCTGCAGGTAAGGATTTTCTCCTGGGGTACACTCTGCAATCCCTACCTGGAGCCAGCTCTACCTCTTCCCACAGGCCACACACCACTAATCACACTGGCATGCAAACAGGTTGAGCAAAAACAACTGGTGCTCAGAAATAAGACCAGAAAAGAGATCACATTCTGCTTCCCACAAACCCACACCAGGAGATGAGCTTGGCTTTCCTGTTCAAAGTGCATTTTATTGCCATGTGCACAGGTGGGCTGCAGGAGGAGGCTGAAGCAGCTTCCTCACTCTGTGCTTGTGGTTGAAGCCAGGTCTGTGTGGTCCTTTCCACCAGTGCCTAAATACCAGCGTGGAAATAGAGCATGCATGACACACAGGGAGCTTCTCTGTATCAGATCACACTGACAAGGCAAGTTAAAAGCATTGCAAAAGATAACCAGGGAATTTGGAATTAGTTTTTTTATTACTATAAATAGGTCAGCTCTTCAGCTGGGGGAAGAATCCCCGACATTGAAGTGTCTTGTTACAAACCAACTATCCCTCACTTTTGTGTCTTTGTTTTGAGCTACTGTGCAAGGGGATAACCAGCCCTAGCATGGAATGCAGTGGACTGGGGACAGCTCCAGGGCTGCAGGACAGGGGCAGCCTCCAACACCTAGGACAGGCCAGGCTGGCTGAGTGTCCAGGTGAACAGGCATGGAGCTGCCTGCAGCCCTTCTGTAGTCAGTGTCTGCAAGAAGGTAACACATGAGCTTTGCTCAGAGCCCTCAGAAGCCACTTCAGGGTGCCATGGCAGGGTGCAGAAGCCTGCATGCTGCAGCACATCCCAGAACTGCTAGAAGCCTCTCTGGAGTTTCAGATCTCCTCACCCTACTGAGTGCCTCAGCCTTGATACCTTGTGGAGCTTTCCCACTTTAGTGAGTTCTGATATTTAGGAGCAATTTTTAGAAAGACTGTTTTGTAACATTTGAATCAGTTTTCCTTGAATGAGGATATTGAAGAACAGAGCTGTCAGCTGATGTACTCTTGAGACCCGGGGTAGCTACAAGAAGGACAAAGAATAACCTGTGGAACCCCTGGGAGCAGCCAAGCTCCAAAACTGCTGCTGGAAGAAAAGCTACCAAGTGGCCTTTGCAGCCACAAGTGATGCCAAGAACCCTCTCCCAGCACAAGCTCTGCCATCTCCCACAGGAGCCCATACACATCTCATTGGAAGGGGAAGGGTTTGGGATCAGCCATGGCAGGGGATGGGAAAGCCACAGTGTCCCTCCCTTCACACTGTCCCTTCTTGTGCTGGTTCTGGACAGGCCCCGTGCCTGACCTCCCTCCCTGCAGCTACAGCTGCCAGAGCCAGAAACTTCCCATTGTTACAGCTCAGCTGGTTTTCTAAAAACAAACTTTCTAGCACTTTTACACAGAATGAATAACCTCTTTTAAAGGAGTGTTTTGGGGCTGTAAACAAGGTTTTAAAATTGTAATTAATTGCCATTAGGAAATGTATGGTTCATCACTAAAATTAGCTCTTGCAAAATGAAGTTCAAATTGAAAGCATCTTTTATAATGAAGTTGTTTATTAAAAGCACTTGGATCTACCCCAGGTGCCTTCATGGAGGGGAGTTTGGGTTTTGGTTGGATTGAGACAGGATAAAATCATAA
This sequence comes from Onychostruthus taczanowskii, assembly GCF_017590055.1. Taxonomy (NCBI): domain Eukaryota; kingdom Metazoa; phylum Chordata; class Aves; order Passeriformes; family Passeridae; genus Onychostruthus; species Onychostruthus taczanowskii. The sequence continues at coordinate 1,091,531 of NW_024498418.1, read as the reverse complement.
GGCAGGTCAAAGACACAGTTCCCTACATGAAGCCACAGAAGTTCTTAAATTTCTGCCAAGCAAAGAATTAGACCCACAAGAAAAAAACCCAGCACCCCACTGGGGAGGCAGCCACAGCAGACACCATTATCCCCTGTCAAGGAGAATCATGTTTGTTAGACAGAAAGTTCTGGTTGCTTGGTTTCACTAAAATTTCCAGCCCATGTGGCAGCATTTCAGACAAGTTCAGCCCATTCCCCCTCCCACTAACCCCAGCATGCAGGGACCAAACCTCAGCTTAAGCTACAACTGGCTGCAGGCACCAACAGCATTTGAAGATGAAACAGGGCAAAGCACACAGGGCCCTCCTGGGATTCTCCTTCAGAACATGGATTAAAAGCTGACAGCCATGATCAGTGTTAGGTGCTTGTCTAAGAATGATCTAGTTTTCAGTTCTAGTTTTCATTCCTAATTCAGCCACCATTAAACGTGCCCTTTCCTCAGCAGCTTTCCCCTGGCGCTGAGGACTGCGACAGAACATGAATACACTCATCTGACAAAAATAAGTTCAGTATGGATTGTTCTGATGCTGGAGCTGAAGCTTCCTTTGCTTTTTTAAAGGGAGAAGGGATTATTCTGATGATTTCTGAGTTTTGATTCACATATTTGCCAGCTCTGGTCTCACCCACAGGCACTCAGCAGCCCCCGACACTGGACTCTCACCTGGGGGAATCACACCCATTGCTCTGCTGGGCAAACCATCTCAGGAAAAGGGAATTCACTTTGCCTCCCTCAGCCAGCACTCCAGCAGAGGCTCACTGATCTCCTATCACACACCCCTCAGCAGAAACACAGAACCTCTGGGAAGCCAATGGAGCTGGAAGCCAACGCTGAGGGCTCAGCTCCTGCAGCAGCACTCCTCAAACTCCCTTCTGAGCTGTCCTCTCCCCTGTCCTGCTCTAAAGCACTGCCCAGCACTGCCACCCAACAGTTCTGCTGCTCTGCCCATCAGTGCCACATGTCAAAAAACATGTCTCACACCAGCCATGAGCCGCTCAAGTGATCTTACCCAGCAGCACAGCAGCAGCAGATCCAAATGCCTCAACTGGTGGCACAATTACAATATATGGCAGCATTCAGGGCATGCCACACTGGAAGAAACTTAGTTTACTAGGAGAAAAATATTACAAAGAAAGCCAGAGTATTCCAAGCTCTGCTTCTGGCTGAAGCCACACATCACAGACCACATGGGTGTTCAACAGGCCAAGTGTTACAAAAAGAAATTCTCCAGAAATGGCTTAGGAGAACCCAAGAGAGCAGGATGACAGGACAATGGCAGATTTATTTACAATAGGACACAAAGAATACATACATTAATTAAAAATTACAAAGAATACAGAGAAAACACTTCAGGGAAGGGAGAGAAATCAATGCTGGCTGAGCCTCTCCACTGCGGCAGGGGCAGAACAGAAAAAAAAAAAAAAAAATCGACAAAAATCTCAGAGAGGGACCTCAAATCAGAACTGACACAGGATTCCACAGCACAGCTGGCTCACACATCCCCTCCTCCTTTTTTCCATCCATGATTCCTGGTTGATTAGACTTTGGCATGACAGGCAGGGCCAATGGGAAGGGACACAGGCCCTTGCATGGACCTGGTGGAAACTTATGGCAATTGGGGTTTAAAAAGGCCCCAAAACCCTCCCTGAGATCAAGGAGGGCTTTGGACAATTTTGGGTTGGAATGATGTGACCTGTGGCAGCTGGTCATTGGAAGATCTTACTCCAAGAAGAAAAATTTTCATAGATCTCACTAAAAAAACCTCTTCCCTGTAGTCCTGGCTGAATCCAGTGAGTCTGGGGATGAAGGGAGCCTTCACTGCAACGTGGAACCTTTTTACTGATAAACATCACTGAAGTGACCAAAAAAAAAAAAAAACCCACAACCCAACTTTAACCTCTTTTAAAAAGAGCTTCCCATTGGCTGATTCAGGCATCAAGCCATGGGAAAAGAAGAGCCCATATCAGCTATCCGGGAGAGCGTGGACTGGTTTTTGTGGAGAAGAACAAAATACAGCTATGGGGTGTACACTTTTCCTGTTCCCTGGAGGTAGAGAATTTCAGAGGAGGAGCAGAGAGCAGTAAGGGCAGTCAGAGCATAGGGCCAGTGAGAGAGCCCTGCTCCCAGCCATGGGACAGCTCATGGGGCCACCTGCCTGTGCCAGCCCCTTCAGCATGGCCTGCACCACCCTGGGGCAGCTCAGGCCCAACACTGCCTCAGATCACTTGGCACTAACACCACGGCACCACAGCCACCTCCTGCAGGCTCTTCAGGATCCCAGTGGCATTCCCAGGAAGGAGCCTGCCCTGATTCCTCACTCATCCAGAGCAGAACTATTGACAGAACAAACTCTGGTAGTTACCTCACGCATCCTTCCAGTCCTGTATTCCAGCACAACCACGTCACTTCCACCAGCACCTTTTGTCCTGCCTTCTGCAGGAGAGGCAGTCCCACCCTCCCACAGCAGCCTGTGCTGTCCGAGGCTGGAGGGAGGGAGAAGCGATGCTGAAGGTTGCTCAAGCTCTCTCAGGGTGAAATTGCACTTCCCAGGCTCCGAATGGCACCTCCAGCAAATTGTAAACAAGCCGAAGCCGGGACTTCGGTGATCGGAGCGCGCCGGACTCCCGCTGGGTGAGCCTTTGGGCTCCAGGTATTCTGCCATAGTCAAGCTCCCTCTTCCGTGCAGACACGAAGGCAGGAGAAAAACCCATTCTGATATTTGTCTGAAGAGTCTCCCTGAATCCTAGAGCACCCCAGGGGCTGGAAGAAAACGTTTTCACAAGTGTTTCCACTGCTGTCTCAAATCCGCTCATCATCAACATAAAAAAAAGGATGGATTAGCAAAAAGGGTGTTTACTTATACAGAGGGATATTTCTCTGCTAAAAAACTCCCTCAAATATGGAACAGGATAATAAAGTTAAAATGTAAGGTATCTACAGACCCCTTTTCCCCGCAGAAGTAGCCCAGAATCCATGTACAATGTGCCAAAGTTACATTCCAAATCGAGGAGTTAATTATTTCTCTTGTGACTCTCCCACTGGATTTTTGTTTCCTTAAAAAGAGCTGGGAGAAGATGTCCCTGTCCCTCCCGGGAGGACACATGTTCAGAGGTGTCTGATTCCTGCTGGGGGGATTCCAGCTTCAGTCGATTTTCACGGCAGCATAGATCTTCCTCACGAACATGTAGGCTGCGTAGAAGCCAATGGTGCCCGTCAGGAGCCAGAAGGACAGGACCATGAGGGCAGTGTAGCCAAAGTACAGTAAGGAGGGAATGAACTCAACAATATCCAGCTGAAACAGAAGAGGATGAAAAAAGTCAGTGAAATAACGCACACAGATGACAAATCAACTAGTGCCCTCTGCAAGGAGAGCTTTGGCAAAGGGAGGAAAACTTTGGTTTTTGTCCAGCTGAAGGGAGATCCCCTTTGAGGTGGGGTCAGGGAATGCTGGGAATGCTGCTCTGTGCGAGTCCTGGAGCACCTACACCCTCCTCTCTTGTCTGGAAGGGCTGTGAGCACTGCCTTGGGCTGGCATGGGCAGACTGCAACTTAGCAGGCCCACAATTTCCCTTCCCAAATCCCACAGTCACCCCCAAAAACACGGCACTTTCACCAAGGAGGAATACCTTGTTCACAAAGTAGAAGACAGCATAGATCAGCACGTAGAAGGCAGATCCTCCAGACACCAGGAAGGTCCTCCACCACCAGCGGTAATCCTGACAGGATAAAGAGCCTCATTATCCCCCTGACTTTCTTCTCCCCAAGCTCTGCCTCAGGGAAGCTGTGACCATTCCAGGACAGGGAGAATACCACCCATCCTCCTTCAAAGGAAATTCACAATTTGGGACTGGGGAACAACTTCTGTCACAAACGTGTTTTCAAACCAAGAGATGTGATGCTGACAGTCAGGCTCAAAGCACCTGCTGCCCAAGGACACGGCTCACCTTTGGTTCTGCATTTTGTTTTGTATGTGGATGGAATGGAACAGTTTGGGAACAGCTCAAAACACCCTGTGCCCAGCAAAATTCCTGGTATGAAACCACAGTTCCCAGCTTAACAGATAACCAAGGAGCTTTAATTCCCTGACATTGTGGACAATCACATCTGTGAAGCTGGGCCACACTAATCTTTGCTGAGCAGCAGCAATAATGTGATCTGTGGTTTTCCAGGAGCAAGCACCCCCTGCTACCCAAATTACAAACATGGAAATCTCACCTCAGCACAGAGCTGGAAATACACCATGACAATGCTGATCTGGGAGCAGGATACCACCAGAATTATAAATACCAGGAAGAGGAAGCCAAAAAGGTAATAGAACTGGTTCTCCCAGATTGCCTGAAATAAACACACAGCAGGAATTTATTTCCATGTTACTGTGATCAGTCACTGAACATGGACTAACTTCTGCCAGCCAGCCAGGGGAAAATGAGGAGGCCCCTCAACCTCACCTAGATGGAACCACAGATCTAATGCATTTCACAATGTCACTTCAGAGGATTCAGGTTGCAAAAAGGTGCACAAAGACACATCTGGATAGCTTGTTCATTCCCCTGCATCTCCCAAGCAATGGAACAGCCAATTCTTCCCCATCCACACAAGGTGAAAAACTGTAGCAGCAGGACAGTGACTGTCTCAAGACCAGGACCCCTCCCTGATGTAATGTTACAGTAAATTTTGTCTTTACCACAAAACCACCAGGAGAATCCTATAGCTCTCCCTGGAAACTACTGAATGGCCTGGAAGAAACCAGCTCCCCTTCAGAGAACACAGGAATAGGAGACTGCACCAGTGAAAGCATCCTCCCTTTCAGAAGCTTTGGCATGAAAAGAATCCCACTGAGGAGGAAAGTGGGTTAAATGCTTACACTGAAAATGAAGAACAGTTCAATGAACATGGCTCCGAAAGGCAGAATACCAGCCATGAGGATCCTGCAGAGGAGAAACAAAAACCATAAGCAGCACAATATAACTGTCTGGACATTAAAAATTCCTTGTAACCACACAGAACACTCCAAGCAAAGGCTCTACATTTCCAGATTACTCAATTTCACAGGCAATGGCACAGCTGCTCCCACTGTTGAGCACGTACCACGGTACAAGTACCCTTCATACCACATCCAAATTATCACTGTGGTCTCAAGGAACCCGATCTGCCATCCTTCCATGTCCAGGGAGCAGCAGGTGACACTCAGCAACCCAAGGGGACCAAGGAGAGGGGGCTTAACTCACCGTATTTCCCAGACACTCATCACTCACCCCACAAATTTGTTCATATACCACCTCTGCTCCGGGATCTGCCTGGGAATCTGATTTGTCCGTACAGGATTGTCATACGGCTGCTTGCGAAATCCAAAGTAGTAACCCAGGTAGACCAAGGGCAAGGAGATCCCAAACCACATGCAGAGCAAGGCCACCATGGTAGGGAAAGGCACCTGGAATCACACCAAGAGCCACAGAAGTGAGGCTGACAGCGCTCCTGCCCTGGGGACTGATGTCATTGGCCAAGCCAACCCTCCAGTCACCCACTTGGAAAGGTCTGGGAAGCCAAGTGGGTCCCTATCAGCCCAGTGGCCCTCTCCCACCCAGCAGGCCCCAGGCTGAGGGTGGCACCTACCGCACCAGAGGAGTGTTTCCCCCAGATGAAGCAGTTGAGGACAAAGCAGATGCCAAAGACAACGCCCGGGTACAGTGTTGCTGTCTGCAAGAGGAACCACAGCATAAGAGAAAGCACCTGATTCATCAGCCAGATGTTCCTATGGAATGAGTCCATCCCTGAAACAAGGCACATGTGGAGAAGTGTCCCTTTTGTTACAGGACAAGGACACAGAGCTGGGCTGTGGGGAGGATCGTGGACAATCCTCTTTGCTCTACTACGTGCTCTGGTGGTGCCTTTTCCATACAGCTACAAGGACTCAACCCACAGCAGATGTGCAGCACAGCCAGACTGTGTCCAGCTACCACAAACGTGTGGAGCTTAGCCACAGATTTTGCCATCAGCAAACCTGGATAAACAGCCCAGAACATCCAAGACTCACACAAAAGGCTCCCTTCTTCCATCGATGGCCTTTCAGAGTCCGGTATAAGCGGCCAGCAAAGAATCCACCAAAAACCCTGGACAGAAACAAGCCAAGTCAACGAAAATGAGCTGCTGTTGCTGGGGGAAGCAGGACAGCACAGGGGGAAGCTGTGGAGGCACCTACCCCATGAACATGAAGAGGAAGCAGGCAGTTGTCATCAGTGCGCCCCGGCTCGAAGGCGACAGCATCCCCAGCATAGCAACAACTGCAGAGGGAAACAGGACAAGGAACAGCAGCTCTGAGGGACAAGTGCTGCAGCAGCTCGAGGACAGGGGTCTGTCCCATCTGTAGCCCACAGCTGCCTGCAATCCCTGCACAGGCCTGATTTCCCTACAGCATAACGTATCCACAGCCTCCAGCCAGAGGGGAAGGCACAGCTTTGAACTCAGCTACAGACCATGCTTCAGCATCAGCTTCCCCAGGGATGGGAGCAGGTGCAGCTCAGCAGGCAAGGCACACCTGTGCCAAAGTCTCCCAGCCCACTATCAGCCAGGGCTCACAGCTTGGCAAAGGAAATAAAATCACACAAAGCTGCCTTCAGCTGGGCAATGTCATCCAGCAGCTCTGCAGTGCTGAGCCCAGGCTGATGGCAACAGGAAGCAGCTTCATGGGCCTCACTCCAGCTAAGGTGAGCACAGGGTGAAGTCAAACATCCTCGAGCATCATTCGTGTTACAGTCACCCCATGCAACATGTGCCACTTACAGATGACAATCAGGATCATACAGAAGAGCTGAATTCCAGAACCCAGGAGAGAGCTGAGGATCATAGGGTACTGTGGAGGCCTGAAGACATCTCCATGCACAAGTTTCCAACCAGATTCTTCCATGGTATCTTCCTATAGCAACAACAGAAAAAGGAGGTTATTTAGATGTGATATACTAGTGGAAATTAAGGTCCTACCACAGGCAGCCTAAGAGGTTAACTTTCCTGGATCCAGTTTTCCTACTGAATTTTACCACTTTAGCCAAGAAACTTTTTTCCTCTTGGGCTAAAAACAGCTGAGACCTGAATTGTCAGTGCCAGGGCACACATTTACAGAGCTGTCTGCAATCACTCCTTAGGTCTGAAGACATCCTAACTGGTATGTGACTGTTCAGGCAGAAAAAGGTGTGTGACAGCACAACACAACTGCCCGTCCCACGGCCAGGGCTCAAAGGAAAACCGGGGCAAGGGAAGAGACAATAGAGCCAAGTCTGCACACTGGATCCCCCCTGGCCTGTGCTTCCCTCCCTCTAATCCCAGCCCAAGGAACAAACACATACAATGTCATCTTCTTTGTTGTAGTTGGCAATGTCCTTCCGCAGAGTCCGGATGATGATCATGCTGAGAATCCCTGAAAACAAGCACAGAGTTCAGCTCAGAGGCTCCCACATGGATGTGCTCCTCTCATACTGTGCAACTACATGGCTCCCACCAACACTATGTTCTGGCTGGGAGAGGAGGTCTTGAGTCATCAGCAGAGACAGAAACAAAACCCCAAGGAGCAGGGAAGGCAGTATTCCAGCAGAAATGGGGCACTGTGGCTTTCTTATGGGTTTTTTTTACTCCCTCAATGACCCCAGTATGAGAAATGCTGGTAACTCACTGACCCCACAGGACACTATTTGAACTGGGAGGCTTTAAATTGGTTTCCTGCTCCTTCTGACCAGGTTCTGATACCCACATCCTCCTCAAGCCACCTGCAGCTAAGGCTTAAAGAAAATTCCCTGCAGATGATGGCAAAGCCTTCCTCTCCCCACACATCCACTCACCTGAAAGGAAAAAGACGACCACAACCGAGTTAATGATAGAAAACCAGTGGATCTGCACGTCACTCATGGTCAGGTACGTGTCCCAGCGGGAAGCCCACTTAATGTCACTTTCCTGAAAGAACAGGAGAGTTCTCACACCAGCACATTCCCAATGCCTTCCACAACTCCAGTAACAGACACTTGGAGTATCACTGCCAGCCAGCTCCTCAGTACTGCCTCACCTCCCAGTGCACAGAGTAGGTGAAGAGCAACTGGTTCTCTTTAGTAGGATCTATTTCCTGAGGGGCAGAGCCTGTGGCTTCAGGCAGGGTGCACATGCTCTTCTCATCAGCCTTCAAGTCTGTAGGGGAAAGCAGAGCACAGTGAGCCCTTCCCTCAGGCACCACCTCTCCCACTGAGCATCACTCTGAGGGCACAGGGTTGCAGTAATTCCAGGTGGGGAAGCACTCGCTCCTTGCTCACCTGCTCTGCAGTTTGCAAAACTACTCTCCTGACCAGCAGTGGAGCACCATTAAAAAGCTTTCAGGAAAGCTATGCACAGGGCTCTCCTTAACTGGAAGGATAAAAGCCAGAGGTTCTGAAGCCAAGGATCTAGACCATGACCAAATCCTCTATTCCACATGATATAGTGAGAAACAAGACCTCTATAGCAGTGCCTGCCCTGCCAGAGGGGAGCTGCGTGGGCTGACCCACACCATGACCAACTGCCCTTCTAGACACCCTTTTCCATTGGGCTCACTGAGGTAAGAGTGTTTTCCCCTGACCATTATTTTAAAATTTCAATCCCCCAGAACAGTTCCAAACATCCTGTGTGTCCCTGAACCAGCACAGAGTGTCCCAGTTGGGAGATCTGTGCCACAGCAAGAGCTAGAATGCCAGACATGCCTCACAACAGATGACACAGTGCAAAAAAATCCAACCCCAAAACCTCAAACTCGGATCTTTTTACAGGAATTGATTTTCCATGGATTGCAGTTCATGGATATGTCTCTATTGTTGGTACTTCCTTAATAACAAAGTGGTTTATTATTCTTGTAATTTAGACTCATTTCTGTGCCCTGTGAAGCAATAATTGGCACATCACTGGCATCTGCCTTTTGTCCATACAAGAGATTCTTCCCCCTTGCTCCCCTCCTCAAGGATCTCTTACCTTCCAGTTTAATGCTTTGGGGAATCACCTCAAAGCGCACCACCCTGTAGGTGTGCTCCTGGCTCTCTTCCACATCCTCTCTGTGGTAGTAAAGGATGAAGGAGAGGTGGTTGTGCAGGTAGAACTGAAACAGTGACATAAAATAAAACATCAGCACCCTACAGGAGGAAGAGGCAAAGCTGAGAACCAACAACTGCAGAAAACAGCTTCAGTGAGGGAAAATTAAAGACTCCAACACCAGAGATCAGCCAGTCTTGGAGGCACAGTGCCTTTGTTCTGCTGAGGGGAAGCCACTGCATGAGCCCGTCCAAAGTCACACAGTGAATAAAAGCAAGGACTTCTGGCTTTCCCACCTTCCCACCCACCCTCTTCTGCCCACAAGGGACCCCTCTCTCATATTTCCACTATTAATAATTTCATTCCCAATTGTGATACTCTCTGGCAAAGCTCTAACAGACACCCCAGTCTCCTCCAGGCACCCTCCCACAGCACCTCAGTTCTCTACCTTGTTACCGTCCATAAACCCAAGCCTATATCCATGCTCGAACTGCACATCCTTCTCCTTCTTCTTCTCCTCTTCCTCACGATTGGAATAAAACTCCAGCCGTGTTGCCACAGGAAGGTTGTCAGCAATGCTGAAAACACAGATTTCAGATCAAATCTGTCCACAGCACCAAATCCCCCTGACACAAACCCACACTTGAGTGACTCACAGGTGGACATAGTAATCCTCCCTGATGCGCTCGGCGATGAGCTTGCTCTGCTCCACTGTCAGAGTCACTGGCTTGTTGGGAAAGTTGCACAGAACTTCACACTTCTTCTCCACATTCATGGAAACCTGGAAAGGTGTATTTACAATTCGGTCCCCACGAAGAACCTCACCTGGAAAACAGGAAAACACAGGCAGGGTTGGAGACTGCCAGGCTTCGTGCTGCTGATCCTGCTGCCAGGCACTGCAGCTGCAGGGACCACAGCAAGCCTCCTTTGCTAGCCCAGGTGCAAGGATAAGATTGCAAGTCAGTATAGCTGCTTTGTTGGAAGTATCAAGCCGTGCTTATGAAGCAGGTTACACACTCTCCATCAGGACAGGCACTTCCTGTGTCCAACACATGGACACTGCTGTTTGCAGACAGCCAGCACACAGTGAATCAGAGGAAGCAGGTTCTCTCAGCTCAGCAGAAGGGACACTTGCAATTCTTTATCTCTGTAAACACCCCCACACTGTCTGACAGGTACACACCGAGGTTCTCAGCCTTGTATGTGATCTTGCTGGGCTGGCAGAAGGGCAGTGAGTAGTACTCGTAGGGCAGCTGGGTCCGGGAGCTCGTCAGCTTCACAGCCTGCAGCAAGAATGGAAGGATTACCCCCAGGAAAAAACTCCAGATAATTTCCTGTCCTCTCGGCATCATTTAGAAGCTGATGCTTACTTCAAGATACCTTCCATAAAGCTCACTTCCAGAAGATACTACTACTAATAATAATATTAAAAATAGTAACAGAGACAGATGTTCCTGAGAGACTTCCAGTAGCAATTCATTCACAGAAAAACACTCCAAGAACAAAACATGGTGGTTTCACAAATTTATATCTCAGTGGAGTCCCAAGAAACAACAAAGACCTCAAAAGAGATTCAAGAGTCACATTTCACATAAGATTTCCTCAAACAAAAATTCATATCCCACTGGACCTAGAGGTCTGGCCTCCAGTGCTATGGAGAGTTCAGCAGTTTTAATCTCTGCAAGGAAAGGCAAAGAGCCATCAGTCTGGGAAGACAAGGTGACCAACCACAAACATTCCTGGAGAGCTTCCACAAATCACAGGGTACAAGGGAAGTGCAGAGACATACTACAACAGCCAAGACCACAGTTCCTCTGAAAAACAGAAGTGTTTTGTAATACAGCCAAGCTTGTTTATTGGAAGAGTGCTGGCAAATACACTGACTTGCCTAAGCACTTGAGGAACCATTTAGCTCCTGAAATCCCTTTGAGAACAGCTATTCCAAAACCCTCTTCTTCGGGAAAGCTTACTGTAGCCACAGGCAAGTCTCATTTGCTTAAAAATAGCCTATGTCTGGCAGTCTGTGGCCAAAGAGAAAACTGTGCTGCACTTCACGTGAGAGCAGCCAACCTCAGCAGCCCCAAGGGTGCTGGATTTGCTGAGACAGAGGCCACAGCTTTAGAAAAATAAATGAAATGGGCTATAAATCACTGATGCCTGAAAGCAAAGCCTGGCTTCCTCATGGATAGGTGCAGCAGCTCTGTCATTCAGTACCAGCAACACTGCACAGGAACAGCTCTCAGCAAGGCTGGGCTGAAAGATTTGCAAGGCTCAAGGAAAACACCTCCACCTGGGAAGAGCTTCTCATGAATTCCCCCAAAGGCACAACATGAGCAAACTGGGTATTGAGAAGGTCTGATTCAGACCTTATTCCACCATTTACCTTCCCCCCAAAGGCACACTCTGCATAAGCACTTTTAAACTCAGTATAATGCTGGAGAAATTAAATTCACTTCAAAGCCACAGTGAGAAAGGGACCCTTTTCCCAGTCAGAGCAAAGTCTTGAGGACTTTGGTGCAACTGCTGAAGGAATTTGGTAGAAGAGATCAGGGCAAGAACAGGAATTGTGATGGGACCCGAACGTTGTGAAGCAGAAGACATATATGAACAAAAAATTTGAGCAACAGGATCCCCAAATTTAACTTTGCAACCCATCTTAGCTGCTATGGTATAAAAAAGAGAAAACCCAAAAGACAAAAACCCCCCAAACCAAACAGATTAACATCACTGAGTTCATCCTACCTTTATTTCTACGGGATCATTGCGGTGGAAGTTGATGGGAGCCACGCCGGGTACATAGAACGAGTCTGTGCTGTGCAGCAACAACAGCAGGCCCAGCACATATCTCAGCCTTTCCTGCAAAAAGGAGAAGGAACAGTAAAATACAACAGAAACACTGGAACAAGTGTTTCCAGAAACACTGGAACAGCATTAGAGATGGGCAACAACACTGGAAATGTTCATCCCAGGTATTAAAAAGGCTGCGCATTCAGGTGATTAAACAGAAATTAAATTCATAAAAGCTGTTCTTAGCTTTGTTTTGTGACCCTCATCAAGTCACCTTCCACTCAGTGTGTCTCTGCCTCTTCATCTGCAATTAGGAAAACTTTGGCTTTGCTCAACCACAAGAAAAATGCCATTTTTACCTGCACCATGGGGCACTGAGCAGGCCATCACTTTACCTTTCTGCTCACCCCCACTGAGCTCCCTGGGATAGAAAACTCCATGGATTAGTGGAGAAGAGGGGGTACCTGTAGCCCTGGCTCTGGATGTGTGTCAGCTCTGCACAGCAGCAGTTACCCTGGAGCTGATCACAGATGGATGCTCACAGGCCACTACCTGCAGAAGAGTAGTTGCTGTGGAGTCAGGTGTGACACCAGAAACTGCACCCAAAGGGACAGTCACATCACCACTCCCTCCTGCTCCATCACCACTCTGCTTTCCTCACCCCTCCAGGCCACAGCACAGCTCAGTAACATGGCAAACACTTTTTCACCCCTTTTTTAGGGAGCCGGGTGACAAGTCAGGCTGGAAGGTTCAATCAACCCTATGGGGGCTCCAGGAGAACCCAGATCCTAACACAGCCACAGCAAATCCTGGATTTAGCACACCTTGCTGCCTCCTCAGCCCCTGCCATTACCTCAGGTAACCCAGCTGAGCATGGGCAGGAAGGCTGTGAAATGAAAATCAAGCTTTAAAGAGTATTAGCCAGCAGCAGCTTGCCTGGATTAGGACATCAGCTCTGGTATAATCTCACAGCACCACTGGCTTCAGTCCCTTCTCCTGAACCCCTCTGGAAAACCACACAAGACCTGGTTTGCTTTGGGACAATTCTTGGCCTAATGCTGCAGACATAAAAACCAAATCCCCACTGTTCCTGTGTGTCCTCAGCACCATCATGAGTCTGACAGCACCAGAGGGAACACTCCACAGGCCAGGTGTGACAAACAGCAGCTCTATCATGGGGATCCTTCCACAGCTTGGGGGGGAAAAAATTAAAAAAATCTGTGTTTATTGCCCCCACACCCCTTCTTCATCAACTTCCTCCTGTCCCATTCTAAGATAAGGAAAGTATGCTGGGCCAGACACCTCTGAGGGCCAACCAGAGCATCCAGAATTAGTGGAAATGAACAAGATGGGAAAAAAAAAAAAAGGCAGAAGTATCAGGAGGTTGAAAGACTAAAATGTATTTAAGATGCAAATGCTAGGCAGCTACAGAAAATATAAATACTGAATCATCAGCTTTTAGTACCTGAAGGGAGCCTACAAGAAAAATTGAGAGAGACTATTTAGAGGATCATGGAGTACAGGACAAGGGGGAACAGCTTTAAACTGACAGCGTAGGGTTAGACTGTATATTAGGAAGAAATTCTTCCTTGTGAGGGTGGTGAGGCACTGGCACAGACTGCCCAGAGAAGCTCCATCCCTGGAATTGTTCAAGACCAGGCTGGATGGGGTTTGGAGCAACCTGGGATAGTGGAAGGTGTCCCTGCCCATGGCAGTGGGGTGGAACAAAGTGAGTTTAAGGACCCTGCCAACCCAAACCATGCTGTGATTCTGTGTTCTCTTTTGCTTACAAAGGAGATTTTTCAGATCTATTCTGAGCACAGCCAAATACACTTGGAGCAGGCATAAAGCCCCAGCTTGGAAACATTCTTGTTAAAACTGCCTGACCTCCAATACTGATCTGCCTTGAGGCAACATGGAGCTTATTTTCTGTGCTCTACTAAATTTTGCCTTTCCATTCTTTAAAGGGAGTGCTCAGGGGCTCTGCACAGAGCAGGAAAATGTCTCCTGCACAGGGGAAGCAGTGGAAGGAATCTGCACTCTTGTCCCACACTGCACTCCAGCAACCTGCAGCCCTTATCTCTCACTGAAGTGACAGACCTACACAATGTTACTCAAAAACCAAAACCACTCCACTGCCACCTGTGCCCCAGCAAGCTGGGAGGTGAAAAGACCAGGACAGAACTTTGGCAGACACTCAGGAGACACACGAGCATGCAGAAGATGAAATTTTTGATGACAATTTTGGCAGAAGTCAGGCTGTCTTTGCATACAGATGATGATGACTCAGGCAGCAACAGGAAAGACAAGAGGGTGACTCTGCAAAGCCTTGCCAGGAAAGAACAGTTGGTAGCAAGAAAGGGGGAAGCTGCTATGCAACAGGTGGGGAAAGCTTTGGAAGTGAAAGATGAAGGAAATGCCCAGTGCAGGTTCCTGAGCTGGCAGAGCTCAGGGAAGCTGAAGCCAGGGGCCTTACTCATGTTCTTGTTCTTGACCTGACAAATGTGCCTCATCTTCTCCAAACAAAGCCAGCAGCTTAGAAATGGCAACATGGACACCCTTCAAAAGATCTGTGTAACTCATGAGCCTGGCCAGGTGATTGTCTCACATGAGGGATGCCTGCAAGCTGAGTTCTCTCCTGGGCCAGGTCACAACTTCCAGGAGGGAACTCTGTTTTGGTTCAGTCACAGAGCCCTGGCAAGGCCCAGACTTCCAGAAAACAGGACACACAGCTTCACAGCCTTTTCCATTTCCATTTCAAAAACATGCAAAAAAAACCCTCAAATGACAATCTTGCATCTGAGGTGCCAGGAAATCGTGTAATGGTGCAACAAGTAGCACAACAAATACACACAGCCTCAGACTGAGAAACACCCAGCTGCAAGTAGGCAAAAATAGTTCAGATTGCCTAAGCCTGATTCTTTTCCTATATGCAGACATGCAGAGACACCCTGTCTTAGGAGAATTTGATCTAAATGAAAGAAGTAACTGCAGGAGCACAATCACCCATTCCTGTCCCTCAGATCAAAAGTTCACACACAAACCCTCTCCAAGAATGCCCTTCTGGAAAGTTATCACCAGTCTTGGGGTCTGCAGACAACCCCAGGTTTATCCCATTCAGAAACACTTCAAACAACGATGCCACTCTCTGTGAATTCACAGAAGGTTCACAAACCACGCTGCCAAAGCAGAGGACTTTTCTCTAAACCCCAGTCTCACCCAGCCCTAAAACATCCAGTTATTACCACATTTGTCCCTCCCTAGGACTCGTGGTCCCTCCAGCTACCACTGCCAGAGTCTGACATTTATTTAAGGCAAAGGGGAAACAGCAGCTGTCCCCTGGGCACTCTGCAACAGCTCCAGCGTGCTCCAGAGGGTCCATGGCCTGGCCATGTGCACCCAGGACATCCCTGCCCAGGTTACTGCCAACAACTTGAAGAAACCCTCAAGCAGCTGCAATTTCAAGCATCAGAACTGAGCCAGTGCTGCACCAGGGCTGGTTTAGGTCTTCAGTTTCACAGCCCACATAGGAACTGAAGAACAGAACACAGGATCTGTTCAAAGAGATGAAAAGGAAGTAGGAAGTGACAGTGATGGATATCACAAATCATCTCATCTCTTTTTGGCAGAGAGAGGCAAGAGGGACATCAAAGAGCCATAATCAAGAGCTGTTAACTTTCAAAGACAGCTTTGAAGAAAAACAGGGAAAACTACCTGTGCAGAGCCATTTGTCCAAATGGATTCACACAGCTCTCCCATTCCATTTCACTTACTGAAACTTTTTAAAAATGGTGACAGAAAGGGAAGAAAGCCACAACCTTTGGAAGGTTTGCTCCTCTGTGGGAGCAAAAGAACCCAGCAAGCTCTCTCACACATGTAACCTTCATTCTGCCCTCAGGCACATTAGCAGGACAGAACAGTGCTCATGGCACCCTGACCCTCATCCCCTTTTCCAAGAGCTGCCTCCTTCGATGATCCTGAGAACTGTTTGGATAAGCTCATCTTTATTACATCCCTGCCCTGCTCACCCTGCACTGGAGGAGCCACCAGAGCCCTTCAGAAGGAGACAATGTGCATTCACATTGACTTCAGAGCTCCTCTGACACCAGGAGAGCTGCTGGCAGCCTTCTCTGCCCTTCTCACAACAGAGAGCCACAAGGAAATTCCCAGCAGGACGATCCCCAGCTCTCAGAGCCAGCTGAGCACCCCCTCCCCACTGCCTGGGAGAAAGCCAGCAGGGTATGAAGATGCTTAAAGCAAATTAAAGGAAAACCTTGGCACTCCCAATCTCTCCATGAGTCACCTCACAGCCCAGCCACCAGCGACCTTTGTATCAGCACACATCCTTAATCCACACCGCTATTCCTGCAAGGCACTGCCACAAAAATACCCTCCTAGGAAAGCAAGGAGGAAATCCGTTTGACTCCTACAAGACTTCAAGGCAGACAACAAATGTCTCAGCAGCTCGTTTTCTGCTCTGTGAGGTAGCAGGGATGCTCAGCAGGAACACCTTCAGCTCTCTGAGGATTCAAGGAATCATCCCGTAGTAATAACAGGGATGCTGGACGCGGGAAGCTGAAGCAGCTGCTCAAACCCGGACTCGACAACCACCACCAAACATTTGTGAAAACTACAGAGAGCAACAGGCTCCGCGCTCGGCGCCAGCCCCGGGCCCAGGCTGACAGCTCGGCAGGGAAGGCACAGGACCCACAGCGCGCCGAGCGCCCGCCCGGCCCCTCCTGCCCAGACAGCGCCGCGAACCGCATCAGGGAGCCAACTCTGCCGCCGAGGGAGCGCGGGGCAGGCGGGATAGGAGCGTGCCGGGCTCCGCTGGGACCCTGGGCACCGAGCGGCGCCCCGAGCCCTGCCCTCCACAGGTGACACCGCCGGGAGACGCGGGGCAGCTGCAAGGCCCCGGGCGGGACCGGGGAGCCTCCTCCGCCAAGGGGCCGGGCCCGCATCCCTCCCAGCGCGGTGCAGATCCGACCGCAGCCCCCGAACCGAGCCCCGCGCCGGGAGCGCCGCCGGGCCGGGCCGGGGCAGAGCGGGCGGGACGCGGGGCCGGGCCGGGCCCCGCCGCACTCACCATCGCCGCCGACGCCGCCATCTTGGATCCACGTGTCGGCGCTGACGTCAGCGGAAGCGGCGCGCGGTTGGCTGCGGGGCCGATCGCCATGGCGACCGCGGCGGCCGGGCAGGACCGCGCCGAGCGGCCGGCTCCGCGCTGCCGGGGCCGGGCCCAGCTCAGCCCCGGATCGGCACGGCTCTCCTTACGGGCGGACCGGGGCTGGGGTCTCCACTCCGGTCTCCAGCGGGTCTCCGGCCCCGCGAAGCCGGCCGGGGAAGGGGCGGTCCGCACCGCCATGTTTGCTGAGGGCAGCGGGCTTTGCATGGCGAGCGGGCGCGACGCTGCGGCCGCCATGTTTGGTGAGGGCGGCGGGGCCGGGAGGCGCCCGGACCGCTCCGAATCTCCCGGTTCCTGCCGGTTCCTGCCGGTCCCTGCGGTGCCACCGGGCGGTCCGCGGCCCCGGGCCTGCTCAGAGGGCGCTGCGGGTCTGCCCGACTCTGGAGCCCCCGCTCCGAGGGGCGCTGCGGGCCTCAGCTTATCCGCGTCTCTCCCGCCCGGGATGCGGAGCAGCAGGAACGGCCAGGAGAGGAAAGGTTGATAAATACTTTTATTGATTACAAAAAAAAAATAAAATAAAATAAAATCCCAAAGCAGAAGCGACGGCGTTTGCCTCTTGGTATCAAAAATATAATCACAGGCACCAGTCTCCCTGCTGTAAGAGGTACACGGCTATCTTAAAAAAAATACTGTTTACTCCTTTTCCTCAAATAACCTCATGAAATACTAAAAATAAACATCAAGTGAGTGTGCAGGGAGCACCTGGCCCTTGCTGATACTGCAAATGCCCCAGCAGACAAGGAATGCTGCCTGTAAGCTTTGCCGTGGGGGAGAGGGCTTTGCCATGGCTTTGGGCTCCAGAGGTTCCTCCCAAGGCAAGTGGAGGGGGATCCATGCAGGGATGGCCTGGAAAAGCCCTGTGTCCATCTGCCCGTGGCACAGCCTCACCAAACCTGCACTCTGCACAGGGCCTGCCATGAAAATACTGGGGAAGGAAAACCTGGAGGGAGAGAGGAGGGCAGGTGTCTGTGACACCAAACCCCAGGATCCTGTGCCGATGATGAGCCCACGGGCTGCACTGCAGCGTGTCCTGGGGGGATCCCCTGGGATCAATCACGCATGGAGCACAGGCACTGCAGGGCATTTCACCATGGCCAGCAGCCAAGGCACCTACTTCTGCAGAACAGCGTGATAAAATCTCATAACTATTAAAAAAATACTGATCTGGGTTTTCCCTTGCAGCAAAAGCAGGCCTGGCCCCATCCCTGTCCATCCTCCTGGGCATCCAGTGTCCAGCCAGCACTTCCTGGGGCCGCTGCCCTGGGAAAGACACAAGGTATGGGCACGTCTCTCCCTCCATCGTGTGCTTCCTCCAGCCCAGCCACTCCAGCAGGGCTGTGGTTCCTGGGCCAGGCTGGCAGGGGAAGCAGGGCACGGCTGAGACAGGGAAGAGCTGGCAGTGTCCTGTGCTAGGGCTCCTGCTGGTACTGGCTCTCTGTCGCAGTGAAGAAATCCTCCAAAACACTTTGTATGTACTCAAAAGTGGGGCGATCCTCGGGTTGGATCTTCCAGCACCTCATCATGATGTCGTAGAGCTCCTCGGGGCAGTTATCCGTGCGGGGCATGCGGTACCCACGCTCCAGAGCCCTGATCACCTCCACGCTGGACATCCCTGGAAAACGGGGGGACAGCTGAACGTCACCTGGTTTGTCACTGGTGTCTTTAAAAGTCATAAAATGCCCAAATCCAAAACTTCTCTCCCTTTGGGCAATGTCTCCAGGAAGGGAAAAGTGGTTAGAGGGGCTGGGAAGGGGGAACTGCTGTTCCTGGTCAGGGAAACATTTGGCCAAAGGAGATGCTGGCTTAATGTGGGATGCAGTTTTTTTGCCCCAGGACAGATGGGGTTTATAATCTCTTTGTATAAATTAAAATAACTTTGTATTTTATTAAATTACAAATCTGTGATGAGCCATTGCTTGCAATGAAAAGTCAGTGTGAGGGCAGAGCTGCTCCTCAGAACAGCCTGTTGTGCCACCCCAGATCCTTCATGGTCCACTTGCATTTACAGAGTAATTCCCCTTTGAAAAAAGGTAGCAAAATAATTATTAGTATAAAATACAGGATGTATTTTATCCCTAATGATAAGGGATAAAATCCTTATCCCTAATGATAAGGATTTACAGGGTTTTCCCATGGAGCTGGAGAAGCTCAGGTCACATGCATGGAGCCCAGAAGGTGGAATGTGTCTTTTGGAATCAGATAAGAGGAGGCATTTCACCTCCTTACCTGGGTAGGGGATGCGTCCATAGGTAATGATCTCAGTGAGGAGGATCCCAAAGGACCAGACATCCGATTTTATAGTGAAAGATCCATAGTTGATGGCTTCTGGTGCAGTCCATTTAATGGGAAACTTGGCACCTAGACAAAGAGATCCAATGGGAAACATGAGCTCAACCCCAGCTGCTGAGAAAGGGGTGGTGAAATATGGGGAAGAAGAAACAAACAGAAGAGGAACAAGTGCAGTGATGCAAATGAGAGGAGCTTCCCTCTGCCCATGTACCCAGCACATCCCTGCCGGGGTCAGGACCACCGTGGTGGCAAGTGGCCCTAAGGGAACCCCCCAACCTTCTGCCCCCAGCACCTTCCCGGGCCGTGTACTCGGTGTCCTCGATCACCCTGGCCAGCCCAAAGTCTGCAATCTTGCACACCAGCACTGCTGACACCAGGATGTTAGCAGCTCTCAGGTCTCTGTGGATGTAGTTCCTCTTCTCAATAAAAGCCATTCCTTCTGCAATCTGCCACAGGAGAACAAGGCAAATGCAAATAAGCTGCTTGAAATAACACACACCCCCTCAGCACCAAAGAAGTCAACAGCTTCTGACCAGCACTCAGAAAAGGGTGAAAAGAGGCTGAGCCACAGCAGGAGATGGATGTCCCATCCCTGGAAGTGTTCAAGGTCAGGCTGGACAGGGCTTGGAGCAACCTGGTCTAGTGGAAAGTGTCCCTGCCCATGGCAAGGGGTTGGAACGAGATGAGATTTAAGGTTCCTTCCAACCCAAACCTTTCTGTGACTTTCCTGTATGGAAACTGCTCTCCAAGCAGGAAATCCCTTACAGAAGAGGTTGGGGTTTAGGTGACCAGCCCAACATGACACCTTTAAGCTGCTGTGTGAGAAAATCCTGTGATCACCAGAGTCTGTGAGTGTTTGCAGGGCAAGGTGTAAGTGCTTCATCCACAGCCATGAGGATGTGGAAGACAAGCAAATCATTCTCTGCTCAGGGAAGACGTGAGACCAGTCTCTGAATACACCCACAATGGCTCAGTAATTGCTGCAGCAAGGGTCAGCATTCCAGAGCTTCCTTAGCCGGGGCAGAAAAGCATAGGGGAAGATGCCTGAGTTCTTCCAGACTAGTTTCTGCAGAGTCACCTCTGCCTATGGACAGGATATCTGTGATGGCCCCTGACAATCCCCCCTCACCACTCTGCCTCCTGAAGTCTCTGCAGTCAGTGCTGCTGATCAGGCAGAGGTGACCTGGTGTGTGCACAACAAAACCCCAAAGCTGTCCTGTTACCCCACGCCTGCATGTGACCAGAATCCAGAATGTGAAGGGGCTGGAGCAGCCAGAGGGGAGATCCTCCCCTCCTTATCACAGCCACACAAGCTGGCCCGGGTGAGGTGCAGCTCTCACAGAGCTCTCCCCTCTAAACACAGAAGTAACCAGGCAGAGCAAGAGCGGAAGGATCATTTCCATGACCACAGATGCATTTCTGCCCACAGTGACTCAGCCCAGCACGAGGGCCAGGCTGCTGCCTGCCCACGACAGCCCTTCAGCCTCTGCTCCCCAGAGCTTCTCCGAGCAGCCCCTCGGAGCCGTGGGCCGAGCCAGGGTTGGCACGAGCCAGCTTGCTGAGAACAGATGGTGCAGGAGTGCACAGCTGATCCACAGACCCCAGCACAGCCAGCTCCAGCAGCCAGTGACCTGATCTCAGCCCACAGGGCTCCCCATCCTGGCTTTCCTACTGCTCAGGTGCCTCCATGAAATATTTGAGCTCAGCACAAAGGGTCCTTGGGTTCAGTCCTCACCCAGGGGCACTGGAGAAGCAGCAGGGACTCAGTGGTTGTGCAGTGGTTGTGCAAATTGTTGCACATGGAGTGAGATGTTTGACAGCCTGTTCTCAAAGTCAGCTCCTGAAAATATCCCTGAAATAATTATCTCTGAGTCCTCCTGGCTCTCCAGCTGCCTTTCCCTGCCCGTGACAGCTCTCTGGTGACTTTACTGAACCACAGCCCTCCTGTAGGCATTCCCCTGGGGCAACACAGCCTGCTATGCTTCCTCCAGGAGGCTGGGAACTCTGCCTGGCTCAGCCTCTCGGGTATTGGGAGCACACAGGATCATGCTGCAGGATTCCTGTTAAAGCCCCAGGGCCTCACACCACCGTGCTGCTGTCCTGAAGCAGTGCTGGGGGTGGGGTGAGACGGGCTGGGTGTGTGGCCATGCTGTGTTTGTGGTGCTTTGGCCAAGTTTGCAGGTAATGTTTGCAGACAACTGTCACAGCAGCAGCAAATCAAAAATTATAGTTACCAGTATCAATAGTTTTCAATTATAGAAATTGATAACATTGCTCTGGGCTTGATTGGGCCACACCAACCAGCACCAGCCCATTCCAGAGAAGGGACTGTGCAAATGTGAGCTGTGGAAACAAGCCCCATCCTCAGCCCCACTTTCTCCACAAAGCAGAGTCACCCATGGGCTGTGAGGGCTACAGGAACTGTGGCAGACATAGAAGTCAATAGCCAGTCCTCTCCAGCATCTGTGCAGCTCTGCTGTGCGCTGCTCAGGTGCAGGTGGGCTAGCTGAGTGCTGCAGATATTGGTGTGGTGAGGGGGAAGCTGCCACTTCTCCTTTCACACAGCCCTGCTCCTGTGAGGTCAGCGGGATGGGCATGGTGAGCAGGCAGTGGCTGCCCACAGGAAAACCTCACTGCATCTCCAGCACTGCTCAGACCAGGCTCCTGGCTGGCCCTGCACAAGCTCCAGGTAAGTTCCCAGGCTCCTCACTCACCCTTTTCAGGGGGATAAGGGGCATTCAGAGCTAGGGAAGGTCTGCTTCTTCCTCACCTGGGCAGAGAAGTCAATCAGCTTTGGGAGCGGCAGTTTGTTCCCCTCATTGCTCTTCAGGAAATCCAGCAAGCTCCCTGCAGACAGGGAAAGGTGCCAGGGCTGTTGGTTTAGCTTGAGCCTGCACCCACCCTTAGGGTGGCACAGGGTCCTGAAGAGCCAAGCAGGACAAGGAGACTCTGGAAACACACTTGATCCCACTCCCATGGATAGGCTGAGGGGGGAGCACCTCTGCAGGCTCCCTCCTGCCTTGCAGAGTGCTTGTACTCCTCTGTCCCCTCTTAGGTGTCTCTCCTTTCCCAGAGCTGGCACCATATCCCCTATCCCAGCATCCTGCCCCAGAGCTGTGGCAGGAGCCAGAACTGCTCCCAGAGGCCTGGGAGCTAGTGCAGAGCCCACAGCTGAGCCTGGGGATGTGAAAAGGATTGATCATGCACCATCCCAGGGAACCTGAGTGCCTATGGACATCACTCAGGGACGCAGATTGCACCTTTCTCCATGAATTCAGTGATGATGAAGATGGGCTCCTCCCTGGTGACCACTGCATGCAGCTTCACCAGCTTGTCGTGCTGCAGCGTCTTCATCAGGTTTGCCTCCTGCAGGAAGGCTTCCACGGACATGCTGCCCGGCTTCATGGTCTTCACTGCCACCTTGGTGTGCTTGTTGTAGGTAGCTGGGGGTGCCACAACAGATCATTCCCACGCTGCCCTGGGAGCATTGGGCTTTGGAGCCAAAGTCCCAGCCCTGCTGAGCTGCTGTGGGAAGGTTGGAGACCACACACAGCCCAGGGCTGTCCCCAGCCCAGCCCCACATGCCCAGCCCCACCCAGCCCCTGCATTAAGGCAGGATCACCTCCATGTCCCTCTGCTTCTCTCCCTCAGGTCACTCCCTCCCTGTCTTTTCCATCCCTCTACCATCTCACACATCCCTCACCCTTCCTCCTTCACCATCACCTTCATCATCCTCCCAGCCACCTCACCCTCACTCTTACCCATCCACACTTCTCCGAACTGTCCGGCTCCCAGCTTCCTCTCCAGGCTCAGGGACTCCCGAGGGATCTCCCAGGCATCTTTCTCCCAGGGCTTCTGTGGTTTGGGTACACGGCAGGGGTGGGTGAGCCTCTGGCACAGCCCATCGCTCTGACCTGAGGAGAGCATCCAGGGCCATCAGCCAGCCTGTCCCACTGGCCACACTGTGTTCCAAAGGGGAGTTCTGACCACCGTGGGTGTTCAGGGTCACCAGCACCACAGCTGTGACAGCCAGCAGGCCAGCCGTGGCAACAGGGGAAGGTCTGGAAGTCAGTGCATGTTGCAGTCAGAGCCCAGGGGTGATGGGCAGGAGCCCCTCAGCCTCTGCACACCCCCAGCTGCCCGGCTGCTTGGCTCAGGGACAAAGCCCCATTTGGAAAGGGGGGCCGGGCACCCCAGGACTCACCCTTGTAGTGCTGGACCAGCTCCTGCAGCGTGTTGAAGTTGTTTCGTGGGGAGATGTAGAAGCCGCCGCTGTCCAGAGTGCGGATCTTGTAATGCTTCACGGCCCCGCCCCGCAGCTCGTCCCCGTCCCGCACCGAGAGCGAGTAAGAGCCTGCGCAGGGAGGGCTGAGCTGGCACCTCCACGGGAGCACATTCCCGCTGCACCTGCCGTCCTGATGCTCTGAGCCATCGCCCAGCAGCACCCATCCCACCGTGCTGCCAGCACCCCTTCTGCCCCAGGCCAGCTACGCCTGCACCCCAAATGCCCAAAGCAGCCTCAAAGGGACGCATCCCGTGGGATTCAGACATGTAGGCAGCACCACTGGCTATTGCAGGGGCACTTCCAGCCAGAGCATGGCCCCCCAGTCCCTCCCCGCAGCACAGCAGACCCCCAGGGCTGGGGAGGGAGCTCTTCTTCCAGGAAAAGGTGGATGAGGGAAGCCCTTTGGGCAGCTGTTCCCCAGCACGGTGCTATGGACACCCCTCCACACCTTTCGTTGTCTCGCTGTCCCTTATCATGAAGGAGCCAATCATGTTCCCTGGGCCAAGGAGCTGCCGCTCCGCATCCTTCCGGCTGATGTCCCTGAAAAACCACCTGCAGCAGAACCAAGTGAACCAAGGAGTGCCGGAGTGGGGCAGGGCTGGGGCAGGACATGAGGCAGGAGCAGGGACAGTGACACTGGGGAGGTGTGGGACAGCATGGGGCCAGGATCTGGCACACAGGGATGGACTCACTCCTCTGTCTCCAGCGAGTTGTCTTCGGCAACGTAGTTGCTGGGGATGAAGCCTTCACGTCCTGTCACCAGCGACCGTGCTTGCCACCATTCCCCTGACCTATGACAGAAGTGGCATTGTGTTGGCTCCTGGCACCTGGACCTGGGCACCAGCAGCTCCTCTGGGGCAGATTCCAGAAAAAATCCCAGCAGGGCCACACGAGCCAAGAGGAGATCCTGGACAGGGGTCTGCCAGCAGCACTTACTTCTCCAGGACCTTCATCCGCTCGCCCTTCTGGAAGCTGAGGTCCCCAGTGTTCATCGCCTCGTAGTCATAGAGTGCCAGCACCACGCTGTCCCCCAGGCCTGCAGCGAGGGAGCTCCCTGGGCACCCCTCCCCATGCTGGGATGGGGTGCCCAGCCACTCCTGCCATGAATGCTGGCCGGGACATTGGCCAGGACCCCCACAGCACCCAGCACCTCCATCTTCATTGTGTCATGTCTGGCCCTTCAGGGGAGCCCAGAGCTCCCATCCCTCCAGGACTGGCAGTGCTCACCCCGAGGTCAGAGAGGATCTGGCCACGCTGCCCCCACATGCTCCAACCCCCCGCACCCACTTGCAGCCCCCTTGTACCTACCATCCTCGGGCAGGGGCACAGCCATGCTGGGGACATTATTGTTCTGGAAAGGGCAACAAAAACCACAGAGTGACATCACAGATGGCGGAGACCCATTTCCCATGGGGGGTCTTGGCCCAAGGGCAATGGCAGGAGCAGGAGGGCACCCGAGGGGCAGCACCAGCATCTCCTGACACAGCAACCCACCCAGCAGCAGCATCTCTACCCCCTCCCAACACCTTCCTTTTTCTCTCCCTTTCTCCTTAATTCCTGGATTCCCATCAGGTCCACTCTGTGCTTTGTCTCAGTGTGGCCTGGGCTCCCACCCCACAGGAAAGTCCCTGTCCCGGGGCATGGGTACTGCCAGTGCCCTCAGCTGGCTCCACTCTCAGTGCTGGTGGCACTGCTGAGGAGAGGGGCTGAGCCCCCCGTGACAGCTCAGCCCTGAAATTTCTCATCACTCACCCTCTTGTTGGTGGCTGTGGGGTCCCTCACGTAGTGGCCCTGCTGGATGGTGGGGCCAGGATCAGGGTCAGGATCAGTTTTTATCTTCTTCTCTTGGGCACCAGCTTCCTTTGACCTCACACAACCCATGCTGCAGCCAAGGAAGGGGAAGTGAGGCCATTGCGACAGAGGTGAAAGCCCCGCTCCAACCCCAGTCCAGCCCCGTTCCCATCAGCTCCCACCCAGCACAGGGCCACAGTGCCCACCCCAGTGCTCTGCTGTGACAGAGAAACTTTGATCCTCCCACAGCTTCAGGGTACTGGGGTGCCCAGTGACACTCCAGAGGGAAAGGGATCTCCTGGAGATGTCATAGGTGGTGAAGTTTGGGGTGACAACAGCAGCAGCCATGGAGCAGCTTCCCTGCCCTTGTGAGATGCAGGACAGGGTGCAGGCACTGGCCACCATGGCAGCAGAGTCACACTCGGCATCTTCTGCAAAGAGGGGCCCTGATCATGGTGAGCTTTGCTGCAGCTTGGGGGTCTCCACACAGCACCCCCGATGCCCATGGTCCCCCATCACCACAGGTCAGCACTCCACACTGTGCTCCCCTGATCTCTGCTGGGTGAGAGCTGCCCCAAACAGCCAGTTGAGCAAATGCTCAACTTCTCCAGCACCCCAAGAAATTTAGTGGAAAAGAAAGCTGCAAGAAGCAGCAAGAGTGGTAAACCCCTTGCAAATGTACTTCCCTTGGCCAGGGAGACCCGGGTGCAGAGAAAGCAGAAGGTGCTGGTGGTGGCAGTGAAGGAGGAAGCTCAGAGCTGAACCCTCGATGTGCACAGCACAGCTCTTGAGGAACATCACTGTCACCTCCACAACGCCCCATGGCCTTTCCTTGTCTTTCCAAAGCCTGGGTCAGCCTTGCTCCCGAGGGCAGCAGCAGTGGCAGCCACGACAGCTCATCGCCCTCACTGGGCACAGGTTGGGGACTGTGCCAGATCCATCCTGGCAAACCCTCATGGTGCCCAGTTTAAACTCAGACGTGGCTCACACCATCACCACTGCAGGTATTTGCTGTTCCTGTCCCACTCTGCACATCCAGCCCTACACAGCACAAACACCCCGGGCAGTCCAAGGGTCATTCCCACTGGCTCCTGTGGCATAGCTGGCATTCCTGGTGTGTCCCACCCTGGAGAGCCAGGTCCCAGGGCTCATTCTGTGTCTCCAGCCATGAAGACCGAGTTGGATGAGGATGCCCTTCGTTCCCGGAGCAAGGCTGCCCGCAGCCCCCTGCCGCTGCTGCCCTTGCCCGTGCCTTGTCCCCGGCAGCCCCTGCAAAGCCACCGGCAGGGACCCCCTCGTCCGAGCTGCACTGTGCCAACCGGGGCTTCACCGGGACCCGTGAGATTCCCGGTCATCGCCTCATCCCGGTCACCCAGGGTCCGCCGCTCTGACCGCGACCGGCCCGGCGCGGGGTCGGACCCACCGGGCTGCCCGGGACTGCCTGCGGGGCTCCCCCGCCGCCCTCGGGGCTCCGCGCACGCTTCGGATCCCGGAGCTCTCACCTTCGCTACTGCCCTGGGGCACGTCCCTGCCGCCGGTCCCGCTCCCAGTCCCCGTCGCGGAGCCCGTGCTGCCGCCGCCGCTCCGCTCTGCCCGGCTGCTCTCCCGCCGCCTGCCCGGTACGGCCACGCCCCTCCCGGTGCGGTCCCGCCCCCGGCTCCGACGGGGCGGGCGCGGCCGGTGCCTCCCGAGCCGGGCTGGGAGAGGAGACCACCGTCCCACGAACCGCGCCCGCAAGGACATCCCAGCCCTGCGTGACCCCACAGCCCTCAGGGACCCCCGACGGATGACAGAGCCCGTCTGTCCATCTGCCGTCCCCGGTGGGTTTGGGTCCCGCACCCCAGAGCAGCCCCCAGGATGTTTCCCCGCCTGGTGCAGGGCCATGAAGGGCGAGGGCACGGGGTGAACACAGGACAGGGCGTCAGCCTGGGTCTGTGTCCCCAGGAAGGAGAAAAGAAAGCCCTGAGCATCCGTGGTGGAGAGCAGGACATGACGGGGTCCAGGGCACACTGGGGTGCATGGGACTGGCTTTGTGAAGCACAGTTCAGAGAGGTCCGGGTATCCCTGGGCTTTGTGGTGTCCCTGGGCTTTGTGGTGTCCCTGCTGGCCCTGGTATTCCCTTGCCAAAGCTCCTCTCGGAGCCCTACCCAGCCCCGCACTATTCCAGCCTTTCTTCTGCATTGCCCCTACAATCCCTGAATTCAGGATGGAGGCAGCATCAGCAAGGGGACCCAGGGCTCTGTGTGACCCTGGCCATGGGCTGCTCGGGTTCAGAGGAAGCAGCCAGGGTGGGATAGCGTCACACCTCATGAGGGTTTGCATATGTAAATTTTTTTGTAGAAAAAATAAGTTGCTCCGGTAGCCCCAGCGTCTGCTGCCCACACACCGCCCTGGGGCTGCAGCGCCGTCCTGTAGTCCCCGCCAAGGGACATTGGGCCAGTGAATGTTGGCTCGGGGCCATCAGCCAAGGGCCAGCAGCCGCAGGATATTGCGGTACAGTGGCCAGGGCGAACCGGCTGGGGGACGGCGGCAGGGGAACATCAGCTGAGATCCATCGGGCGGCGGGGAGCACGGCCCTGGCCCCCGGCGGCGGAGGGGCTGCAGGGCGGGACCGCAGGAAGCCGGGTCCCGGGGCAGGAACTTCCTTTTGTGAAACACCCGCAGCCGCGGCCGGACGAGTGTCGCACAAGCGTCGCAGGCAGCAGCGGGCTAGCTGCGGCCACCAACCCTTTCCTCTCCCAGCACATTCTTCTGACCCCCTCCATTGCTCTGAGCATCCCCTGGAGCCAGCCAGGAAGAGCCGGCAGCACCCTGGCAGTGGTGGTGACCTCCATGTGACGCTGGAGTGGGCAGTGCCCAGCCCAGCAGCCCCCTGCCCCAGCTCACCCCCGCACCGCAGCAACCCCTGCACTCTGGCAGGGCCTTCCCCAGGGCAGAACCTGCTCTGCTCCCAACCCCAGCATTTAATTGAAATCTGCAGAAATTACAGCACGTGTCTCCCCCACAGCCACAGCTGCCCTGTGATTCCGACAGCCTTGACAAGAGCTGACAGGGCAGTGCAGAGGCCTGTCCCCTCCCGCGGTGACAAATTCACCCTCCCTGGTTCTGGGGCAGAGCTGGGCACCTGCAGAGCCTGGTGCTGGAGGTGCAGCACCACATCAGCAAGCAGGGAGAGGAGCTGGCTTTTGCCACTGGCTCACAGGTAGTTGTCCTCTTCCTCCTCCTCCTCCTCTTCCTCATCCCGTGCCAGCGCCTCGATGTCGTGGGTGATGTCCGTGATCATGCGGTTGAAGGACTCGGACTCGGAGCGCAGGGACCAGCTGTCGTAGCTGCGCACGGCCGAGGCCGACGTGTTGCTCATGCTGCGCTTGATGCGGCCGAAGCTGTCGGTGAGGATCCCGCCCTCCCGGATCCCGATGCTCTCCAGGAAGGTCTCAAAGTACCCGATGTCTTGGTCAGGGATGAAGGGTCTCATTCCTGTCAGAGGCACCCTAAGCCTCAGGAGGTTGCCCAGGTGGGCAGCACTGGGGTGCAATGCCAGCCCTACTGGTTTGTCCCATCCTGCCCCCAGTAAGCGACAGGATCCTGACATCCCCTGAAGCACACCTAGGGCCATCCCCATGTCCCCAAGGGATGCACAGACATCACCAGGGTGACATAGTGACACAGGTGGCTGCAGACACTCACCCAGGAGGAGGAACTTCCTGCGGTCCCCGTAGAGGCGCAGGAGCTCAGTGCAGTATTCCTGCACCGGCGTGCCCAGCCGGTACTCGCGGAGCAGGATGGCAAACTGCTGGATCTCCTGTGGTGACAGCTTGTTGCGCAGCTGTGGTGACACAGGGATGGGTTTGGCTTGGGGACACCAGCAGCACACAGGCCCCAGCCCCCCACCCTCTGTCCCACTGCTGCTCTCTGGCACTGGGACCCCAGACCTGCCTCATCCCCCGCCCCAGCTGGCACTGCTGGCCTGCTGCTTGTCCCCGTGCCCATCCCTGTACCCTCACCGTCACCATGTAGTCCTGCAGCTGCTCCAGCCCTGCGCCGCTCTGGTCACTGCCACTGCAAGCAGTGGCCAGGCTGTGGTGGGAGCGGTGGAAGGAGGGCGAAGAGGTGCCACTGTAATATGCTTCAAAGGTCTCGTGGGAGCCATTGCTGTGGGACGACACGGGTCAGTGGGTCCCTGGCACCCCTCGTGTGCCCAGCTGCCCCCACCCACTGCACAGCACCCACCATCAGGTAGGGCTGGAGCATCATTGCAATGGGCACTGGCACCCAACCAAGGGCAGGGGTACCCACCCAGGGGCACCCTGGGGGTCCGGTGGGACCCACCCCAGTCCAAGGGCACCCTGGGGGAGCCAGACTCACAAGGAGCTGCAGCAGCTGTAGTCAGCATCGTAGCCATATGTCCCATCTGTGCGGCAGCTCTCGCCTGGGGAGGGAGAGCTGAGACCTCATAGCAGAGACAAACCCCCCACGATGTGTCCATGTATCCCCACCCGTCAGCCCCATGACACCCCACTTGATGTTCCCACTCCTGTCTGCAGCCACTCACTCCTGCTGGAGAGCCAGGGCCGTGTGGGCGTGGAGGTGTAGTGGTACCCGGCTCGGTCCACGCACTCGATGCTCTGGTCGCCGTAGATGATCTGGAACACCTGGCAGATGAGCGCACAGGACTCCTCCCCAGCATCCTGCAGCGGGAAGGGACGCGGGCAGTCAGTGCCGGTGGGCGGGCGAGCGGCCGGAGGGTGGCACACGCCGTGGCCGCTCACCCTGTTGGGCACGGCGAGGATAATGAGGTTGGAGTAAGCGTCCGGGCAGGGCTCCTGGGGGTCCAGGGGGTTGCTCCCGGCGTGCCGCCGCTCCCAGCTGCCGAAGCCGGTGCCTCGCTCCCAGCTGCCGCCGGCGGTGCCGGCCCGCATGGGCACTGC